>NC_050450.1:100286023-100591023 GCF_903995425.1 Onychomys torridus | reverse complement strand
CCTTCTAAGGTTTCATGAGGGACCTTGTCCAGCCTTATTTCCTGAGTTCTAATATTTGAATAGTATGCAGTGGATTTCAATGGGAGGAAAAGACATGTAATTTAATCATCTTTATTAGATTTTGCCCGTGGATGGGGAGAGGAGGAGGAAGGAGAAGGGACCTGGGTCCTCTCTGTGCCTTTCTTCCAGTAGTCAAGGAAGGAAGAAAATCATTGCCTCCCCCAACCTTCTTTTTAAAAATAGAGATGCTAAATGGAAACATTAAGCCAGAAAGAGGAGCCTGTAGGAGGCAGGACGTTTCAAGGGCTGATAGAGCCGTTCATGCAAACAGAGTATGTATGCAGTTCCTTTGCTGGTGACCTGCATCCGGAGTGTGATAGCTCTGAAGTCCCTCGCCCTCTGCACTACAACAGAAGCTGCAGGCAGCAGGAACTCAGCAAACCTAAGGACCCTGCATGCTGAGCCTGTGGCCCATGGGCGGCGAGGCCCCCAGGACAGCTGTGAATGAAGCCCAGCACAAGATCGCAGGCTTACTTCCAACATTATGAAACATGTTTTTGCTTCCTTCTTTCCTCCCTCCCTCCCTCCCTTCCTCCCTCCCTCCTTCCCTCCTTCCCTCCCTCCCTTCTTTTTTTCTTAAGCTGATTGCACGGCAAGCCTGAGCTTTGAACATGACTGTTATGTCTCACTGTCTAAAAGTGGGACTCCATCTGTAGGATGCTGTTTTGCCTGATCATAACTGACCCGGGTCTGGCCACTCTCAAAGGAAGAAAACAAGCTGGTAGTAACAGAGAAAGACAAGATGGGAAGTTAGCACACCGTGCCAGAGGAGCGTAAAGAGAGGTGGGCCACCTTGCCACGGGGGTGGGGGGGGGAGATGAGGGATGGGGGCACGGGGGGGGGGAGAGAGGGATGCCTCCAGTGGGATGGGAAGTGGGGCAGCAATAGGTCAAGTCAAAGGACAGCGTGGAGGACATAGTTCTACTGGAGACACTTCCATGGCTCACCCATACAAAAATTATCGTGTTGCTACAGTTGGGGAGATGGCTCAGTGGGACCAAGTCTGGTGACCTCAGTTTGATTCCTGGGACCCCACACAATAGAAGGAGAGAACTAGCTACTGCAAGTGGTTGCAGTTCTCTGATTTCCTCCTCACAAAAATAAATACGTAAATAAGTGGGGGTGGGGAGGAAAGTCCTTAAAGAACTGGATTGCTAATTCTTTCAGTTGACATGCAAAATAACTTCCTCCAGCCTATAATTCCCATCCCTGTTAATCTTTCCTCAGTTGAATATGATAGAAAAGAAGTTGCTCATTGACAAGATTTCAAGATCCACATTCCCACTGCTCCATTCAAATGAAGCAGGATCTAGGATTTTCAAACTGATTATATCACAGATAAAAACCAACACTGACCACCTTTATCCAGAGGCCTGGAGCATCATTATAATTTCTTTTTCTGCCTCTGTGTGTAAGAAATTGTCAGCCTGTTTAGATTGCCTCACAGCAGGTGCAGAACATTGTTCACCACATCAATTTTAGGGTGGCAGCAGGTGAATTGGGTTAAGAAGTATAATGCTATTGCTAAACAAGGGAAGGGAAGCATTCTCCTAAAGTTAGGAAGGACTCTGGCCAGCACACCCTGTGTATAAGCTGATTTTGGGCCTTACATTGTTAAAAATACTTGAACTGAGAGCCTTATTTACATATCAGATATCTTCATTAACTAATTATATGAGCAGAAAATGTATTTTCATAGCAATTAGTTTGATAAAAAGTTGTCCTTGGTCCTACAGATAGCCTCTTATTTTAAATTTATGAAGGTGGTATTCTAAGAAAGCCCAACATACAGCCCGAATTTTAACAATTCTTTACACTATAGCTACAGAGGGACATGTTGTCCTAGCCAGTGTTACCAGGACAGTTGTTTCCAGAACCAAAGGAAACTGAAAAATAATAGCCTCCTGCCCACCTGTTCACCCTACAGTATAGCTTTCCTATAGAGCTCAGTGGGTCAGTGTCCTACTTTCCTGTCCAGTAGCTATGATAAAATCCCCCCCCCCCCAAAAAAAAAACAGTTTAAGGGACAAACAGTTTATTTAGCTCCTAACTCCAGGCTACAGTCCATCATTGTGGAGAAGTCAAAGAAGAAACTTGAGGCTGCGGGTCATCCTCAGTCAAGGGCACAGAGAATGAATGCGTACTGGCCTGGATCCAGCTAGGTTTTCCTACTCTTGCACAGGCTAGAGCCTCATACCAGGAATGGTGGCACCCACTAGCAGGCTGATTCTTCCCACATCAGTGAAGATGTGACAGTCCCTCACAGACATGCCCACAGGGCAGCCTGCTCTAGATGGTCTCTGGCTGAGACTCTCAATGACTGATGGTTAAGTTGATAATGAAAAGTAACCATAGCAGTCTGGGATATGGTCTTTGATTTGAAAAACTCAAATGGTGAATTCAAAGACAAATTACTCTGCAAATCTTAGGAGCGCTCTCCCTCTTATTTCCAGGACATCCTGTCTTGCTTGCTATACTGTTCCATTAAAGACCCCATTGGTAAAGAGGTACCTGAATCTTGTTCTGGACTCCATCCGCTTTCCTGATTTTCCTAGGGTCTGAGGCAGATTGGGTTAATGTTGTTTTAGTTAGAAGTGGGAAGGGAATGGGATTTTGACCAAAGATTTATTTAATAGATCAATGAATCAATCTTGGCATGTTTGGATATTTGATGTAGTGATCTAAACATACACATAATATTTGAATGCAAAATTGATTCATCTTTTCTGTATTTGGAGAAAAATCCTATTCACAACCCTTCTGCTGAGGAGAAAGCACTTTTTAAAAACCTCTTGTGTTTGATTCACACCTTATTAAAAAAGGCCAGGAATGATGGCATGAACTTATTCCCCCCCACTGGTGGGTGAACACAGGCTGACCCCTGGGACCTGCTGGCCTGCCCATCTAGCCTGCTTGTCAAGCTCCAAGGCAGTGACAGACACTGTTTCAAAAGCAGTGGATGGTACCTAAGGGACAACACTCAAGCTTGTCCCCTAGTCTTCACATACATATGTGCACACATACCACATGTAAAAACATACATAGACAACCACAATTGCAGAAGAGTTTAAACGTGAAATAAGACACAGTGGCTTTGCCTAAATGAAAGCTCAGGTTTCACCAGCATGTCTCAGCAGAGATGACATGGATGTGGTTGGTATCCAGGAAAGTGGAGCACGTCCCAGGCTTAGCCCTATGGATATACTGAAAAATCCCTTTAGCCTTTCAAAGACAATTAACTCAAATTGTCTTTACCTGCTCATTCTGCATGTCTCGGTGCCTGATATAATCACTGAGGACTTGCCATGTTAAAAAGAAAGCTTCTGGAATCAGGATGAATTGTCTCTGTTCATTTTAATTGTAGCTCTGATGCACCCATGTCCAGGCATTATGCAAGGTCTGGCTTAGTTTAGCCCCTGGCTGAGAGACTGAGCTAATTTGATGCCTGCAATCATGTCTGCCCGGATGGCACTCTGCTCCCTCCAGGACATGTCCTTCTACTTGTTTTTCTCAGATAGGAGCCATGACAGTGTTGGACCATCTATATTTTCTTGCCCCAGGCCTCTCATGATGCAAGTTGGTGAGACAACTGGCTGGGTTTAGGGATATGATCTATGACCTTGAAACAACATGAAATTGACTGACATTGAGGGGGTCCATCCTAGGAACATCATAACTACAGGAATGTATAACCCCAAACTGTTCCAATGTGGGCTCACTACCAGAATCAGAAAGACAAACAAACAAACAAACATAAACAAACAAACCTTTTAAAAGTGCAGTGCTTTTCTTGGGGTGTTGCCCAGCCTTGGGGTTCAGAGTAGCAGTGTTCATGCCTTGTGAGAACGGAGGGACCAGACTGGGATTTCATGCTGCAGAGGCTGATGAGCTGCCTGTTAAAACAAACTACAGTGTGGTTGGGGATTTAGCTCAGTGGTAGAGCGTTTGCCTAGCAAGCACAAGGCCCTGGGTTCGATCCTCAGCTAAAAAACAAACAAACAAACAAACAAACAAAAAACACACCAAAAAAACAAACAAACAAACAAACAAAACCCAAAAAACCAAACTACTGTGTAGTTGTAAATAAGAGTGAGCTGGGGCTGGAGAGAGGGCTCATGGGTAAAGTGTTTGCTATGCAAGCATGAGGACTCATGATCTCCAGCATCCATGTTTGAAAAACAAAACAGGACAGAGTATAGCAGTGTAAGTCACCTGTAAGTCCAGCCCTGGCGAGTTGCAGACAGACCTGGCCACCCAGGTTAGCCGAATCATTGAGCCTCTGCTTTGGTGAGAGGCCCTGCCTCATTATAACATTGCCAAAGACTAAATTTAATAATAGAATAGAGTGTATGAGAATTCTTCCTGCTACATTTCTTGGTTTCTGCAAGTGTAAAATCACATCAAAATAAAAATGTTTTTAAAAAGCAAGATTTAGAAGATTGAAGTAGACATTCCTTGTTTACCTTTGCATGAAGTATCCACACTACTAGATATGTGCACACTCCCATACGTTTGCACACTCATATAAGAGTAGGTAGCGGGTAGTGTCACACACCTTTAATCCCAGAATTTGGGAGGCAGAGGCAGATAGATTACTGTGAATTCGAGGCCAGTTTGATCTACAAAGCTAGCCCCAGGACAGCCAGGACTGTTACACAGAGAAACCTTGTCTCAGCATGTGCCCCCACATTCCAGAAGAGAGTGGGTGGCTGTATCAATAGATTGGTGAGGGGATGGGTTTCTTCCTTTGCTATAAAGACAGCTGAAGTCCCCGGTTTGGGCTTATGTTACTGTTTGACCCCAGAGAACCACAGAAGAGATGGTATGCTGAAAATGAATCAGTCCCAAACCATTTCGAGATCATATGTTATGAAATTGTTTCTGCTAATGCATCTGGATGCTTTCTATCAGCAGACAGAGGCATGGCTTCAAAGCAGCATGGCTTTGAAGCCACTCTGTGCCTTTAGGTTTACAAATGATATGTGCGCTAGGCAGCTGCTGTGTTTTTGTATTTGGGGAGTTGGGGTCTACAGAGGGAGGGCTGGCTGCTCATCATTAGTGAGTACCCTTTCTCTCTTCCTGAGTTAGGGAGCTTAGCTGTGAAGCCACAGGAGGCTGGAGGTGCAGAGGCTGAAACCAGAAGAGGAGGAAGTGAGCAGTGGGAGAGTAACCAATCCCATCAGCGTGGGCAGGTGCAAGTCTTCCCGTGTGACTAAGTAACTCTGGGACAGCCTTGCAAAAGGAAGCAAGGAAAGGTGATTTCCGCAGGTCTCCGACGTGCCCCCGCCCCCACCGCCTGCTTTCCTCCTCCTCCCAGCTGCTGTTGGCAAGAAATAATTGAAAGAATGTCGTATCAAGCTCCAAGAAGAAAGAACCCCCGCCAGCCTCCCCCATGACCCTCAACTCCAATTCTGCCTGGACTGTTTTTCTTTAACATAACTGACCAAGGTGCAGGTCCCATATCAAAGGACAGAGGAATAACACCGGGTCCTGGGCTGGGGGGAGGAGGTGTTTAAGTCCCCACAAATGTCAGTCAAACACCAGCTAAGATTCCCCACCTCCTTTACTTGGTCCTTCTGGGGAAATACAGAGCACATAGCCAGAAATCCCTTAGTACTCAGTGGCTGCTCTTCCTTGCATGATTTATTAAAGATATTAACTCTATATATTTGATCCGATTATCTCCTGAGCTGTCAAGAATTCCTGCTTGTTAATGTGTTGGAATATGTGCTTTTTGGAAGCTGAAGAGAGACAAGTGGTTAAGACCACTATTTGTTCTTTTAGAGGATCTGAGTTTGGGTGCCAGCACACCTGTCTGGCCACTCACAACCCTCTGTGACTTGAGGGAATCTGACACTGTCTTCTGGTCCCCATGTGTACCCATATCACATGAGTCATACACTCATACAGACACATACACATTTAAATATATGTACTTTTTATATATAAAAAGATAAGCCTTATTATGTATAATAAATTATTTCAAGGTTCCTCATAAAGTTCATTAAAAAATAGACTCAACAATTTGCAGTCAGTACGGGGCAGGAGGAGGGCTGAGTTAGAGGGAAGGGACAACATTCTCCATATGAGTGTCTTATGTGTCTAAAAGTGTAATGCTTTTATTTTGTTTGCCATTTGCTTTTACAGACTTGGATGTGGAGTTCAGGTCTTTGCTAGCCAAATAGGGATGGGGACATGCAAGCAAAAAGCACTCCAATTTGTTAGGATAAAGGATGGGTCTCAGATTTGCACAGAACTGAGGCATACTAGTACCCATGGTGGCTACATACTTTTGTTCTCATTTCTATCTGTTGCAGACTTAGGAAAAGTCAATTATATTTCTCCTCCACTTCAAGGTTCAAGAAGAGAAGCCTGGTAAGGGAAAAAAATCTTCCCTCTTGATTTTTTAGGGGGAAAGGGAGTCCGCTTGCATCACAGATACGTATCTCTTATTACAGTGTGTATGTGAGTGATGTGTGTATGTGTGTGTGGATGCATGGCAAGGTGATGTTGGAGGCAGAGGATCACTTTGTAGAGTCAATTCTCTCTGTCCATCTTTACATGGATTCCGTAGATCCAACTCGGGATGCCAGGTTTGTGCAGACTCTATCTCCTGAGCCATCTTGCTGGCCCCTCTATTTCCTCATGCTCTTGAAGTCATCTTAGAAATGTCTAAGATAACTGTGTTGGAACTGAGCATTTCTGACATTTGTCCTGTTTTCTGCCTTGGTTGGCAACACTTTCTTCAATTTCCAGGGATCTCCTAGAAGACCAACAGTGGTCATCTGACATCTGTGTTTCTGAATTGTTCTGTTCTACCAGTTCCCACTAAGCTATTCCTCTGAAAATTTCCAGGAGCTCTGAAGAATGGAGAGGGTGAAGTGTTGAAAATCCAGAAGGGTTGAAATCCAAAGCCAACTGGAGAAAAGGCACCTTTAGTTTGTATTCCTTGTGATGTTTTGATGCTGAGTGGCTATTCTTCCTGTTTACCAAATCTTAGTAGTTTTTATATGGAGGAAGTGGAATCAGGGGCCAGTAGACTATTGGAGGTGGAGGAAATTTGCAAAAGTCCTGTCCCAGTCTTTAATTTTTCATTCATCTTTGCAAATTTTCTGCAAAACAACCTCTAGTATATATTAACTCATTGACTGGCTCATTCAGTCATTCAACCGTGTATCCATGACATGCTTCAAGTAGAATTAGAGGGAACATTATCCTTACAAGGCACCTTGTTCTCAAGTTTGTCTGCCTCCCCTTCTGTAGGTCCTGCCAAGCTTCTGAGAGGGTGTGTTTTGAGGAAGTGTAGACAAAGTACAAGCTCTCTTTCACAGGGTCACCTAAGACCCTTGGAAAACACAGGTATTTACATTATGATTCATAACAGTAGCAAAATTACAGTTATGAAGTAGCAATGGAAACAGTTTTATAGTGGGGGAGGGGTCACCACAACCTGAGGAACTGTATCCAGGGGTCACCGCAGTAGGAAGGTTGAGAACCACTGCTCTAAGTGCTGTCTGTCCAAGTATTTCATCATAGCAACAGAAAAGACACTAGCACCCCAGCTTATGTGGTAATAGCTCCTTACAGTTCATGGAGAGTGAGAGCTGGCTTGACAATGGCAGACGTGAATCCAGTGGTCATTTCTGAGGCCTTGGACATGTGACACATTCACTAGAAAGTTGACCATGTTTACAGTAGTAAGTGTCTGTGACCCTGTCCCTAGAGATCAGATGATCTGATGTGACAATTGAGGAGAGCTCTTGCCTCTTGTTCACTTGGCTTGGTCCTACCATTGTGTTGTCACTGTGATTTGGAGCTTGAGTGGCCCCCAAAGCCCACCATGCTGAAGGCTTCATTGCCAGCCTGTATTGTGACTGGGAAGTAACGTGACTTTTAGGAGGTGGAGCCTAGTAGGAGCAAGTCAGATCACAGGGCATGCTCTTGAACACGCCATTTGGATTCTGGCCCCTTCCCGGTTTTCGTGGCTTCCCGGTTTGCATGAGGCAAGCAGCTTTGCATTACTACTCACTCCCTACAGTGGTGCTCAACTTTGTCCAAGCAATGGGCCAGGTGTCATGGTGTGCACCTCTGATCCCAGCACACTTGGGATCCCAGCACTCCCCAGAGCTGCTGCTGCCACTGCTGCTGCTGACATTGCTACCACTACACAATACCACCATCACACCACCACCACCACCACCACCATCACCACCACCACCACCATTGGCCCCCACCACTGCCACCACCATCACCACCACCAGCATCACCACAGCCAGCATCACCACCACCAGCATCACCACCATTGCCCCCCCACTGCCACCACCACCATCACCATCATCACCACCATCACCACCACCATCACCACCACCACCACCATTGCCCCCCCACTACCATCACACCATCACCACCACCAGCATCACCACCACCAGCATCACCACCATTGCCCCCCCACTGCCACCATCACCACCACCACCACCATTGCCCCCCCACTACCATCACACCATCACCACCACCACCATTGCCCCCCCACTGCCACCATCACCACCACCACCATCACCACCACCACCATCATCACCACCACCACCACCACTACTACCACCACCAACACTACCATCACCAAATGGAATTGGTTGAATATGATTGAAAAACTGCAACTGTAAGCAAAACAACCTTTTTTTAAAATTATTTTGATAAGGTATTTTATTACAGAAACAGAAATATGACATATGAAATATGGTTTCTCATCTGGTTCACTCTGTGTTCAGAAAACCAAACCAAACAGTAGCTTAAAATCAGGAAACAGGTGGCTGGAATGATCCAGTCTGCTGTCAGCATGTCCAGTTGCTTTTGTTTCTATGGGGATCTTATTCAGAATTAGCATTCAATACAACACAGAAATACTCTCCAAATTCTCAATTCTTGACCCTTGTGTTATTTATCATCAGATGTCATAGGATTCCCAATTGAGCTTATTTTCAGGGGGAAAAATTGTGCCTTGTTCTGTTTTCAAGGGTCCCTTCAAACCCATTTAACTTGGTGAGTGATGTATGCCCTTCTGTGGATGTTGTTTAGTTTCATCTTAGAAAGAAAAGACAGTTACAGAGTAGGACTTGATATGTCTGCAGCTTCAGCCTGCTTTAGCTGCTGCTGAGACCCAATTGTAACGAACAGGCATGTGACATCTCTCAGCCAAGTTGGTCACTCTTTGATATGCATCCACATGCACACATTCTGGGTTTGAAAAAAGCCTGGAGCACTTTTTCCATTAATTTTTAAAACCCAGTGTTCATGTTAAAGGAAATTTAATACATAGGGTTCTCGATGAGGGAATATCTTTCCCTATGCTGCAAATATGTGTTGCTCTGATTGGTTGATAAATAAAGCCATTTGGCCTATGGCAAGGCAGCTTAGAGGCAGGTGGAAAATTCAAATAGAGAGACAAGAAGAAGGCTGAGGGGAGGGGGGGGGGGCAGGGAGAGACGCCAACCCACTGTCCAGGGAGCAGCATGTAATGGCACACAGGTGAAGCCACAGAAAATGTGGCAACATATAGATGAACAGAAATGGGCTGAGTTTAAGTGTAAGAGCTAGTCAATAGGAAGCCTGAGCTAATGGTTGAGCAGATTTAATTAATATAAGCCCCTGTGTGTTTACTTGGGTCTTAGCAGCTACAGACAGGGTGGGACTCAGGAAAACTTCCAGCTACAGGTTCTGAATCATTTACAGTTAAATCTTCAAAATATGAGTCTAAGGAGCAACTAGTGTCTAAGAAATCTTAAGACACACACACATACACATACACACACACAGAAACACATATATGTATGCATACATATTGTGTGTGCTTGTAAATTTCTTTGAAACACTAAGAAACAGATCTTGTAGTCTCAGTGTACTCACAGTGTAAACAGAAGTGAACACCCCACCGTCCTGTTGCAGGAGGGAAGACATGAAGGTGGAGATGGAGAGATGAACATGCTAAGAAGCACTGACCTCAGCCTTTACAGACATGAAGGTAGCCCGTACTTCCAGGTCTCTACTTAGCAATGTCTCTCTCACTCACAGTCAAGGGAGCAATGGGTGGCCACAACTTTTCCATTCTGAAGGTGTGCTGAGGTTGGCAGAGAAAACTCGCTAACCTTCTGCAGAGAAATCCCACACAGGCAAGACCATCCCTCCCTACCCCTCCCACCCCCTTTTTCCCCTTTAAAGAAAGTGTTCATAATGTGTCCTTTCATTTATAATTTTATGGCGGTCTCAATTGAACGTGTAAAGCAAGTGGAAAAATGCTAAGTTGCCATGGACGTTTGGCTTTTTGCCCACTGTACTACAGTCTGCTGTCTCCCCCAGAGCAAAATGATTTCAGAGGTTCTGATAGGAAGTATGCAGCACAGAAAGGCAGTGCCTTCAGGAAAACTACTTATTTTCAGATATGATCGGTTTAGCTTCTCACATGGTGAAAAGAGAATTCCGTTGCACCCCATCACACTTATAACTCCCATAAGCAAAGAATCCCATTGGATGACTTCTTTCACAAGTGTGTCTGCACAGTGCTGAATAGGCAGTCAGACATCTCTTCTGTGGCGTGTGTGTGTGTGTGTGTGTGTGTGTGTGTGTGTGTGTATGTATGTATGTGTGTGTGTGTGTGTGTATGTATGTGTGTGTGTGTGTGTGTGTGTGTGTGTGTGTATGTATGTGTGTGTGTGTGTGTATGTATGTGTGTGTGTGTGTGTGTGTGTGTGTGGTGTGGGCACATGTGTGTGAGGGTGAGTGTGCATGGGAGTGGTGGGATATCAGGAGTCATCCTCAATAGCTCTGACTCATGGAGGCAAGGTCCACCAATCCAACGGATAGTCAATAGAGCTGAATGGCTTGTTCTGTGGATTCCATCTTTTCTTTCTAAGGCTGGACTGACAGGTGGCAGCCCTAATCACCAGCATTTACATGGGCTCTGAGGAACTGGGCTTTGGCCTTCAACTATTGGCAAGCACTTTAACCGCAGAACCAGGTCCCCAGTCCCTACTTTTTGATTTTTAGATTATGTTTTATTAGCTTCATAGCATTCTCCAGAGTGCAGGCACAAGGGGCTGTGCCTTCAGCCTTCAGGAAGGGGCTGTCCCCATCTCCAATGTGGCTTTATGCCTCTTGAAATTACCATGCGAGGACGAGGTTTGTGAGTGTTTTAAATTGCTTTCTTTTAAGTCAAAGTTACCACAAGAAGAAGATCAACAGATTTTAATATTTGCTGGCACTTATGAAATGATTACTACCAGCTAGCATTATGTTTAGGGTATTTAATTGGCACAGTCGTCCATGTCATTTGCTAAGAAAACTGTGGCTTATTTAAAAACAAACAAAACCATGATGTAGATATTGATCAGATAAACCAACCACCGCAGTGCCAGGCTATGATGGAACATAGACCAGACAAATTCCTTGTGTTGAAAACCCAGGATAAGAGGGATAAGAGATGAATTGAACTACTCCTATAGTAAGGACTGTTTTATTTTATTTAATGTTTTCATTTATTTTTGAGAATTTCATATAACATAATTTGGTCATATTCTTTTTCCTCTCCCAAAGTCTCCCAGATCCTCCCTCTTCTCCTAAGCACCCAACTTTCTATTTTTTCTTTCTCTCTGAAAAAGAAAAAAGAGAACAAATGAAAACATTCCTCTGCCTCAAAGAGTCTAAAACCATAGAGTCTGATACTTGTTGTCTGTTAACTTGCCAAAACATTTAAATGTGCTTTTAAGGTATTTATTTATCTATTGTGTCATGCATACACTCAGACACCTTTTGTCATCCCTAGAAACTTTTTTGGTTTTTTTTTTGCCCCAAAGCATCAGTTTAGTTCAACTCGTGCCATGATCTGAAATTCTGGTAATTAATATGTGAATGATGCAGGAACACCCAACTCTAGTTTTGGTTCCCTTCTGGCTTTAAGTTCCAGAAAGCAGGGTGGGTGGGTGGGGGGTGGAATCCATTCACAATTTGCCTTTGTTTCGAACAATTTAAAAAAAGTTTTATTTTTTATTATGCTGAATTACATCGACTTTTAAAAGTTACTAATTCTTTCATACAATATATTTTCATCATTTTCCCCCATCCCCCAACTTGTTTTTAATAATTCCAGTTATATGTACAAACACCTGTCCCAGCTTTTGGCAGTATTGGAAGTTCCACCCTCCCCTGGCTCTCCTCTGTATGGACAGTAAAAACCAAGCAGAGACGATAATTAGCTGATCATTAGCAGGAAGGTGAAAGATCACACTTAGATTTACATGTTGCCTTCTTGTTCAAAGAACAGCGTCAGCATCCACTAATTAATCCATCAGCGAAGAATGCTGCCAGCATCACTCCGTCATTAGCCAATCTCCAAAAGAAGCAAGAGGACCTGCCAATGGGCACTGGATAGTTTCAAATGCCTCTGTCATTCATTTCTCATCCATCAGGTAAAGTGGCCAGATCTGAATCCAATTCCAACCCATTACTTTTATTTACAAATGAATTCTTATTTTATGAAAAAGACCAAAGTTACATAACAGCTGGACATAAAAACAAATTAATAACCAGAAGTACTGCCTTTAATTTCAGCCTTTTGTGTTTTTAAAAAATACCCTATTTCCTAGAAACAGTGAATTTAAGCATATTTGTTTTATGATACAAAGTAGGTTGTTCCTTGTTTTTATGACGTTTTATCAGTGTGTTTCAGTTTCTACAAGTTGTGTGTGTGTGTGTGTGTGTGTGTGTGTGTGTGTGTGTGTGTGTGAAGGTCAGAGAATGAACGATTCTCTCCAGGCTGTGGCTTTCTGTATAAAAATATTTCTGTATGTCAAATAATTAATTGAGAATCAGAATTTTGTCAAGACTAGGGAGGCACATGATTGTATCCATAAGAATTATTCATTCATTCATTCATTCATTCATTCATCTGATTTGGGAAATTCCTTTTGTAATGGTATAATGAACAGATAAATGTTTAAATTTGTAGAGAAATTCTAAAAACTCAAAACAAAAAAAAAATGGCACTTTAAAAATGAGGACAATCTGGGGCTGGAAGATGGCTCAGCAGATAAGAGCAGGTACTGTTCTTCTGAAGAACCGGAGCTTAGTCCCTAATACCCACAACAGGTGCTTCACAACTGTCTGGAATGCCAGCTTTAGGCTGTTTAGTACTTTCTGGCATCCTCAGGTACCTACACTCATGTGCATATACCACCCTCACACCCTCACCATGAGTAGTGCACACACACACACACACACACACACACACACACACATAATAAAAAATGAAAACCAATCTTATAAAAAGAAAGAAAGAGAGAAAGAAAGAAAGGAAGGAAGGAAGGAAGAAAGGAAGGAAGGAAGGAAGGAAGGAAGGAAGGAAGGAAGGAAGAAAGGAAGAAAAAGAAAGAAAGAAAGAACTGTTGGGCATCCAGCCTCTAAATCCAAATGGTTATTTACTATCCTTTTTCTGAAGCATAGCCAGTGCTCCTAGGCTCAAAAGATAGACAAACAGGAAATTAGGTCAATTTAAATTTCTGTTTGGGGGTTGGTTTCAATTGTGTTTGTATTTAATGACAAATATCTCCCCAATTCAGTAAAACTAGATGGTCTATGGAATTTGTTTGTGGAGCTCTTTTCTTCCTATTCACTTTACTGAAAACTGTAGCTCAGCTCTGATTTCTATCAACCCCCCTTCCATCCTTTCTTCATCACAGTCAATGAAAGTCACAATACATTTTTCAATTAGAACTTGGTAAGTTCATTTTCTCACTGTGAGTGGTCAGAGCCCACTATCTTCTGAGAGGAAAGCTAGGAAGCACAGATCACACCCAGCTGGCTAGAGGTAAACAGAAAACACACTTAAAAAAAGAAAGAAAAAGAAAATCAGAGATGCAGTGAGCTAATGGAATCAAGCCTAGATGGCAGCAGAGCCAGAATGGAAAATCACAGCCTGAAATGCCACTGATATTCAAGAGTGTGACGCTCTCCAAGAGCCCTCTCCTTTGATGGTAGTTGAAGCCCCTTTAGAAGCTCGTCCATTCCTAAGATTCTAAAAGAAAAGCTGGAATCTTCAACACAGCGTGGGTTTTATTCACTGTTAATGTGATTTATTTTTCCTCAATGAACTTATTAAGACATTTTAATCTTCTCACACCTAGGGATTTCTCTGTGTTCATTTTGTGGGCATGTCCACACAAAGTGAATGACAGTCTACTAAATCCCAGTAGCCCCTCTTCCTCCATCACATCAGGAGGATCACATTTCCCTTGAGATTTTAGAGTGGCCTGTAAGGCCTGTAAGGCCACTGTGTTCTTGCAGCCACACTTAGTGGCTCATTTGGAAAGGTACTTAGGCTCTTGACTAAATAAACTCCTTCAAGGACAATTACTGGGGACACTGGGAACTGCTTTTCCATGCATGAGTCTTTCTTTCCTTGTGAAGCTTCTGCCTAATGAGTTGGTGACTCCTCTGGTTCACACAGCAATATATATCTGATTCATTCTATGAGTCTGTTTTATAAGCTAGTATAACAGGTGACGTGTAGCCTTAAAATACCTTGGAAAGCATATAGGAGCTAAGAAGATGCTCTTGGGAGACACTGGTGACTTTGAAATTCTAATTAATAGAAAGTCACTAGATAGCTGAAATTTCATACTAAAAGAAAAGCATCATGAAGGTTGAGTATCTTATATTCCACATGCTCAGGAACAAAAGTGTTTCAGATTTTAGTGATTTTTCAGGGTTCTTTTTTTCTTTTTTTAATTTTTGTAGTCTTTACCAGTTGAATTTCAGTACACTCACACTGTGGCATTTAGAGTGTCTTAGAATTTGCATTTTCAGTTTAGAAAATTTTAACCTGGAATAAAACTTCTGAAGAAAGCAAGTCTTGATTATTTCAGAGTTGATAATGCTGACACCATCCATCTCTTCAATGAAAGTGCATGGATGAACAGTTCAGAGTATACCTCCAAATCCCACAGAATAGCAACTATAAAACATGAAAAAAAAAAAAAAACAAAACTCCAAAAAACAAAAAACCCACTAAAATGAAAATTAACACAAACAACAAAACCATAGTCCAGGTAGCAAAGGAAGGGACAGATAGCTTATTTGCTGATGTACTGTTCTTTCCCCCACCCACCACCACAGGAAAAAGCTCCAGCTAGTGTCTATGTCTTAAAACTCCACATTGAACAACCGACACCTAGCTGGACCAGCTGTGAGACCTTTACTCCTTAGACTAACTAAATCCCTTCATTCATAAAAATAAGACTAATCCAGACCAACTTTGGAGGATAACCAACTGTCCGGGTACACTCTGGACTCTTTTGATTCTAGCATTTGAAAGAGCAGCACTCTAGGTAACCCCTGAGTCCTAAACAAGCCAGTACAGTGAGTTGGTCACCTTTTCTTTCTTTTTAAAGAAAACCACGAGTAAATACATCCAAGATGTATAAGATGTATTGACCTACATACATGAGATCTCAATTTAGTAAAGTGTTGTGGTATGTGGACAGGTGTCAGCCTCTAATCTCTCTATCTCTCTCTTCCTTCACACATTTTAGATATGTCTTTGTAGAACAAGCAGGAAGTAGAGCTTTCCATGACTAGCTGTCAACCTGGGTGACACCCTTCTTGGTGGCCTTGAGGAGCTTGGAGCCAATATATGGAAGATGAGAGGTAGAGTGTGGCATGCAGATGGGATGGGCATTTGAGCGTGCGTGCATGCGCGCGCGTCTGCGCGCGCGCGCACACACACACACAAACACACACGCACACACGCACACACACACACCAAGCCTTGTTATAATTCTGTCTGCTGTGCTGTGATCCTGCAGACTCATCTTAGTGTCTTTTTCTTCCTACAGATATTTTCAGTTCCAAATCTTCAACGTTTTTCTTTTCTCATAATCACAGCAGTGAACACTTTTAAACATCCCTATGTCTTGGAGGATCCGATCAGTGCTTTTACATGACTAGGTGTCTTATTACCTCATGACCACCCAACAGTCGCAAGTGTTGTCTTTTCCATTTGGTGGATGGGGGCATGAAGACACAAGGTGGAGAGATTTGCTTGGGGTTTAAGGATGGGTTGGCAGGAGTCAGGATTCCAGTGAAGGTTAGCTGACTGTATGACATGCCTTTCCCTAGCTCAAAGGCCTACTGGGCTCACAGGGCTGTAATGATTTGGTGCATGAAAAGATTGTATGTCTTCAATGGAAGCCAGTGTGCTCCCATTACTCTTGTATCACCACTGCTTGCTCATTCTTGCTTTGTTGTCTCAAACATGCTTTGAGAGATAATATGTCTGCCCTGAGTAAGCAGGTCCCCTCTTTAATCAAGAAAACAAAGCCATATTTCCTTGGGGATACAATTTAGAGCAAAGAATTGTCCCCAGTTTCTCAGGTCAGCTATAGCGCTATCCTTTCTTCCCTTTCTGAGAGGTTTCCTGCATCCCTGTGCAGTGCAAAGGTGGACCCCATAGCTTTGAAGGTGGGAAGCAGATGATAAAGGCTACCTTAGGATCACATTACCATTATACATGTTCAACCTGCAGATTAATTAGCATTCAGGCCTGTTTCTTGAAAGCTCAACGAAACAGGAATGTCCTCAGCAGACAAAATGAAATGAGCCGAGCATTGGAGCATGCAAGCCAGGGTTTGCTTTGGATTAGACTCCCACAGAGGGTGTGCGTTCACCTTCAACGTTCCCCATTTAGCTGGACCCTCCTGCTGATTAATGGAGGCTGTAGACTCAAAATGACATCCTCATCGGGGCAGCATAAGTAGCAGGAACTTTGCCAGGTGTGGCTAGTTTATGTTCAGGTGTGGACAGGACAGTCATTGAAAGCAGAGCTTGATTTCATCTCCTACCTAAACTCAACACCTCCACTGCCCCAGCCCTGGCAGCATTGCCTTGCCTGTACAGCCCTCTTTTCCTTGTTGGGCATGCAAACCTTTCACTCATCAGAGGCCCGGAGCATTTTGGAAGGCTCGGATGTGTCAGTATCAGTAAGCTAATGGAAGCCATGTGTTCCCAGAGTGGAAAAAAAGCATCCAGACGGGGCTTGCTTCAGTGAGTCCGAAGGAGAGACTCTCTGCTGGAGTTGATTCTCTTCTTAGCAGTTAGTTGTTAGCCACTCTGAAGATTGGCTTGCTGACCTTCTGCCTAATAACCTCAAGCTTAAACATATAGGACTCATTCAATAAGGGCTGAGGAAGCAGCTAAGACATATCAGATATCGAGGCAATGCAGTTCAACGATGTAATGATAATCAGAACCATTATTCCAGCTAGCTGTGTGTTTAGTGCACATACCTGCCTGCTAAGAGTCCTGTATTGATTACCCTCTTTAATCCTGACCCCAAGTTGGGAACTAGGCATCACCATTTCCATACTGTACATTGACGCCTTTCCACAGGAGGGCAGAGGAAAGTCTCTGACCCTGGACACAGTGGCATGGGATTGTCAATTTAGTCTTTATACTTTCTCCACATGGCACAATGGCCTGGGAAGGGGATTTGTGATATTAATGTTCTAACTAGGAAATATGAAATGGAGACATTATCTAAAATGTCAAAGTATAAATGGTAGGGAAAGGACATATGTTAACAGAGGGTCAAAAATTCTGTCAGTGTAGCCTGCCTTGCCCAGAGTAGTAAGGTAAGGAGTGTTAGAGTTCCCAATAGGCTGACAAGATATGGGCTTACTATAACTAGACCCCATAATGACATTGACATAAAAGGAGGGAGAGGCACTGTGGGGAAAGGGTTTAGTTAGTTGATGAACATCTCAGTTGAATTTCCATTGCTGTAGTAAACACCGAGAAAAGAAAGTCGGGAGAGAAAGAATGTGTTTTAGCTCACAGTTCCAGGGTACAATCTGCATTAGTTACTTTCTATTGCTGTGATAAAAATGCCCTGACCCAAAGTGACTGCTAAGAGGAAGAGTTTTTGCTGGCTTGTAGTTCCACGATGTAAGTCTGTGGTGGTGGGGGAGCTCGGCAGCAGGGGGTGGAAGTGGAGGGGGAGCTTGGCAGCAGGGGGTGGGAGTGGTGGGGGAGCTCAGCAGCAGGGGGTGGGGCCAGAAGCCCAGTGTTCACATCTTCAACCACAAATGAGGCAGCGGGAGCAAACTGTAAGTTGAGGGAGGCTCTACATTTTCAAAGCCTGCCCCCAGTGACAGGCTTCCTCTAGCAAGGCTCTCCCTCTTAAAGGAACCATCACCTCCCTCCCTCCCTCCCTCCCTCCCTCCCTCCCTCCCTCCCTCCCTCAGTTCCTCCCTCCCTCTCTGCTTTCCTTCCTTCCTTCCTTCCTTCCTTCCTTCCTTCCTTCCTTCCTTCCTTCCTTCCTTCCTTTCTCCACCCCTCCCTCCTTCTCTCCATCCCTTCCTCCTCTCTTTTTGTAAATTGACACTAGAAGCATCTCACTCTGGCTTGCCAAATGATTTCTTCACAGTGGGAGGGAAAAAAAAAAAAGAACTTGCTATTTCCTGAAAATCTACCAGCCCTCCCCGCCTCCTTCTAAAAGTATAATTTGTGCTGGAGAATCAAAGTCAGGGAACTTGGTAAGGAGTTAATGAGAACAAACTTATTCTATCTGCATTTGGAAGAGGGACAGCCCCACCCTGTGAGTTCTCTTTTTTGCTTCCTTGAACATGGCGTTTTCTCCATATAACACAGTGCTGGAAAACCTAGGTCTCTGAGGAAAGAAATGAAGTGTACTATTTTCCCACTAGGGGAAAGTCATTATCTGATTGTGAATACTTCATGATATTTTTGGAGGCAGAGTGGGAGAAGTTTCACTGTTGCACCTGGCTAATTGTAAGACAGTTGTCGTCTTGAACCTCTGTCATATGAAAAAAAAAAATCCATTAAATTCCAGGATAGAGGTGGGAATTTTAAGTAGCCTTGGTGTGACAGCTGCAAAAATATTTTCATTATCTTTGGTCCTCCTTTCCAGAACAGGTTTACAAAGTAATAGGAGAGGCACAGGTGAGCTCCTACCTTTCTTCCCTTTCACCCTTGTGCTGCTGAGGCTAGGCTTGCCCCCTCTGTCGACTTTCCAGTTTGAGAAAATATGTATCTTTCAAAGCTGACCACTTTCCATATTCTTGCAAAAGTACTGAATCGTGTTTCTTTGAAAATGACAAAAAAGAAAAACAACAGAAGGTGGTAGAGTGTGGGAAACAAAGAAAAGCTGTCCTTTCCTGTGCCGACATGGTTGCTTATGTGGTAATGTATGTGTGAGCTGGAGATTGTGTGTGTGTGTGTGTGTGTGTGTGTGTGTGTGTATGTGCAGAAAGAATTCTTTCTGTGTTCCCTACCTAACTGCTGTTGGTAGTATGTTGTGAGGGAGAGAGTGGAAGGTTTGGGTCTGCCAGTGTCATTGCTGGGAAATGTGTACTTAGTGTTGGCCTCCAAAGGTTATCTAGTGTAGTGTAGCCAGGACATGGCTGGTGACAGCCTGGATCCTGGCAGCCTTGTGAGTCCCACTGGCCCAAAACAACTAAACAAATACAAAGCCATTTCCCCCTTCTTTTCTAACTCACCATCAGCGATGTCTTCCAGTTGATAGAAGACAGACAGTGGCAGAGGAATGAGGTGTGCTGAGAAGTGTGTATCAGCAGCTGCTCTTTTTCTGACCTAGTGTATCCCTCTCTTCCCTATGTACTTCTTCTTGGGGAGGCTAGATCTTTTCTCCATCATCCATGGGTCCCACAATCTTTTTCACTTATGTAGATCCTCTACTTCATTTCTGTCGGGTATCCATGGAATTGTACGTTCTCCCAAGACGGCAAAGCATAGTCCCCACTTTCCAGAGGGAACGTAAAAGAGCATCCTCTGGTTGGTGATCTGAGTAAGGTGCCTTATCTGGAAGAAATGACTTTCTATCAGGGTGAATAAAAACATTCAGGCCGAGTCTTCCTTGGTTCCTAATATGCCTCTACAGGAGTTAGTTATGTATCAGTAGCGGCATTTGTGTATCTGAGGGATGAGAGTCTTCACAGGAGGGTGATCAGGAAATCCTTTGAGCAATCTTAGGAGTTTCAGAAGCATTCATCATAAGCCGAAGAGGGTGAATAGCAGCCAAAGTATCAAGTTCAATACCAGAGTAAGTCTAGAGTAGTATATCTCAGAACCCAGGAGCACAGCGTGGCTGTACCTGAGAAGTGAGGAGGCATTCCCTCCATAAGCATAGGGATTGCTCCCTCCTCACTCCACCCACCCCCGATCCCTTTGAACCTAGCCTTGAGATTATTTAATAAATGCCCAAGGTATTGGTGGTCAGATGTTCTAAGAACATGTTCTACCCTTACGGAGGATCTTGAGTTTGGTGTCTAGTACCCATGTGGGACATCTCACAGCCACCTGTAACTCCAGCTCCAGGAGATCTGACACTCTCTTTTGACCTTTTCTGACACTTGCACTCTTGCGTGTTAAAAAAACAAAATCCCATTCATGTGAGTATTCCTTCAAGACTGAATAGCTTATGGTAATTGTCTTCAGTTGCTTTAATATATTTATTCATTATTAATATCAGTTAATATTTGTGTAGTGGGCTGAGCCTGGTGGCTTGTACTTGCAATCCCTGTGCTCAGGAGGCTAGCTTGGGTTACATCCTGGGATTATATCGAAGGAAAGAAGACAACAACATCAAAAAGGAAATGGACCTACATTTGTGTGTATATAAGTCTGAGCTGTCCTTGAAGGAGTTATCTTAAGCACATAGAGTGATTGATGGGCTGCCATAGACCAATGTTCAATTGTTAGGCCACAGCCTAAATATTAAGAGGGATTATTTTTATTATTCTATTTTCATTTTTATTTATGTGGATGTTTTTGTCTCTGTGAGTATGTGGGTGCTGGTGTCCACAAAAGCCAGAGAGAACATCACATATTCTAGATCTGGAGTTGTAGGTGGTTGTGATCTGCCAGAGTGGATGCTGAGAGCTGAACCCAAGTCCTCTGAGAACCACCAAGTGCTCTTAACCATTGAGTTGTGTCTGCAGGTCCTGAACAGTAATTCTCAAAGCAGGAGCTTCATGTCCTGTGCCTTCTGGGGTTGCTATGCAGGTGACTTTGCTTCCACATGAATCTCATTCCCAAATGTGGAGGGCGTGAATTCCACATTTTTATCAACAGAGAAAAGATGCTGTACAAACAAGTTCTCCCCATTTTTAGAGCCCTCTGCATGTGCCAGGCAGCTGTCCATATAAACTGCTCCAGCAGCAGAGGCCTGAGTTGCCTAAGCTCCAGGTTTTCTGATGAGATGACTTGTAATGGGTTAGATGTGTGGTTTGGTCCCAGCAGACAGCAATGGCTGTTTTACCTTGGGACTGAGGTGTTCTGGCTCTTGGTTGAGAATGATGGACACAGGGAAATCCAAGAGCAAAGGGATGATGTTGGCAGTACTAGTGGAATTCAGAAGGGTGGGGGTGGGAAAGGATGCTAATACCCTACAAATAAAGCTCTAGTCAAGGAACTGGGCATTTGCCTGCCTTGAGTCGCTGGAATCTATTCTCAACCTTTAGGCTGAGTCACTCTGTCTTCTTCCTAGGGTTTTGAGTGTACCTTCCAACATTATGTATTACTTCATCTGCCAAGGCAGACTCAGGGTTGTTGGTATCAGGGTTCCTGAACATTAACAAGTGGCCACGAGATCTTGGGAAAAACACAACAATATAAAGCATTTATTTAGGCAACCTAAACTCCTTGTCCCAGATATCCATTCATTCTTTCTCATTCTCTCTCTCTCTCTCTCTCTCTCTCTCTCTCTCTCTGAGTTACTAATGAGTTAGACATTCAGCATTGCCTACTGATGATGTGACTGGAGCTATAAATGATACAGGTGAATAGCCCTACTCCCTTTACACGTACTAACACAACACACTTTTGGTTGCTATGCGTTAACTGTGTTTTCTCTGAATTCCAGCCAGCTTCTATGATAAATAGTGATTAAAGGTAATGCCATGGAAATATTAGGATAATGCTTTAGGGACTAGTGTTCAAATATCTGATGTATCACTCACCAAGGGTGCCACCTTCACAAAGCTAGCCAACTTCCATGAAGTCAAAGGTGTTCAGTGGGAATTGGACTGAGATGTTGTGACAGCATACACAGGAAAAGCATGGGGAGGTGCCTCTGGTAGCTGTTGCCTGTAGGTCACCCTTGGATCATTGATCCTTTCAATAGCATTATATTATAAAAGAATTAACTACCCCCCAGCTATGGTATCGAGTGGGAGGGGCCATGAATTCCTTTGTACATGCATGTGTGTGAGTGCACACATTATTTTGGAGGTTTGAGGTTGACTTTGGATATCTGCTTCCTTAGGCACACTCTATTTTTTGGAACAGTGTCTCTTATTGAAGCTGGAGCTCCCCAATTCAGTTAAACTTGGCTAGCTGAGGAGCCTCAGGGATCTTCTGGTGTCTTCCTTCCCAGCTCTAGGATTACAGGCACGTGATAGCTTACCTGGTTTTCTGAGGGGTGCTGGGGGTCCACACTCAGGTCCTCATGCTTGCACAGCAAGTGTTTACTGACTTAGCCTCCTGGAACTGTCAATCCTTATAGTTGATTATAAAAACCAGCAGAGTGTAGATGGGACTGAAGTTTGTATTGTCATAGCTGTCAGTTTCCCATGCTCTCAATATTACCTCACCCCTTTCCAGAACCTTTTGCAATCTCTCCTGAGATCTACTCATTTTCCTTGAGAAAAAAATTTTCCCCCAAGTCCTTGGTGTTTGTCTCTGTTAGGTTTCTGGTGGTGCTGTGATGACTTATAAACCTAGTGGTCTGAAGGAAGAGAAGTTTATTATCATTTCTGGTGGGAAAAGTTTCATTAGGCTAACATGAAGGTATTGACTGGGATGTTTCTTACTGGAGGCTCTAGGGATGGGTCATTTCCCAAGTTCAGTAAGGTTATCCAATTCAGTTCCTGTAGCAGGTCTTTCTTTGGATTGCCAGCTCCTGAATAATGACACGGAGACTTCTTATTAAGTATGAAAGCTTGCCCTTAGCTCAGGCTTATTCCCAACCAGCTCTTAAAACTTAAATTAACCCGTTCATAATAATCTACACATTGCCATGTGGCTTAGTACTTCCCCTCAGGACATTATGTCTGACTTCCTCCAAGTAAGGTGAATTCCCTGCTTCTCAGATTCCTTCTCATAGTTCCTATCTCTGCCAGGAAGTCCTGCCTATCCTCTCTTGTCTAGCTATTGGCCATTTAGCTCTTTATTAAACCAATCAGAAGGTACCTTAGGCAGATGAGGTAAAACAGAGACACATCTTCACAGTGTACAAAAAGATTATCCTACAACAAGTTCCTCATGGGTAGGATGGAGATTCCTCTTCACTCTCTAGCTCTCAGCCAGGTTGTTTACATCCCTTGGCTCATCCTCCTTGCCTTCTTCTTCAGTGCTAGCAAAGCAAGTTCTAATTTATAATGTGACCTTTCCTTTGGCCTCCTTTCTTGTTCTCACCTCTTTTGCTTTTCCTTTTTTATTTTTTTTAACAGTGTTGAAACCAGTTCAGTTTTATTTTAAAAATGTATTCTTTCACAATTTCATGTATATATACAATGAAATATGAGCACACTCACCCCTCCATTTCTCTCCGTCAACTTCCCTAGGTCCACTCCAACATATTCTCCTTCCAACTTCATTGTTTCTTCCTCCTCCTCCTCCTCCTCCTTTTTTATCCCCTCCACTCCTCTGCTTTCTGCCTCTCCTTCTTGTAAGATAACCCAGAGTCCAACTAACACTGCCTCTACGTGTATAGATGTGGCGTCATCTACTGGAGTATGGGTAACCCACCACTGGGGTTACCACAGCCCCAAAGAAGGATGACTCTTCCTCTCTTAACAGTCATCAGCTGCCGATAGTTCCTCAGTTAGGGACGAGGCCTCATGAGTGCCTGAGATCTGCTGTGCTTATGTGAGTAATCCAGGCTGCTTTTCCTGCCTTGAGGCCAACTGATTAGGAAATCTGATTGCATCTTCGAAACCCCTTAACAACAATACCTATGTTAATACTTGATTGGGCAGCCAGAAGGGGAATTTTGAGAGTAGGGGAAAGTATCATTGTAATTCTTTGTATGGCACCCTCCCACAAGGTAACACAGGAAGCTATCATCAGTCATCCACTGGGATATGTTTTCCCTTTAAATGATTCATAAGACATTATGGGGGTGGGTGTAGACCTTTTTAGATCTATGGGATCAAGGGTTAGTGGTTTTTGTGGAGAAAGCTTGTGAGACTATGTTTGAGTGTGTATCTCCTGATTACTAAATAATAAAATGTCTTAGAAATACACGTGGTCCTCATTAGTAAAATAAATGAAAAATACTTAAATATCTTGAAAATATTTGAAGAGATTTACATAAACCAGAAATGGGGCACTAGAGAGATGGTTCAGCTGTTAAGATCATATACTGCTTTTGGAGAATACCCAAGTTCAGTTCCCAGCATCGATAGAGGGCAGCTCACCACCACCTGTAACTCCAGCTTCTGGGGACCAAGGCCTCTGACCTTTTCAGGAACCTGTTCTCACAAGAAAATACTCACACAGACACAGACATATAGGTAAAAATAAAATGAATCTTAAAAAAAAAAAAAACCCAAGAAACCCTGGATATGGAGAAACATCCTCCTCCTTTACTTTATTAAGTTATGGCATTTGCCATTTTGGCCATGTGAAATGAACTCTCTAGTTACTATGTTAGCAGTTTTAGACATTATATAGGTATCAATTTATGAATAATACATGTTAGTTCAAAATATGAAAATAATGAGTTAAGATTCTATTGCCTTGCTTGGTGACATAACACAAAATTGTAGCTATCTATATCTGTATCTGTATGTGTCTTCCTATTATATATTCATGGGGCTTGGTTACCTCCAAAGAAAGTCCACAAATGCCAAGTCCCTTCTATAAGATGCTGTAGTACTTGCATAAAGGCTAGGGACACCCCCTGTACCCTTTAAGTCTCTAGACTACACATAATGAACAATATGTCAGTACTGTGTAAATAGTTGCTCTCCTGAATTTCTTAGGAATAAAACCAAGAAAACAAGTCTGTATATATTCACTTGTGTACAAGCACAAGTATATTCCGAAATACATGCAGTCTTTAGCTATTAGAGTCCATGGACTTGAAGGGATGTTTATGTATAGGTATGTATAGATTTACAACAATAAAGAGGATCAAATGCAGGCAGATACAATAGATTCTTTCTTAATATGTGGCATGGATACAAGTCTTTGCACTCTTGAGCAAAATCAATTATAGTACTGCCCAAGGAAAAGAAACTTATTATCAATTTTGTTTCCACCCACATTCTATTGTTACATGATGCTTTTTATCTTTTAGACACCCTTGGGTGTGTGTTCTCTCATCCAAATATCTACAAGGAATCGCTCCAGGTTGCCAGGACTTTTCCTTTGCGCACTCACATTCACTCTGAGGTCATCACTTTCCTTGCGTGGTCTTTCTGTGAATTCCCTTCAGCTTGGCTCACGTTTGTAGTAAGGACTAGAAGACAGCCATGCTTTTGATAACGGCCTATCATTTCATCAAGTCTGACACATTCAGAATTCCACCCACCCTTGGCATGGAACCCAGGCCCTTTCAAATCACACATTAATCTGTGTCAAGTTGACCATTGTCCGTGTTCAGGCCTTTGACTAGAAGAAGCGGGGCCGAAGGAGAAAGGAAATCATATCCTGTCAATAAGCGCTGAAAATATTTAGTGTGGCAGGCTGTGTGTTTTCTTTCTTATGAAAAGCTGATTAATATTCAGTGGTTGGAGGTTAATGCCCCATTCATTTTATTCACTTTACATCCTGCACACAGCAGTGGTTGTTCCAATTTCAGCTCCTAATTCATACAAGTCTGTTTCCAATCAGGAGATTAGTAACTTACTGCCTAAGCAGAGAGAAACCACACAATTGCTCAGCTTACCTCTCTTCCCTGCTCAGGCATGCATGTGTGCTTAAAATGGACTCGCTTATGGATGTGGATGCTTTGAGACCAGCAAAGTTTCTCCAATGTGGGTATATCTAGGAAATTTTATTTATGGTGTAAGCATGGGAGAGACGCAGACAGATGAAAGTGATGGGGGAATTGTCTAAATACCTTCCCAGGTACCAAGGTCTTTAACCTTGCTCACAGACTGTATGTATATTCTTGAAGTTTTCTCAATCACAAATACTCTTCTGTTGAATTCTATTTCAACTGTATTAGGATGAGTCACAAATGACAAGATTCTTTCTGCTTTGTCCTTTGCAGAACATTGTATCATTTTCTAAATTTATCACAGCACAGTTTATCTACAAACTCTGCATTATTACTTTCATTTTTGAGGCAGAGTCTCAATGTGTAGACCAGGATGACCTCCAGTTCACAGAGATCTACCTCTTTCTTCCTCCCATGTTTTGAGATTAAAAGTGTGTATGTGCCACTATGTACACTGATTTTTATCTTATAGGATCTTTGATATAATTGGAGCCCCCCCCCCTTCTTTTTTCTTCAAGGAAGTGAAATTCCAGGTAGATGAACTCAAGAGGAATGCTAATGAAGGCTTTTCTGGCCATGCAAGGAAAGCCTTTGAGTGGGTCAGCAAAGCAGAGAGGGATTGCCTTTTGAAATCTTATCATATTTATCTAGAAAGGATACAGAGCAGAGCTGCAGTCTTCACTCACTTGGTTTACAATTATTTAGTCACTGTAGGGAAGGTATTTGCACTCAAGATAGAGGAGGAGCTGTGGCAGGAGCCGTGACAAGGAATTTGTATTTCAGGAGTGCGTGTGCAGAACGGTTGACTAAAAAAAATCACTACCACAGTAGATTTTTGTATTACTAGGTATATTTTTGATTGCATTTATTTCTTATTGTGCTTCTAAAAATTGGATACAATTTTAGATTGAAGGGACTGGAAATATAGCTCAGCTGGTAGAGTGCTTGCCTAGCATGCATGAAATCATGAGCCGGATCCCTACCATGACATAAACTGGGCATGATTGGACATGCCAGTAATCTCAGTATTGAGGAGATGGAGGCCAACCACCATTGCATGGTGAGTTTGGGGCCAGCCTCCGAAATGTAAGACTCTGTCTCAAAATGAAAACAAAATTTTAAAGAAAAGGGATTAAGAAGAACGTCTTAGCTTGAATGATTTATTCAGAGATGTTGAATTAGGTTGTGATCTCTCGCCCAAAGGGTATTTTCCAAAGATATCAATTTATCTTATTTCAAGGCTTGAAATCCACCTCCATCACCTAGGCACCACAAGGGTACCATCCTCTCCTTTCCTTTTGATTTATGTATTAGTAAAAAGGCAAAGGATATTATTTTGAATAAAACACAAATCAATCAATCTGCTACTGAAAATACGCACCCAATTCCAGGTTGGAACTGACTCTGTTTTAGTTATTAGTGAAATGGCCCTGGTCTCCTATCTCTAAGCCTCAATGTATAAAAGTGACAATAGGAGGCTGGCAGAGTGAGAAAGAGTGCTTGCTCTGCACGCATGAGGACTTGAGTTCAAATCCTCAGTAGTCATGTGAAAAGCCAGATGTGGCTGTGTCTACAATTGTAACCTCAGAATTTTTAGGGGCTGAGACAGGAGGATGTTTGGGGTTTGCTGGCTGTCAGCCCAGCTCCAAGTTCAATCAGAGACCTTTTCTCAAAAGAATAAAGTAGAGAGTGATAGACCAGGACACCCATGTCTTCCTATGGTATCCACAAGTGTGTACGAGTACAGTTAACCCACACTTATAAGGTTGTATACACAATATATATCTCTCCACAAAATTGGCATAACCCAGGCTACAATATTGTCAGTTCATCAGAGGTTTATTGTGAGAAATGTATGATTTGTACCTGTGAAAATATTTGTAAATCTATGCCCTGCTAAACAAATTAGTCATCACAGCTAGTTCTCTGTGATGTTTTTAATCTGCCCCTGTCTATGGCCTCCCCAGCCAGCTTTCAACTTCAGTCAACTACCTTGCTGTGTTCTATTTGAATTTGGGGAAACACAACTGCCTTAACTTTTCAGCTAAGTCTCAAATGTCTTCTACCCTACTACTAAACGGCTGGGTCAGCAAAAGCCCAAGGAATTTTGGGCAGTATTTCTATTGTCTAGAATTGTGCTTCTCATGGAATGCATAATGTCCTGTCAAAAACTCTTGAGCATTGTTAGCCTTGGGTCTAAGCACCAACCTCTGGAAGCCCCATGTGGGAAAGTCCTTGGAGTTTGATCTGGGAGCTTCCTAGCCCATGTGACCTGATGTCTCATTCTTGTCTTTCTATAAATGGCAGTACAAACCACAAAGGTACCATCCTCATCACTTCTAAATGTTATCTTCATTGATATCGAATATGTTGCTAAGCAGCCACTAGAACTCCTCATCTGGTGACACCAAAACACTGTCTCCATCAAACATCAGTGCCCTTTGGTCTCGTTTCATCCTCTCTTAGGTCCCAATTGGCACACTACCCCTTCCTCCATGAATCGTGTCTCTCTGGGTATCTCTCCTAAGGTGTATGTATTATCTGAGACTCCTTTTGTGGCACTTATTTTGTGGAGCACCCTATCTTTAGCACTCACCCCTGAAGGATGCACTCCCCTTTTTTGTGTGAGGAAGGATGGCAGCTACAGTCTTCAGAGACATCGGAGGTTCTTGGGGAACTAATCTGCTTGGAGACTCCACAAGCCTCTCTAGATACTGGCAATGATCCAAGGTCTGGTAATAACATTAGCCTCAGTCTTAATAGACGCTGATAAAAGCACCCACTGACCGGGCTTCCTTGAGTCCCTGGGAAGAGCTCCAGGGGTCTAACACTCTTAGGAGGAGGCCATGGCTTCCTGGACACCAGGAAAGCCTCGCGATAGAGTTTCTCAGCACAGCGAGGCTTGCCTTTTAACTCTCTCATTTTTTATTTCACAGATGCCACCAGGAGGGATTCCTTGGCTTGTGAAAATACTATGTTCTCTTCCTGCCTTTGGGTGACCATTTAAAAAAAAAAAAGCCGGAGCTTGAGCAGAGCTCCACACGGGGTGTCTGGCCAAAATGCAAAGCTGCACCGCAGTTTGCAGGCAGACACTGTTTTTCAAGAGAGGGAGCAGAGTGCCGTGCCTTTCAGCACCTCCTCCGCCACTTCTTTAAAAGATGATTTAAATTTGAGGCAATGGGCCTGAATGCTGAACATCTGACACCCAGACAAGACCTAATGAATCATACCCTTGACCAGCATTGCTCCCCTCCAGCCACTTCACTTTGAGTCCGAGGTGGTGTTTTGTTTTGTTTTCCTCCCCCACAAAAACATTTTTTTTTTCTTCCACAGACCATGTGCTTGTTAACAGCAGCCCAGAGAATTCTTTGTATTTGTGGTATGGCGAAGACATCCAAGGGAGCCTGCAGACCCAAGTGCATGGCTTTGAGTTCCGCAGGGGAAGAACAGTGGTATTCCTGAGAGACTTAATTTAGAACCACATTCCTACACAGCCTTGTTGCATAATATGTAGCCTCCATAGCCAGGTGTTCCCAACTCTGTAACATCAACCTTTGCTGTGACATAAGTGACTCAAAAGGCCAAAATGTCAACAACTGTGGATGGACAGAAATGTTGGTACTAGGGGGAAAGGCCCCAGTTCTAAGTATTGAGTAGAAGCAATAATCCCTGGTGTGAGAGATTTTTCCATGAGGGGATGTGGGATGACAGACTAGTGCATGCTTCCCTGAAAATTGAAGGGCTATCATGTGATACTGTTCCTGATGAGATGTGAATAAATATCTAGTCACCCCAGAGAGGGACCCTAAACAGACCAAAGTAACCTTACCACCACAGTCTAACTTGGTGAATCAGTGAGTTTGTTATGGTTACTTAAAAGAGCACGGGGGAGGGGTTATATAAAAGAGTGTGGATGACTCAAGGACAGCTACATCTCTGAAAGCCTACCCCAGCATGCATGATAACTCAGGAAAGCTGGAAACCTGGAGGTCTCTGTGTGTCTTGCAGGCATTTCAGCAAATCTGAGAGTCTCCTCTCCTCGGCTGTCCTTATTGCTTATATAACCTTGAAGAGGGAGGGGCTTTTTATATCTGGTAAATTTTAGGGACTTCCTAAGACTTGTAATTTGTTGACTTCCTGAGTCTTATTGAGAACTTTCTTTCTAGGTAGCTTGTTTCAATTCTGAGAAATTGCTACACTACAAGGACACAGGGTGAATAAACCTGGGCTTCCTATCTTCTATGTGAACCCTGAATCAGGCCTCACTTACCTCTCTGAGAGCTTAGTTTTTGATTGTTCTGGTGGTTCCTGTCTGATTGTTATTTTTCAGTACCCAGAACCATACGTGCAGAGAGTTGGCAGGGCTCTTCCCTCAGTGGCTGTAGCATATGCAAACAATTTAATCTTTCAGTCCAATCTTTAATGTAAATGTTTAATATAAACCTGATGTTAACATGATGTACATGAAGTTCTGGCAGGAAAAGCGGGGATTTACATTGTTCTGCAAATCAGATATTCTCATCACAGGGGCAGCAATAGCCTTTAAGGATAGCAGGGTGTTCCTTCACAGTGACAGGTGCACCCCAAAATGCAAATGCCTAATGTATTATAGGGGAGTCAGTTACTCATAGTTGCTCCCTGTGGTCTGCATGTTCAAAAACTAAGGGTTCCTAATTGGAATTTAGCTGATGTCAAATGAGTGAAGTAGACAGAAAGTGGACAGTCCCAGCTGTGACAGGACACTCCATTGCTAATGGCTCCAGGAATGGCACCTTCATCTCTCTATACCTGAAAAACTAAGGTTTTTGTTTACAACTGGCCCCAGAGCCTGTTTTTGTCTGACATCAAGCTAAGAATGGCATATATATATACACACACACACACACACACACACACATACATACATATATATTTATGTGTACATATGCATATATGCATGTGTGTATGTATAGGGGGCCATGTGCATGCCACAGTACATGTTATGAGGCCAGAGAACAACTCGAAGGAATCTGCTCTTTCCTATCACACAGGAATCGGGGATTAAACTCAATATTCAGGCTTGGCAGCAATTACCTTCACTTGCTGAACCATCTTGCTGACCTTTATGACTGTTGTTTTGAAACACTATGTATTAGGCCCAGACTTTCCTTTAACTTCTAGCGGTCCTCCTGCCTCAGTCTTCCAAATGTTGGGACTACATATATGTTTTTTGCATGCCAGGCTATTGTTTTTGTATTGTTTTAATGACCAGAGCAAACATCTTTATGACATGTAGAAGTAATATGATTGTTCCAATTTCATCCTTCATAGATTATCATTTGAATATGGTTACAGTCATTCATCTACCATCTTGTCTCTGGTGAGCAGTAACTCGTTTAGCAGAATTTGTTTGAATTGTGACTAAAGGGTCCATACAAACTAAATATTTATTTTCTATTTTCAATAGAAAGTGTTTCTCAGCGTGGCTCTTGCCAGCCCATTGTCAATGACACCATGTTGACTGATTTTTAATACCAGGTGTCTGTACAACCACTACTCCATCTGCACATGGCATGTTGTGCATTTGTTTTTCCCTTTAAAAGTATTTGCTGATGGCGCTGTCCACTTAAAGCTGACCACTCTGAAGTCTCTTATTCTTTCCCACCTCTCCCTAAGGTACTCGTATCATCAAGGAAGAGGAGGCAGAAAGAGCAGAAGAGCCTAAGGTAGTGGACAGCTGCAGCAAAACAGCACTCCTCAGTCACAATAAGAGGAAGCTACATATGTGAGCTCACAGAGGCTGTAACAGCATGCACAAGACCTGTGCGAGCTCAAGCTAGACAAACATTCCAGTGTGGACAGGGAGGTACTACATTACACCCTGAGCCAAGGAGTTGTTAGCTTTTGATAGCTGCCGGGAGACAGCTTTCTTTAAGGGTGTTACCCTCTTGTAGGTCAACCATGCTCTAGGGGGACTAACTTGTACTCAAGAGTGTTTGGGCCACACCAATGGACTTGATGGGTTAAAGAAGAGAGTGAGAGGAAGAGGGAACAAGAGGGAGGGAGGGGGGTGGGAGGGAGAACATGAAGTTGGGTATATAAGGTAGGTGGTGGGGGTGGACCTGAAGAGTCAGGAAAGGGGGTGAATATGATCAAAATACATTACATGAAATTCTCAAAGAATTAATAAAAAAATTAAAAATTGTTGAATATTTGGGGCATTGTCACCTATCTTTGTCTGCTTTAGGCTTTTTTTCATGTTAGTGTTTATTTATAAAGCAAATAAAAAATATCTACATTGCCAGATGTCTGATGCTTTGTAAAGCAGATAAAGGGAGGGGCTATAGTTCGGTGTGGAAAGGACCCTCTTAGCACGCCCAAATCCCTGGATTTGATCTCTAGTACCATATAAACCCAGGATGAGGATACACTTGCCATCCCAGCACCCAGGTGGTGGAGAGAGAAGGATCAGAAATTCAAGAAACCCTGTCATAAAAAGATCTGTGCACACACACACACACACACACACACACACACACATACACACACGGCATGAATGTAGGAGCAAGCCACGTTGGGAAGAAGAAAGGAGTAGCGTGAATATGTTCACAATATATGTCAACATGTCTGAGCCTGTAAAAAAATTAGATTTAAAAAAGTTAATAAAGGAAATAAAATAGATATTTAATGAAACTGGCTGATCACCAGTGTTTGCAACTGGGGCTTAACAGGTGCCCGAGCTCAACAAAGCACCCTGAAGATGGAACCCAGAATTCTCATGTGTTTGGGTTTTGTCTTTAATTCCCACCCATCATGGTAAGGTTCAGGTTGATTTGACAACAACCAGCCAGGATAATGACTTGATTTACACTTTTTTTTTTTTTTTTTTTTTTTTTTTGGTGAGAGAGACAGGGCTTATTTTACAGCTAACACCTGCCGTGGCCTTCCTTCGAAGCAATTCTGATTCCCCTTATCTTTGACATCTCTCACCTTTCAACCCCCACAGCTCCTGTCCTGGCACCGTTCCCTATAAGCAAGTTGACTCTGTACGTTATGGAAGTGTCTCAACCTTGGCACTAGAATGCTAGATAGCACAGTTCCTGATAACAAATGCTACCTCTCTCTCCCTCTCCTTGGGAAAGAATGTCCTCATGAAAGTGAAATTGCACCCAAGCACGCTGAATTCCTAGACAAAATATATTGAGGAGTCTGGGATTGGCCAGGTGACAGCAACTCTTTTGTTCCCAGCCAAATATTTACAATGGGGCCAGATTGACATTAATTGTGACTGAACATTCCTGACCTTGGCGTAACCTTCTCAGAAGGTGAGCAGAAACGATTTAATCTTTGTGCTTTTATGGTGGTATCTTAATTTTTTCCTCCAAGCTTAGAATTAATTTCCCTAGTTTACAGGCTGTATGGGAATGTCCCAAGGTCCCCTCGGCCCCTCTGGATGAAATAATTAGCTGCACATGCTGTCCAATATTCTCCTATACACGAGTCCCTCATTAGTTTCAAATCTTGGTTTAATTTCCAGCAGAAATAGTTGAGGGTTTCCTGAGACTCAGCAACCAAACCCGAACAACCGCAGGGGGTCTCGTACCCAGACTGCCCCTTTCCTGGTTCTCTGTCCACCCCAGCCTCCTTCCTGAGAGGCAAATCTCCTTCAGGTACATTGTTGCTGTTTCTGCATTGGTGAACTGTCCAGATCGGAAGCAATCCCCTGAACACTTAGCACCCCTCTTCCTCTGTTCCCAGTTGCTCATTTTGATCTGAATCCCTTAGCTTTCTGGGATAGGTTTACTTAAGTCTATTCATGGTATGTGGAGGCCACTGTAGAGGGGGGGCATCAGTTACTCCCAAGAAGAAAAGCTCATGATTTATTAAACTATTTTTTTTTTTTATCATTTTTGGATCACAGGTAAAGAAATGAAGTGGTAAATAAAATGCATACAGGACAGCCTGCGGTGGTGGAGAGGGATGGCTCTCAGGAGCAATGAAGACTGGTGTAGAGTGATGGCCTTGGAAGCGGCTGATGGAATGCTTTCCTCCAGATCAAGTACAGAACCATCCTGCTGGAGGATGCCCAGATTCAGTGGACTTCAAAGTCGGTGGGGTCCTGACCCGAAATACTCAGAGCTGTGTATCTAGACAGGTGAGTTCAGAATTCTGTAACATTTGATTGCAGCTCTCTTTCTCTTTAGATCACAACTCACTTGATCCCCTAGCCAGTATTCCAGGAGGTGATGGTGGAATCATTTGATCTGATCATTGCTACTGAATCTTGTGTTCTTTATATCCCTTCTGCCCCCAGAGACTAACTCCAACAGGAGAAGCAAAACTGGCCTGCTTTGGGAGTAAAGTTTGATTAATGCCAGATCCTTAAACAAGAGAGAAAGGGAGAGAGAAGACTTGAGCAAACGGAGGTATTCAGACTTTTAACCCTCACGTTGAATTGTTTTTATTGGATGGAGTAACACTCTGATTATTCCCCTCTGCCTGGAACAGAACACGATCCCACATTTCTTTACAATTAAATTAAGGCTAAAGAATGGCAAAGACGTTATCGTTCATGTGATATGTCTGAGAGATACTGGTTTTGGTCTACTGGAATGGAGTGCAGAAGCCCTTGACTGGGTTGCTTTCTGAAATGCCAAGTTTTCTGGGCAAATCCCATTAAGGGGTTTCATGTAGCTTCTGTCTTTTTGTTTTCATTTGTTGGCTGCCACTGTTGGAGATGACTCAAGGGCTGTTCACGCCAAGCTTGCACTTAATTTAGACACTGGAAATACTAAAATGGGGATAGTTGTCTGGTCATTATTTCCCTTATCTGTTTATCCTGCAAGCAACGATCATATCTAAAATAATTTCATTATAGGAGCTTGGTCAGTTGTTAATTTTCCTCACTAATCTGGCTTATGGCAAAATTTGTTATGGATTGGAGTTATGTAGTTTGCTCGGCTTCCTCAACACATCCACATACATGGATATTTTTCACCAAGTTGGAAAAACACTTGAACACTTTTTTTTTTTTTGAGATGGATTCCTGTGTAGCCAGGCTGCCTTTGAACTAGCAATGTAACCAAAGATGGCCTTGAACTTTTATCCTCCTGGCTCCACCTTGCAAATGCTGGGATGACAGGTATTTGCAACCACATCTGACCTTTGTGCATTTTTTCTTCATTATTTTTCACAATTCCTATGCTGTATTCTCCTTTCAAGATACCATTTTGAATTCCTTGAAGTTTTTCCACACGTCATTAAGGTTCTGTTTTTCTTTTCTTTGTAAAAAAAATATTTATTTGTATTTTATATATGTTCATGTTCGCCTGCATGTGTGTAAGTATAGAACAAGTATGCAATGCTTGTGGAGGCCAGAAGAGGCTGTGTGAGTCCCTGCAAGTTACAGGTGGTTGTGAGCTAGCATATGGTTGCTGGGTACTGACCCCTGGCCTTCTGCTGCAAGAGCAGTGCCTGCTGCTAACTGCTCAGCCATCTGTCCAGTCCCCAGCCTGTTTTCTTAAAGCTCTTCTTTTGTGTCTTTAGTTCTTCAATTTGGATCTTATTCATCTTTGTTTAAAGTCTCTCTCTCTCTCCTCTTTCTTTCCCTCCTCTCCTCCTTCTTTCTCTTCCTAACACTTCCTATTCTCTTCTATTACATCACAACTCTCCAGTTTTCCAAGATCTTTTTTTTTTTTTTCAACTCTAGAAGTCCAGTTGTTTCTTGTGACTTTTGTTTGCCTGACAACATTCTGGTAACTGTTTATTAAACCCCCCATATTATTCCAAGGTCTTGACAAATGGAGACAGCAACTGTAAATCTCCTTTAAAGCTGATGCCCACAATTTCCTTCACATGGGAGATGCTGGGCTTGTTTATAGCGTCTGTTTCCTCCTGTGAGTGATGATGGGTCATATTTTCCTTCTGTGAATTCTTAATTTTTTTGCTTATCTAAGGCAGAGGCTTCTATGTAGCCTAGGCTGGCCATAAACTGTGATCCTCCTGCTTCACCCTCCTGGGTGTTAGGATTATAAGCATGTGCCATCATGCCTTGTACATGTTGATTGTTTTCTGATTACCTGGTTTATAGCATGATGAATGGTAAGGTGTCCAGAGTTGACTGTCTTTCCTTAAGGGATGCTCTATCCTGGGAGACAGAGCATGTCACTGGTTCTCCTTGAGACCATTGAACTTTTGTCTTAGGTTCAGTTGTGATGCTCTGGAATAATGTTTACTTTAGGTCACAGTTTTCCCAACTGTTCTTCAAGAGCACAGCTGTAAATACTTTAGGCCTCTAGATGTATTTTTCTCTGTTGAACTATTCAGTTCTTTCATTGTAACATGATAATAGAAATCTGTAAGCAAATAGGCATGCTTGTGCACCAGCAAAATATAATTGTTGTGGGATGTTCTGTATGTCAAATGCGTTGCTCTGATTGGCTAAAATAAATAAAGTGCTGATTGGCCAGTAGCCAGGCAGGAAGGATAGGGTAGGTGGGACAAGGAGGAGGAGAATTGTGGGAAGTGGAATGCTGGGAGAGAGACGCTGCCAGCCACCGCCATGACAAGAAACATGTAAAGACACCAGTAAGCCACAAGCCATGTGGCAAAGTATAGACTAACAGAAATGGGTTAATTTAAGATAGAAGAACTAGATAATAAGAAGCCTGCCATAGCCATACAGTTTGTAAACAATGTAAGTTTCTGTGTGTTTACTTGGTTGGCTCTGAGCGTCTATGGGCCTGGTGGGTGAGAGAGATTTGTCCTGACTGTGGGCCAGGCAGGAAAACTCCAAGTACATATAATTTATAAAATCAGATGATCAGGAAATGGGCCAAAGTAGGCTGATCCTAGGCACTGCATCATATTCCTAAGTAGTGGCTTCTTTGGTATTCACTTGCAGGCTTAGGATGTTAACAGTATCTTTCTCTTCTAGATGAGACAGAGACCCAATGTCTCCCAGTCTTGTGCATCCTTAAGTTTCCATTCTATTCTTTGACTTAATGGTTTTCTTTCCTGCACAATGTCTTAGGGAGTATGATCAGTATATTTACACCCAGTCCTTGGTTGCTGTCTTAGAGCAAGCCCCAACATACTCATTTCTTAGCGCTCTCCTCATTTGCCTAACTCATGGCTTCTATCCTTTTTCCACGTGCTGCCATGAAATCTCCATTTGCGTTTGTTCTTGTGAAGGTTATTGTTTGTCAATTTGACATGAGCTAGAAACACCTGGGAAGAGGGAACTTCAAGTGAGCAATGGCCTCCATCAGATTAGCTTGTGGACAATTCTTTTGGGGCATTTCCTTTATTAATGGTTGGTATGGGAGGGCCCAGCCCACTGTGGCACCACTGGGCAGCTGGTCCTGCGTATGTAAAAGCGGTGGGAAGCAGGCCAGTAAGCAGCATTCTTCTACTGTTTCATTTTTAGTTCCCCCCACCAGTTTCTTCTTGAGTCTCTTGCCTGACTTCTCTCAGTGATGGACTATGACATGGAACTGTGAGCCAAATAAACCTTTCCCTCCACAGGTTGCCTTTGGTCAGAAGTTTTTTTTGTAACAATAGAAAGTAAACCAGGACAGTGTCCCTAAGCTTTGATCTTTGTTTCCTGCATTGAGAAGGACCAGCACACACTTTGAGTTCTTTTCTGTGGCATGCCATTTTGGGAAGTGACCCAGGAGAATTTCCCAGGGAATACAGAGCTTACTTTGTGCATCTCCTTTAACTGCAACATTTGATGGGCTAGAGAGATAGCTCAGCAATTAAGAATGCATACTACTCTTGTCTAGGACTGGAGTTTTGTTTCCACTACCCATATTGGGTGACTCACAACTACCTGTAACTCCAGCTCCAGGAGATCCAATGCCTTCTCTGGTCTGTGTAGACAACTGTACTCATGTGCACATACCCCAACAGAGACACATATGTTAAAGGTAAAAATAAATCTGGTTTAAAAGATAAATCCTCAAACTAGCACTGCTAATAATGCCCACAAACAAGCCCCTTATATGTTCTGTCCAGATTTATCATCCTTTACAGAAGATAATAATGAATTCTAGGGAACAGGGCTCAAAGTAAATGTCTCCTCACTGTGCTTAAAAAAAATAGTAAGTGTCTATGTAGTCTAGGGAGGCTGAACACAGTCAACTCATTCCTTAAGTGGTTAAACTGGAGGCTCATGGTCTGCAGAGTGTGGGTGTGCCTCCTTTGACCACATTCTGCATTGGTTCTGCTCCTATGAGAATTATCATCTCTTCAACATTTGAATGATGCCTCCTAGTCAGAAGTCAATATGCCCACAAGAAATTCCAGAGGATTATAATTGATTAAACCTCACCACAACATACTATCTGTTCTATATTTATTTAGAATTTTTTCATACAATATATTTTAATCATATTCTTTCTCATCCCTCAACTCTTCCCATATTATCCCCACCTCCCTGTCTGCTCAACTTCATATTTCTCTCTCTAAAACAAACAAACAAACAAACAAAAACCACAAAAAACAAAAACAAAAACACACACAAAAAATCAAAAAACCAAAAGAACAAAAATAAAAACAAATAAGTACCTCCAAAGCCTAAAGGACAAAAAATATCAAAACAAAAAGTACACAAAAAACATGGAGTCCTTTTTGTGTTGGCCAACTGCTTCTGGGCATGGCGCATTGTTCCCTGGACTGTGGTTGATATTCTCAGTGATACTTCATTAGAGAATTTTTTTTCCCCTTTCTCAGGAAGTATTAGTTGCAGGCTGATGTTTCACTGCTACTGACTAGCATTCATGTTTGTAGCTGAGTGATATTGATAATGTCCTTGGGCAGCATGCAGAGTGCTATCTAGCACCATGAATGCTAGTTAGTAGCAGTGAAACATCTGTCTGGGTACCAGCTCACCTTTTCTTTGTTTGATAATATAATTAAGTAGTGTCTTCATCAATAGAGCCTTATAATCAGGTTTCAGAGGATAATCAAAAACCTTGGCAATAGTCTGTGATGTTTGGGGAGCTGTTTGAGACCCCTTTGACCAACAGCTCCACAAGAGTTATAGCATTCCTGGCACTGGGGACATTTTACTTGGTGGCATAAGATGTCTAGTTGGGTCATTCTCTCCCCTATTATATGATAACTACATTTAATGGAGTTGAAATTCCTTTTACGTATACATTCACTTTAGAAAGCTTCTATAATGGGTTGAGGATTTAGTTCAGTAGTAGAACACTTGCCTAGCAAGCACGAGGCCCTGGGTTTGATCCTCAGCTTAAAAAAAAAAAAAAAAAAGGAAAGAAAGAAAGAAAAGAAAGCTTCTATAATAGTGAGTTTTCATATGGCTTTTCAAGAAGCCACTAGTGTTATCTGTCCCTGCTCATTTTCCCTCCTTCACTTGAGGCATTCCCACACCCTCTCCATTTAATCCCCCAAAATTCTAGTTCCCCTTTATTTCTTCATAACACTGCATTGGATTTCTCCTTCCTCAGAAGATCCCTCCTGCCCACCAGTCCCTTACTAACTACCCAACCTCTGTAGTTATTCTAACTGAAACACATATATCTAAAGCTTAAAAACTAACATCTACATGTAAGGAAAGCAAGGCACATTTGTCCCTTTGGGTCTGAGTTACCTCATTCAGGATTATTGTTTTTAGCTCCATCCATTTATCTGCCAATTTTGTAATTTTTTAAAATGTGCATTTGTGTTTTGCCATGGGTGTCAGGTTGCCTGGAACTGGAATTACAGACAGTTGTGAGCTGCCATGTGGATGCTGGGAATTTAACCTGGGTCCTCTGGACGAGCAGCCAGTGCTCTAACCACTGAGCCCTCTCTTCCAATCCCACATTTTGTATCACTTTTACTAACACTTTTCTGAACATCTGCCTACTATTCCGTTGTGTAAATGTACCACATTTTCACTATATATTTATTGGTGGAAGAACACTTAGGTTGTTTTCAATTTCCAGCTATTATGAATAGAGCAGCAATGAACTTGGATGAGCAAGTGTCTCTGTAGTAAAAATGCAGAGTCCTTTGGGCACATGTATAAGAGTGGTATATCTAGATCTTGCATTATACCAATTCAGCTTTCTGAGGAACCTCCACACTGATATTCATAAAGGCTGTGGCAATTTGTGCTCTCCAGCAATGGATAGGTATTTCCCCTTGCCCTGCATCCATGCCAGCATATGTTGTCATTTTTTTCATATTAAATGTGATCATTATGACTGGCATAAGATGAGAAGTTTGAATCTTTAAATTGGGTTTTTTAATTGGGCTTTTTGTTTCCTTGTTCAGTTTTTTAAGTTCTTTACACTGTCATATATATAATTGGTAAAGATTTTTTTCTATTCTGTAGGCTGCCACTTTGCTTGAATGATGGTATCCTTTACTCTACAGAATATTTTATTAACATGAGATTCCATTTATTAACTGTTGGTCTTAAAACCTGTGTTTTGTGTATCCTATTCAGAAAGCCCCTTTCTGTGCCAGTGAGTTCAAGACTGTTCTTTATTTTGTCTTGTATCAGATTCAGTGTATCTGGTCTAATGTTGAGGCCTCATCCAATTAGAGTTGAGTCTTGTGCAGGGTGATAGATATTAATCCAAATGCAGTCATCCAGTTTGACTAGCCTGTGGAAGATTTATTTTTTTCTCTAGCATGTAATTTGTGCTTCTTTGGCAAGAATCAGGGGTCCATGGGTATGTGGGATTATGTTCAGGTCTTCAACTGTGTTCCACTGATCAGTGTGTCTGTTTTTATGTCAATGTCATACTACTTTTATTACTATAGCTTTGTAAAACTTTACTAAAACTTGAAATCTGAGATGGTAATACCTCCAGCAGTTTTTTTTTTTTTAATTATTCAGGATTGTTATAGGTATTCTCTCTCTCTGTGTTTCCATATAAAGTTTTTTTTTTAATTTCTGTGAAGATTTGTATTGCAATTTTGATGGGGATTATATTAAATATGTAGCTTCCTTTTGGTTGATGGGCCATTTTCACAATATTACTCTTACTGATCCAGGAGCATAGGAAATCTTTCCATCTTTTTGTATCTTCAGCGTGTTTCTGGCTATTTTTTGTCAGCTTGATACCAGCTAGAGTTACTTGGAAGGAGGGAACCTCACTTGAGGAAATACCTTCATAAGATCCAGCTGTAGGGTGTTTCCCCAGCCCATTGTGGGTGGTGCCATCCCTGGGCTGGTGGTCCTGCGTTCTCTAAGAAAGTAGGCCAAGGAAGCCATGACAAGCAAGCCAGTAAGCAGCACTCCTCCATGGCCTCTGCATCAGCTCCTGCCTCCAGGTTCCTGCCATATTTGAGTCCCTGTCTTGGCTTCCTTTAATGAGGACCTACATTGTGGAAGTGTAAGCCAAGTAAATTCTTTCTTCCCCAACTTGTATTTTTGGTCATGGTGTTTCATAGCAGCCATACTAACCCAAAGACAACTTAATACCAGGATCGTGGGGTACTACTGTGTTGGAACTGACCATGTTAATTTGGGGAGGTCTGTGGAAGGCCTTTGGAACTTTGGGCTACAAAATCCATTGAGTGCTGAGAGATCAGTGAGCTGTTCTTTAGGACCTTGGGAGATAAGAATGTTGAGAGCAGTGCAGAAGATGGAGGCTTGGCTTGTGAAGTTTCAGAGGGAAGCAAAGACTCAACCAAGCCTTTTGTGTGAAGAATCTGTGGTGTCTGGTCAGCTGGGGCTGAGGAATCAGCTGTGATTAAGAGGCCAGCATCACTGAGTTTAAATCTTCTGGGAAGTGTCTCCTGAGAGTAAGCACCCAGAAGCTGTGATCCAGAGGTGGTCAAGGCTGTACCTTCTGCTGGCAGCTGAACTTGGTAAAGTAAAACTCACCTACTCGGTACTGGTTTTGAAGGCATGAAGAGGCTATGGAGAGCAGCTGGGGCTTGGCACTGGGTAGCAGGGCTCGAGTCCCTGAAGAAAGACTAGGGAGGCTTTTGTTGAAATAGCAGAGTAATTGCTGCAAGGGACCCCAGCAGTTTTGGAGATGCCACTACCATGGGATGACCAACAAGAACAGCAGTAGCAGTGGACTGGAGCCAGCTGGATGGAGCCTTGAAGACAAGCTGTGTGAGCTGCAGAGGGCAGAGCTGGAGAAGTGACCCAAGCCCCTTGGAGGAGCCCAGGATGTTGTGAGTGAATTCCAGATAACTGGACATTGAATTTTTTACACTTTTTGGAGTTTGGTTTTGCTTTGTTCAGATTGTGAGAGTGCCCTTGCTCTTTCCTCTTGAAGTATTTCACTTATTTCTTATTTTACTGGAACTCACAATTGAGAGTGAATTTGAAAAGAGATTTTTGGTTTTAAATGCGTCTTTGGATTTGTAAAGATACTGAATTTTAAAGTGTTTGAATTTGTGAAGAATGTGGGACTTTTCAAGTCTGTGAAATGTTTTATATTGTGATGTTGATGTTAATGTGTGATCTTGGGAATTAACAAGCAAGTAAAGGCTATGGCTTAACTGATATATTTGTCTGTCAAATTGATAAAGAGTCAATTATTCTGCCTAGTTTTCTGTCAACTTGACACAAACTTGAGTCATCTGAAAGGAGGGACTCCATTGGGAATATGGTTCCGTAAGATCCAGCTGCAGGCCATTTCCTTAATTTGTGAGCGATGGGAAGGACCCAGTCCATTGTGGGTGGTGCTATCTCTGTGCTGATGGTCCTAGGTTGTGTAAGAAAACAGACTGAGTAAGCCAGGATGATCCAACCATAAGCAGCACCCTCCATGGTCTGTGCATAAGGTCAGGCCTCCAGGTTCATGACATGTTTGAATTTGTGTCCTGTCTTCCTTCAATGATGGACTACACTGTGGAAGTGTAAGCCAAAAAAACTCTTTCCTCCTCAACTTGCTTTTTGGCCATGGTATTTCATAGCAGCAATAGAAACCTAATTAAGACAACTATTTCAAATGTTTTATTATCATACAGGTCTTTCACTTGTCCCGTTAGAGTTATCCCAAGATATGTTTTAGAGACTGTTGTAAATGGTACTATTTGTTTTATTTCTTTATTGCTACACTTGTCATTTGTATATAGGAAAGGTACTGATTTTTGTGTGTTAATTAGGTGTTATGCTACTTTGCTGAAAGTGTTTACCAGATGTAGGAGTTTCCTAGTTGAATGTTTAGTTTTTTTTTTTTTTTTCTTTAAATGTATGACACCTTATCATCTACAAGTAAAACTATTTTAACTTATTCATTTTTTATTTGATCTCCTTCAGTTGTGTTATTGCTCTAACTAAGACCGAGTACTATTTTTAATAAGTATTGTGAAAGCGGACATCCTTGTCTTAGTCCTGACTTTAGGGGAAATGCCCAGAGTTTCTAATGTTGGCTGTTGGCTTGCTGTAAATTGCCTTTATTATGTTGAGATATGTGTCTTGTATTCATAGTTTCTCCAGGACTATTAGCATGGAAGGGTGTTGGATTTTGTCAAAGGCTTTTTCTGCATCTAATGAGATGATCATGTGGTTTTTGTCCTTTAGTCTGTTTACATGGTGGATTATGTTTACTTATTTTATATGTTGAAGCACCATGCAATTCTGGGTTAAAAACAACTTGATAATGGTAGATAACCTCCTTGATCTGTTTGAGAATTCAGTTAGCAAATATTTTATTGAGAAAATTTACATATATGTTCATAAGGGATAGTGGTCTATAATTTCCCTTTTCTTTTTTTGTTGCTTTTGTGTGATTTTGGTATCAGAGTAATAGAGGTTTTGTGAAAAGAATTTGTAAATATTCCTTCAGTTTTTATTTTGTTAAATAATTTGAGAAGCATTGGAATTCTGTGCTAAATCCACTTGGCCATGGGATTTGGGGGATAGGGTGGGAGATTTTAATTATTGCTTCTGCTTCTATTTCACTAGGGGTTATAGGTCTGTTTGAATTGCTTATTTGGTTTTGATTTAACTTCAGTAGGTTGCATATAACAATAAATTCATCATTTCTGTTAGGTTTTCCAATTTGGTGGGCTGTATTTTTTAAATTTGTCTTTATGATTTTTAAAGCATGTCTTTATGATTCTCTGAATTCCCCCAGTGTCTGTTGCGATGTCTTCTTTTTCATCTCTAATTTTAATAATTTAGATTTTCTCTCTGTCTTTTGGATATTTGGCTAAAGGATTGTCAACTATGTTGATTTTCTCAAAGAACCAACTGTTCATTTCATTGAATATTTGTAATTTTTTTGTTCTATTACATTGATTTTAGCCCTGAGTTTGATCATTTCTTCCCATTTATTCATTTGAGGTATTATTGAAATTTGTTTCTCTACAGCTTCCAACTGTATTGTCATTATTAATATTGGATATCTCCATTTTTTTAAATAGGCACTTGGGAGATTGGATAAGGCATATTTATGTTTATCTGGAGAAGTTAGCAAGGCCTTGAGCTCAGCTTTAACCAGCTAGTAGGTAGTAATTTGTCACTTAGCAGGTCATGCATGTGTGAAGGATACTTTAGGAAGAAAGAAAAATCACCTGTTCAGAGCCAGCCAGGCAGTAGTAGCTCCTGTGCTATGTGCTTGGGGTTAATAGGCAAGAGGAGGCAGGAGAAGAAGAGGGATTCGCAGGTTGGAGCTGACTTAGGAAAGACTTCACAGGACACAGTAGAGAATTTTCTTGAGATCCTTAGACCAGGAGAAGCTACTGAAGTGTTGTAGAGGACTGTGAGATGATCACACTTAGGCTTTGCCAAGATCTAAGTGGCCAACTAGAAAGGCTTAATGGGCAGGGGTGGAATTTAAAATCAACAGGAGGAGGAGGGTGGTGTAACAAAGAGAGATCCTTCCACTAGAGCAAGGAATCTGAGCCAAGAACAGTTAGAATTCAGAAATATTTTGGAAGATAATGTTTATGGCTAAATCAATGATAGGTTTAAGTTGGAACGAGGTATGTGGGGTGGACTTGAGCAGTGACATTTTTGGAGGAATATAAAATATGCTAAGAACAGTTCTATGGAAAATGGTGATGGGCAGATTTATTCCTTATTCATTTATTTAATAAGTGTTTAGTGGATGCCTATTGTATGCCAAATATTGTCACAGGTAAAGTTGATGCTCTCACAGGGGTAATATAACCCTTTTTAAGTAATAATAATTTTAAATATAGATAATAAGTAACTGAAAATCAAAGTGAGACAAAGGAATTCTTTAGTCTAGGAGAAACTTGGAGGCTCTTACATATGAGCTAAGACATGCAAGGTTAACAGAACTTTTATGTGCAAAGATTACAGAAGCATCTAGAAGGACTCAACAGCAAAAACAAAGACTGTGTGATCAGAATGAACTAAGATTGTTAAAATAAGGCCTGGAGAGATTGCTCAGTGGTCAAAAGCACTTAATGCTCTTGTAAAGGACTAGTGTTCAGTCCTATCACTCACATGGTAGTTCACAACTGTTTGTACCTCTAGCTCCAGGGGATCCAACACATTCTTCTGGCCTCCCTGGGCACCTGCACACACACACATACACACACACACACACACACACACACACACACACACACACACACAGACAGAGAGGTGGAGACAGACAGAGAGGCAGAGACAGACAGAGAGGCAGAAATAGAGAGGCAGAGACAGAGCAGGGACAGAGACACACAGAGAGATAGAGACAGAGAGACACACAGACATACAGACATAGACATGCACACAGACTAAATAAAAATAAAAATCTTACACAAAAGATTATTAAACTAATCTCATGACTGGGACTAATGAGTATGCCAGGGTAGGAGGAAATAAGGTAGATTTTGTAGGGTGTAGAGAGAGTTAGGAGAGGGGAAATAATATGATTAAAATAAAATCTGTAAAAGTTTTTTTAAAGAAAAGTTTAAAAAGTAGGATGGCATAAGTGTTTGGAAGTAATCAGAATTGCAGACTATTCCTTACTGTATGTCACAGGCTCCATTTCCCCTATCCACAATGAGCACAGCCCTCATTATGGCTTTAGAGATAATTGAGTTTGAGAGGGTTTCAGGCACCTGAGTGGAGATGTTTGCCAGATGGTCATCATAATTCTACAGGGTACAAGGACTGGAAAAAAAAAAGTAGTTTTGGAAGTTACCATCCAATGGGATCCAGTTGACAGTTGATAATTTGAGGGTGTGGAAGCATTTTCCTAGTGTAAGTATGTAGAAGCAGAGAGTCTCAAATTAGCTGTCTCCCATGTACATTGTGAAGACAGGTTTGTCTCAGGGCTACAGGCAATAATACTAGATGGTATAGCATCCCTGGTAACAGTACACACAGCCAGCTTCCCTCGCAAGCCTGGCTTGCTCTACGCTTTTAGAAGGCACAGGGCATGGGCACTGAGTTTGGTGAAACACAAATACCAGAGAACAGGGTTTTAAATAGACTCTTGGAACATATTTGATAGAAATATTAAAATTTAAAATAGAAAATACTAACATATTTCAGACTCACCAGGCTGTTGGTGATAACCACAGGTAGAAGGTGAACACTTCACATATTGTAAATTTCATTTTTCTGCATTATTTCACTAAAATAATCAATTTCCCCCTCTTTTCTTTTCTTGTCAAATGAAGCATCTTATGGGTGAGAACAAAGCTGGTTTATATGTGCTAGCTAGCTCTGAGTCTCCCACTAGGTATTGGCTTCAGCAGAGAATTTTCCTTTATTTTTATTACAATTACAGAGAGTTTAAAGTTTAATTACAAGTGTCTCCTGTGTCTTAAGACTATCCAAGTTGATTAACTATCCAAGCATTAACTTACATAAATGCTTGCTTTGTTTTTACTTATGTTCATGTGCCAATGCCTGTGTGTGTCTATGTGCTCATGTGTTTGAGTAACCACAGAATGCAGAAGAAGGTGTTAGATTCCTTGGACCTGGAGTTACAGGCAATTGTGACTCTCTTGATAAAGGGCGCTGGGAGTTGAACTCTGATCCTCTGTAAGAGCAGCAAACTCTTTTAATCACTAGCCATTTTTCCAGCATTCTCTCTCTCTTCTCTTTTTCTTTCTTCTGTTGTGAGGTAATCTTTTTGGACACTGTGAAGATATGTCACTCTGATTGGTTTAATAAATAGCTGAATGTCCCATAGCTAGGCAGGATTTCCCAGCACAGAGGACACTGGGAAGAAGAAGGGAGATGTCAGGAGATATGGAGGAAACAGCATGGGCAGTACAGAGTAAAGGAAATAGAGCCACGTAAAATAACATAGATTAAAAGATATGGATTAGTTTAAGTTATAAGAGTTAGTTAGAAACAAGTCTAATTATCAGCTGAGTTTTCATAACTAATAATAAGGCTCCGTGGCCACCATTGGGGAGCCAAAGGTCCCAATGCAAAAGTTCAACAACAAATTTCTTCATTATATTTTGAGACAGGCTCTCACTATGTAGCTAAGGCTGGCCTGGAGTTCATAGGTATCTACTTGCCCCTGCCTTCCAAGTGCTGGTATGAAAGGCATGCACCACTATACCTAACCCTCACTCATTCATTGTTTATGTCCTTCTTTTTCTAGTATTACTGACCTTTTGTATCCTGATTTCATCATCCTTCCCTGTGTATATGCACATGTACATATCACAAAAATTTCCCCAGTTGTGGGATTTAGATTTTGATATTATAAAAACAGTTGCAGATTACTAAAAAATTAGTGGCTCTGTTCAGCTCTATCCTCATGTCTTTCTACAGAGGCAGTAGAAGTTTCCTCTGAGCTAAATAGCATAGCCACATTGTAGCTCTACTCACTTAGAAAGATACAGAAAAGTGTTTCTCCATCAGTCCTCTGCAACTCATTCCAACTAAAGAACATTTGTCTCATCTATTCAAACCACATAACATAACAAATTGAGGCATTTTTTTTTTTTTTCTGTATTAAAACTTGCCTACAAGTTGTTGTTAGTGGTGACATTTTGGATTTCATGCACTTCCCTAAACATTGACGATCAAGTAGAAAGTGAGTAAGACAACATGCCAGCAATATTCTCTATCAAGGAAGGCAGATGATAACAGCAATGCTTCCAAGTCTGCTGTGGATGAGATGGATAGATTTTCCCTGTCTTCAAAAGAAAAGACGAGAGAAGCCATGTAAGTGTATTACCTTTGGAGGTGGCAGAGTCTGGTAGTAGGCAGAACACCTTACTGTGCCTTGATTGACATGCCCTGCATCTTTCTCTAGGAAGTGCTTCTTAGACTTGGTGGGTTGGCCAGTCTGAGGGAAGTCCTGAGCTTCCCACTGAGACCTTTGTTGACTCTGGCATTTAGGCAAATTCCAGTGGCATTTCAAGTCCCCATGTCTGGGAACAGGATTCCTGCAGGGACTCTCTCTGCCTTTGGCTATGGCACACCCTTTGGCAGATACTCTCAGCAGTTGTCAATCTTAGTCTAAATGTGGAAATAGATGATTTATCATCCCTTGATAATTGGTGGTGGTGGTAGCAAGGGAGACTTTAATAGACATCTCCCTGCACATATAAGGATATAGAGTGTTCCATGAGTGAGGAAGCTAGCCTTTGGCTTGCTTTACTTTGGGGGAATATAAGACAGATAGAAACAGGTGACATAATGAAGTGTTGTTGGGAGTATATCCAAGAATATCTGAACATTTTTAAATGTGAAAAGTTCTTGACATATGTTACTTTAATGTAAGATTTTAAAAATTAATTCTTTGAAAATTTCATGGATGTATTTTGATCATATCAACCCCCTCCCGAATCCTTTCAGATGTACTCCCCACTTCCCTACCCATCTGCCATTGTGGCCTCAATTCTTTTAAACCTGTTAAGTGCAATTTGTGTTACCCATGTGTTCTTGGACTCATGGCCATCCGCTGGAGCACGGTAGGATTACGAAGGGCCACACCCGCCAAGAAGACTGGCTCTCCCTGTCTCAGAAGCTATCAATTGCCAATAGCTCTTCAGCTAAGGGTGGGACTTCATGCCCATACGTTCACCTCTCCTTGTTGGGGTTTTGTCTGGTTTGATGGGATTTTAATGAGAAACAAATAATCTCAGTGAGACAGACTCTTTTCCCTGTGCATAAGTATTCCTCGGATATTATTTCTTGGATAAGTAACATCATATCTGGTAGAGTTCAATGCAGTTAATAGTTGTCTGCATAAAAATGCCTTATCTGTGAATTACACAGCAGGGGCCTGGGCTATAAAACTGAATTAAAAAAGTTTCTAGGAAGGAATAGCATTCAACCCGTTGTTGGACCAGATGATAGAGCCATCCTTTGAGAGTGTCAATTTCCATCAACTGAGGTTGGCTATTTTTAAGTGAGTTTGGTGAATTATAGGAATCCATGTTAGGCATTAACTGTAAATAAACAATACTGATTCAGGATTCTTACCATCTGTGAGGCATATTCTCTGAGGTTCAATGTGGAATGCTACATGGATAATTGCAAGTTGGTGGACAATATTCAGACCATCTGAATGTCTTCAAATCTAGGATCATCAGACTTTCTAATTGGAAAGTACATTATAGACCATCTATTACTATTGTATTGAGTTTAGCTTTGTACGTGAACACATAAATGTACATGTAGCTTTGTGGCACGGGTGTGCATGCATGTATTTATAGAATTAGAAGTCATCTTCATGGGTCATGCTTCAGGACACTGCTTTTCTTGGATTTTTGAGTTAGAGTTCCTCACTGGGCCTGTAACTTACCAGTTCAGCTATAGACCTGGCCAGTTAGTATCAGGGTCTTCTGTCCTCCTTCCCTAGTGCTGGGATTCTAAGCATGTGCTAGTGCGCCCCCACTTTTCTATGTGTATTGTGTGATTGAATTCACGTCCTCATGCTTCCATGGAAAGCACATTGCTGACAGCATCATCTTCCCAGTCCTAGTATAGCTTCTTGAAGGCACCATAGATGAGACAAAAATTAAGGATTATGAGGAGAGACCACAGCACATACTATTCATGCCATTCTGTCTCTTCTTCATGATGTGTTTAGACTTTCTTGTGGGGCTGATTGAACATAGGAACTGAAATAGAAATCAAGTGTAACTCTGCTTCTGTAGATGTCTCAGAATGGATGTAGCACTCATCCACCTTCTTTCACTGAAGGAAGACAAGCAACTCCAAGAGAGGAAATGAACAGCAACAGTACATAGGTAGCCAATGAGTTGACTTCTTCTTTTACTTCTCAGGTCCCTCAGTCTAATGTCTCCCTGAAACTGGGCTTCAGATGGAGTTGAAAGGTCATACCTGGAAGTTTCATGGTCTTGTCTGATGAGTTTTGCTAACTTGATTCAGACTGCCTGAGTCACTGTCTTCTCTAAATGCTCTTCTGGAGATGGGAGTGTCTGAACATAGGCTGATAAAAGTTCAAGTAGGATGGAGGGTAGTAGAGATGACAAGCCTTCACACTGACATCCAATATCAGTGTTTACAGAATCAGGATGGCAGGTAATTATCACTTGTACCTTTTGTGTGGAAAATTCCAAACGATGTTGCTCCCTTTGAAGTAAGGTTGTAAGCAGCTACTATGGGTCCATCTTTCTACTTTGCTTTTCTACATTGCTTTCTACTCTGTCACTTTGAACTATCTGTCAGCACAGCTTTACTTGATCTGTCTGTCTGTCTGTCTACCATCCATCTATGTACTATATATCAATTATCCAATTATCTGTCTATCATCTAGCTCTCTGGCTTTACTCTCAGATCCCTGAGTAGACTGTCTTCTTTAATCCTTAATGCTGCTTGGATATTGGTTCAGGAGAAGGTGTTGATAACTCAACACAGCTGTATATTGAGTTTCTGGTGTTTTTTCTGGGGAGTACTAGATTGGCATTTGGGATAAGCTAGTCTTGCTTGTGATTTTTATCTCCAGGAAGAGAGGCTTGGGTTGAGTTTTACTATGCCTCTCCAGAGACATGGATGCCTCCATTATGTGGCTATCCTGAGACCACCTGAGTAGTGCCTTCAGGAAACTGGCTGTCCTGTTGTAATGTTAGGAGGCACCCATTAGCCTGGCACAAGGACTCCCTATAGCCACTGTGCAGAGCTATTTTGCAGCTCTCTATAGAGGTGTTAGGCCTACTCAAGAAACTTACCTGGGCCAAGGGAATGCTTGAAGCTTTCAGAGGAGTTACTAAAAGAAATGTGGTTTGATTAAAGGCAGATTTATCTTGAGAGGGCAGGGGTCATCACTAAATCTGTTCCTAGGAGCCCTCCTACTGTACACTTCTCTTAATGTTCTTGATGAGAGTGTAGGCCCGATGAGGCTTGGCCAGCAATCACCACATGGGTGGAGCGATACTTACCTAACCACACCTCTGGAATGCTGAAACACCCCAAAGAGAATGTGTGTGTAGAGAGGCCCTTGGGGGATACCACACCCTAAGTCTGCTTCCCTCCCTGCTGTGAGAAACAAAGGGAGAGCTTCTAGACATGACCCTTACTTTCCCAATGCATAGCTGCCATCACCAGACCTGCCACAGAGGGAGAAGGTGTCAGGTGGAAAAAGCTGTTCTGAGGATTGGGGCCATGCTCTCCTCAGGTGTTTATCTGAAAATAAAAGCTACCAGTTTACGGAGTGAGCATTCATGGCGCCTAGAACGCATTGGAATCCAAGACATGGGCAAGTAAAATGTTGGCTATTTTGAGTTGAGACCCATAAATTGCCCTGTAAATAAATAAATAAATAAATTTATATATTATTTATATATTAATATTGTTATGTATTATATATATTATAAATACATATGTAATACATATATTTCCTAAAGTATCTCTCTCCTCCCCTCCCTTCCTCTTCTCTTTCCTTCTCTCCCATTTCTTCTCTTCTCCTATCTCACCTCCCTCTTCTCTCTTCCTTTTCATTCCCCTCTTTTGCCCTGTCCTCTTCTCTTTTCTTTCTTCCTCCTCTCCCCTCCCTCTCTCTCCTCCCCCCTCTCCCTCCACCTCCAACCCTCTCTCCTCTTGTCTTGTCTTCTCAGACATAAGTTGAGATCATCTGTCATGCCGGCTGCCCTCTGCATCATATTATCTGGAGAAGAAAATCAGCCCGTGGGATGATCTACAAGGTGCACATTACATGGGAGTCCCATTGGTAAGTGTTTTACAGGCAATGTACCTCTAAAATTTTCCTTTATAAGGTTAGTGTTGCAAATGAGGAAACGAATACCCAGAGTTAGGGAGCTTGTCCTGACCATTTGGCTAAGAGATTATATTTACAGGAATAATCTCAGGGGCTGGAGGGATGGCCGAGCAGCTAAGAAATCTCCATTCTCTTCCAGAGGACTCCAGTTTGGTTCCCAGCATGTACATCAGGTGGAGACTGTAACTCCAGCTCTAGGAGTTTTAACATTCTCTTCTAGTCCCTGGGTACTCCCCTGGTATACACACATGCACACACAGAGATCTTAAAAAAAATAAATGAATAATCGGAGTCATGCCATAATAAATCAAAGCCCACCAAAAACTCCCTGAGTCTAGATTCTAGGTGTGTATCCATTTTTTTTTTTAATACTCCACAGAACATGATTCCCTAGTTGTGAGGTTGAAAAAGAGAGTACTGGAGAGTCTCTCATTTGCAATTTTAGTCTGGACATGACATATGTCACTTCAGCTCCTCACCAAATAGCAAGCTGGTAAGCTATTTGTCTCCTTCCCTGCACCTTATTAAGAAATGAAGCCCAGAAGCTGACTAATAGAAGGCGCTAACTCAGAGGTAGGCACTGGGCTCTTACCTCTGTGATACTGCTCTCCAGAAGAAAGGTTGAGGCTGAGGTAGAGCTTCAAAGAGCCTTGTTTAGCTGCACATTCCACTCCCTTCTGTCCATCTGAACACTATCATACCTACTCTTAAGTTTCAAAGACACATAGTCTTAGGACCCTTCTCAGAGGTTCTTCTGGGCTTGACCTAACTCCTGTGTACTCTAGCCCAATACTCAATGCCCCGTGGCCCATGCTTAACCTTTGGGATGCATATATGATCAGCACCCACACAGCTGGGAATCACTGAGTCACGGGGCTGAGTTGCTGCTTGCATGTTTTGCGCCTGGAAATGAGATTTATAGGGCAGAGTGTCTTTGCTTCCCACACTTCTGGCAGGTTTCCTGTGCATTCCTGCTGCAGAGCCATATGGAGCTTATCTCTCATATCTCAAAGAAAAGCCTTTAACAACGGTCACTATCCACAGATGACAGAGTACAGTAGATTTAGGCCTGAAAGCCACCACAGTGAATGCCTTGGCAGGCTACTCCCTCATAGTTCTGGACAAGTGAATTAAGGAATGTGCTCATTCATCTGTTTCATTTCCTTTTTACCTCTCAACTTACCCTCCAGGTAAGATGTGTAAGTGAGGAATGGGAAGAGCCAAGGAGAACTCAAATACAGAAGCTGTTTGTAATGCTGCTTTGCAGGTCTAACTCCTTTAAAAACCCGAAGAAGGGGAAGGAGGAGGGACGGTGGGAGGGAGACAGAAAGAGAGAGAGAGAGAGAGCATCCATGGAAGAACTAATATGAAGAAATTGTAGTTGTATCCTGAAAAACAGAAGTACATGTCTGAAAATGATTTCCTTGAGGAATCAGTGCAATTTAAATCAAAATTACAAAGCCCCTTCATTCCTCCTTTCTTTTTGTTGACTCTCTTCTCTCTTCTTGGCTTTTCTTCTGTTTCACAGGATACCGGTTGTTCTTGTGTCCTGAGATTGAAGAGAAATAAGAACCCTGCAAAGAAACAGCATGTGCTATGAGAAAGCATCAATAGGAGAGGGAGAGAACAGAATTGCAGCTGAAGGCAGCGGAACTGACGGAAGTGGGGTAATGACTCAGTCATGCTTTTACAACATGAGGACCTGAGTATGATTCCCAGTATGCTTTGCAAACATGAGGATCTGAGTTTGATTCCCAGAATGCATGTGGAAATCTCAGTTGCAACAGTGTACACTTGTAACCTCAGAAATGGAGAAGCTGGGATAGGTAGATCTTTGGGGCTTATTGGCCAGCTAGCCTGGCCTACTTGGAGAGTGCCAGGTCAAGTGAGAGACAATCTGAAAGGAAAATAAAATGGTTGGTGGTGCCTGATAAATGACACCCAAGGTTGTCTAGTGGTATGTACACAGATCGCACTCATAAAAACACCCATAGCCATACACATGCATGTACCTTCACACATACAAATAATTGCACACACACACACACACACACACACACACACATACACACACACACACAATACAGGGGTATGGTATAGGTGGCACAGAGCAAACAAAAGAAACTCTCAGAATACAAAGAGAATGAAGAGAGATACTGTAGATACTGCATGATCTTAAAAGTTCTTATTAATAAAATCAAACCTGAGGCCAGTTATTGGGGTGACTGCTGGAAGATCAGAGAAGCAGATCAAGCCACAGCTACCTTACCTTGCTTGTTTCCTCAGACTGCATGCTTCTGTGTCCTCATCCCAATGGCTCGCAGCTGAACCATGCTGCTCCAAAGCTTAAAAGCTTAACCACCCAAATGCTTAACCAGTCAAATGCTGAACCAACCAAATGCTTCTATTTTCTGGTCCTCACGCCTTATATATCTTTCTACTTTCTGCTGTTACTCCCTGGGATTAAAGGCTGGATTTCTGGGATTAAAGGCATGTGTCACCATGCCTGGCTGTTTCTAAAGTGGCCTTGAACTCAGAGATCCAGCTAGCTCTGCCTCCCAAGTGCTGGGATTAAAGGCATGCACCACCACCGCCCAGCTTCTGCTATTGCTTGCTCTGACCCATTTTCTAGCCACCATCTTTAGTTCTGTATCTAGTGGCTGTTCTGTTCTCTGACCCCAGATAAATTTATTAGGGTGCACAATATTGTGGGGAACACAATACCACCACAGAGATACAAAAGAAAAATGTTAGAGAGGAGATAATAAAGACATAAGAGAAATGCAGACATCCTTAGTGTGAGAAAAGAAATCCCTTTTAAGAATGCTGGCATACAACCACACATGAAAATCACAGCAATTGCACATATGAAGACACAGGAACCGTGACAGCATGCACGAGCTCCAGCCACACACCTACCCTTGCTGAGGAGCTTGTGGCATTTGCTAGTTGCTGGGAGCGGGAGTCGGTTTTCTTTAAGGATGTGACTGCTGGTAGGCTGAGCACAGGCCAGAGCAGCCTCCACATAACACAAACTGGTCTCCCCAGGGAAGAAAAACAGAAAACTGGAAGTCGGGTAGGTGAGGAGGGGAGGGTAGAGACGACAGGTATGGGAGGAGTGGGATAGGATCAAGATACGTTGTATGGAATTCTCAAAGAATTAATAACAATACTCCTTAAAAAGGAAACCACGGCAAAAATCTGTCCTTGTGGCACCAGTTGCTAACACATTTTGAAATCCTCAATTCAGACAGAAAACCTAGATTTGAAAACCATCATGGCACACACTAATAGTTCCCTCTCCCCTGGAGGGGGGAAAAACGCAAAAAAACAACAACAACAACAAAAAGCAATAAACATGACACTAGACTCACCCATATATTCTCCTGTGTGAAAATCAGTTAGAAAGAGGATTCTTGTCCTGTCTGTATTCTAGTTTGATTTGAATGATTTCAGTAAAACCCTAATACTATAAGCTAAAGGGGCAACTTAAGAAGCAAATCTAACCCTTACTGGGAAAAAGAGAGGACACAAAGTAGCCAGGGAACATTTTAGAAGATGGTGATGATAGCAGTTAATCAAAACAGCATGAGGATGGGGGAAGACTTGATAGGCAGAGAAACATCCAGTGCAGATGCCCACTCTCCTCTGATTTCAAGTGCCACCGTTAATCACAAACTGGCTATCCTACATATCCTGGAGTCTATTTTTAGGATAAGTGGTTGACTATTTGAAATAAAGTTGGCATCTTTCCTGAAATCCCACACCACAGTATAGAGAGCAAAGAGACCAAACAAGCAGCCGGACACACAAAAAAGAGAAGGAAGTAAAAGAGTCCAGGGCTGGGGGAGTCCTCTTGAGTTTGGACTGGTATGCCCATGTGTAATGAGTTGGAGAAGTTACAGTTCTACAGTTCTTCTTCTACTTATACATGGAAGTCATTAGTTGGAGAAGGTTCCCAAAGGAGAGAGAAGCAGGCAGAAGAAGGCCTATGCGATAAACGTTACTCTGCTGGAGAGAAGGAAGGAGTTTACCTCACATTGTAGCAGGGAAGTGAGCAATGGTGGTGAGAAAAGAAAATTGAAGGCACTACTTTTGTGGAGGGGAGGAAAAAGAACCGTGACCGTGGGACTCAGCACACCTTTATTTCTTCCCAATTCTAGACTCTAACAATAATGGGGAATAGGAGTTCCAGAGAACATGTGACCCATGCGTCTGTCAGCCTGGCCCAGGCTCACTCTGAGTTCCTGACTTCCTCTCTGAAGACTCTCTCCCACATGTGCTTCTGTCATTGTGACACTACCTGCCAGGAGACCTTCAGAAGACTCAAGCCCATGCCTTGGAACCTATAAGAAAACCTCTTTTCTTGATAAATTCCCCAACCTCCAGTACTTCATTATATTAACAAAAAACTAACTCATTCACACTAATTTTTAAGAAGTGAAATAATAAAGAGAATTCTGTTATGTCCTTATGTAGGAATATTACTAGTCATTAATTACCATTAATACTATTATTACCAGTTAATTACCATTTATGAGCTTCAAGAACATTTAAAATATAGAAAAAAACACCTGTAGTGCTAATAAATCTGGGCATAAAATTGCATATGCAAAAATGGTACCAGTGATGAATAGAAAAGTAAATTAATGTATAGATGAATAAATATATTAAAATATTGAGGGTAATTTTGAACTTTCAGGAATAAGATTTCATTACTCTTTTTTCATATTCAACCAAAAAGTTACCTCATTTACTGATATCAATTAGGGCAGGCAGGAAGTCAGCCACTATTATATTGAGTCATTTGATGGGGAACAAGTTACTTGGGTCCATTGGAGGAAATTGCCTCCTAGCTAATTTCACACCAGTCTCCCATGTTTGAGGTCATGTATATGAGTGAAAAGATGGTTGGGAGTGGAGGGCCCAGGTTTCTCTTAGTTCTCACATTCTGGGTTTCTCAGTGGTAACTTTTGTCCCTTTGTCTAAACCAGGGTCTTAACTACGCCTCCAGGGTGCTCCCAGCTACATCCACCTGCTGCTTCCTTGTACCTTCAGCACAGTGCTCCCACACACACGTTGGACAAAGTGCATCCTCCGCTCTAGTGCACCAGTCTCCCCATCTTGCACTAGGGCATCTGCTTAGATCTGAGCCCTTCCTAGCAGACTGTCAGTCTAACCAGGTAGGAATGAAGAAGCTGTTGTTGAGGAAACTGCCCTAAACACTGTCTCCATAAATGACTGTGGTGTATGGTGATAAACATTGTCTATACTATGGACTTGTCTGGGCTCAATGGCTCAATTCACATCACTGAGGTCTGTCCATATAACCCTACAAATTGAAATGACTTTCTAAGCATGGCCTCCAGAGTGTGGGTGGTCTGGCCCTGGATTTACTTTTCTGGCTATTGAAATACACCAGGCCTATGTGCATTTTTGTGCTTTCTCTTCTAATCTTCACACAGTGCCCACTACTCTTCAATCAGTATCTACCCCATCATAGCTTTGAAATTAATTGCCTGTCTCCTACTGTTCAAATGCATGCCATGTCTCCCTGCTGCCCTTCCTCCCAAGACCCAGCCCAGTGTGGCACTTAGTAAATATTCATTCACAGGTCATTATTTTTAGCCACTATACCTCATCGAGGATTTCCACCAAGACAGCCCAACAGCCAGTTCTGGGAAATAACCCACTTACTGATACACAGATAAAATGGCTTTGCAGGGACTCCTCTAGTTCTTTCCTATTGTCTCCACTGGCCATGAGCTGGCACAGAAGGTGAAAAGCTCTTGTTGCCAAGCCTGATGGTCTGAGTACAATCCTTCCACTAAGTGGGACTCCTGTGAGTTGCCCTCTGTCTTCCAAATGTGTGTACTACTGCATACATGAGCACACATGCATGTTCATACATACACAGATACACATATAAGTACAAGTAAATAAATAAATTATATATATTAATATTAACACTTATTTATAGAGGTACCACCATGATATTGGAATTAGGGAACTGGGTTAAAACCATACAGGTCATTTGATCTTGCCCAAGCCATTTCGCAGAGGAGGGAATAAGGCCCAGAGTATGCTCTAAAGAAAAGTGAATAGAACCATTCCCAGAGCTAAGCCTGTGGCAACATGGAAGGACCCTCACAGGGTCTGAAGTCTATAGCCCATCTTCTCTGTCCACTCATTCCTTCCTCCCTCTGTTGGTGCTGGGAATCCTCAGAGAATGCATCACTACAAAAGGCCTTTAGTTCCTGTACTGGGTCATGAGCCCCAGTACCCATCTCTACCCAGTGTAGCAAGGTGTAAGGAACTAGAAGGGAAGGCCTGCCAGGGTCCTGCCAGAGTTTTGGGTTTCTGCCTCCCAGGCCAGCAAACATTTTATCAGATGGGAATGACATGGAGTCATCTGACCTGGCTCATGTTTGAGACACAAGAGCACAGGGGTGAATGTTTCTGGAACATACTTGGCTAATGAAGCCATCATGACGTCCTTTGGACCTGTGGGTGGACAGAGAAGGAGCATGATGTAGGAAGTAGGTGAGTGAGTCTTTTCTGCATGTGGTATTGAATGTGAGGATTTGAATGCCTGGGCACTAGCAATTTAGTCACAGATGAAGAGCCCCCAAACCAGCATCCACTGGACATGGAGGATGCAGTCATGGGCATTACAAGAAATGCATTATTTGTGGGAAGGTAGGAATCCAATTGTGTCACTGTTGCTGGGGACAGAAGGAAGACAAATGGGCTTGAGATCTGAGGGAAAGGGGCTACAAGAAACCATAGAAACCATGCAATGGGCCTTTAGATGCCAAAAACATGAATAGGAAACATCCTGCACAGGCTCATGTTTTGAGCCCCTGGACCTCAGCTGTTTGTATTTCAGGAGGCTGTGGAAGTTTTGGGACATGGGGCCTGGCTGATAGATTCAGGGCACTGAGGTGGGTCTTGGAGGGTTATAGTCCAGCCTTTTTTCTGGTCCACGTTTCTGTTTTTGGATGTGCTCGGATGAAGCACGCCACTGTGCAGGCTCACTGCCATGGATAGAGCCACTTTTCAGCCACCAGCCCGTGATTTCCTCTATTATGGACTGATGTCCTCTGAACCCTGAGCCCAGAATCAACCCTGCCTCCCTTAAGTGGCTTCTGTCAGCCCTTCTGTCACAGCAATGAGAAAGACAAGGTAGCCCTGTTCTATGGTTATGACTTACCGGGTACCTCCAGGGCCTTTCAGACAGAATCTGGGGCACTCTGTATGATCTGCACGCACCTACCTCCACCCCCTCATTTTTTCCCATTGAGTTCCACAGACATGGCCCTCATGTCCTGACGTTCAAGTAACATCACACCAGGAAAACCATTTATCCATTTTGGTTGACAGGGTCCCATGTGAAGAATCTGTGAAGGTCCCAGCAAACCTTCCTATGGGATGCCAGTGGTTCTGACCTCCTCATAGGGCTCCAAGCTCCCAGTGGTACCCAAATGAAGTTGTATTACAACAGTAAACTTGAGCCATGAGGTTCCTTGCACTGCCTAGCTAGCACTTGGCTGATGGACCCCACAGTTGGGCCTGTAACCTGGTCCTGGCCTCAGCGGGAACAGCTATTACCTAAGAGGGAGTGACATATAATAAGCATCCAGATTCACTGATGCTGACATGGCCATGGCCAAGAGAGACCCTGTGAGGGGCCTTGGGGAATTAACTATGCAGACATAATCCTGGCTGTTATTTGATGTTTTGTGGGTAGAAATGCACAAGGTTGTGGACGAAGAGGCTGTTCAGACTGCCTTCTACTCATGTGTATTAGTTTTGTATGGATGCTGCAACAGATAATGGCAGATTTGATGACCTACATAGACTGGTTGTGTCACAGTTCTGGCAACCAGAAATTAATACCAGGTCTCACAGGGCTAAAAATTCAAGGTCCAGGCAGCTCTGAGATGCCTTCTGGATGCTCTGGAATGAATCTGTTTCCTTACCTTTTCCATCTGAAGGCTACCTGCATTCATGAGCTCCTGGCTTTTCTCCATATTCAGAGTCGCCAACAGTGAGCCTGGCTTGTCTTTCTCTTGCTGTCTCTGGCTTTTAATGTAAGCTTCATTAAGAGCTGGGTCTTTTAGAATGTTCTTTTATGTCTACCCAGGGAAGTAATTTAACAAACAACAAAAGGTAGAATGGTAAAATAATAAGATCTTTTTTCTATTAAAAAAATGGTTGTGTGTATTTTTGTGTTCACAAGTATACGGGGCTCACTTGTGTGCATGGGCACATGTGTGCATATGTGTGTGTGTTATGCCCAGAGCTTTGTATTAGGTGTCATCTTTAATCATACTGCACTGTATTTACTGAAGTAGGCTCTCTCACAGAACCTGGGGCTCAACTGTTTGGCTAGTTTAGTTAGCCAGTGTGCTCCCAGGATCCTCTGTCTCTGACCTGCTGAGCACAAGGATTACAGGTGAGCTGCCATGCCTTGTGTGTGTGGGGATCTGAACTTTCTTCCTCACACTCCAGAGGTAAATTCTTTGTCCACAGAGCCATCTTCCCAGTCCCCCCTCCTGCCTCAGTCGTATCACTGTTTTTTAGTGCTTGGGATTAAGCTCAGGGTTCCTGCATGACCCAAGAACCTCTTTACAGCAGAGCTATGTCCTCAGCCTCAAATGAGCTTTCCTTGGTCTGCTGGAGGTGCTGGCACCCTTGGGTAATAATATGCAGTCCAAGAGGTGCTTCCTTTCCTGCTAGCTGTGTATTTGAGCACTAAAATGCCAGTGCCCAGCTGTATACCAGACTTTCATCTTTCTTCATGGTAGACACAGTCGCTTGGTCCAACCTCTCAGGGACAACTTGACAGACAATCTGAGATAATGAAGAGTGCTTTAAAAGGATGTTGTTGTTTAATCAAGCAGTTTCTGTGACCTCATCAGGACAAATAGAAGAGGGACCTGAGTATGTTCCCACCCACAGTGCAACATCCATGACTCAGTCCACTCTCTCCTCCCCTGACCCTGGGAGCTGCTGCATTGTCACAGGACTTCTTTCCCCTTTTTCTGCATTGCAGTTTTATGTGTGTGGTACTCGGTAGTGCTCCATAACATGGAGGATAGCAAATATCATTGCAAGGAGTACTAGGGGATTGATTTATTTTGAATGTGCCAAAAGAAGGGAAGGGAGAAACACAAAGATGACTTTGGAGACTCCCTCCTCACTACTTTAGGGTGGAAGAAGTGGTGTGTCTGAGGTCATCTTCTGTGGCAATAACACAATACCCAAGGTTTGATGAGTTATAAAGAATGGAAGTTCTCAGTCTGGGGAGATGGCTCAGTGGCTAAGAGCACTTGTTGTGTTTACAGAGTCCCTGGGTTCAGTTCCCAGCATCGGTGGGTCACAACTATCTACAACTCCAGCTCCAGAGGCTCTGGCATCCTCTTCTGGTCCCTGTGCACACTGCATGCATGTCATGTACATACACATAGGCAGACAAACACCATACGGGTAAAAATAAAGGGTGAAAAGAACAGAGGTTCTGAGACGTGAGAGTTCAAGAGCAGAGCTGTGGTGTCTACTGGACCCTGTGCTGCTTCAGCTCATGTCTGACAATGAAAGGACCAATGGGCATGTACAAAGTGGATGGAGCACAGGGGGCAGCCATACACTCTAACAACCCACTCTTGTGGTAACTATGCACTTAGTTACTGCCGATACTATCAATCCGTCCCACTGGTCTTGTCCTTCCTTGTAGGCCTCATTGCTACTTCCAACTGCTTCTTTCCTTGTGGGTAGTCAAATTTCAACATGAGTTGCAGATGCTGGGAACCCTACTCAAATTGTGACATTTTGAGTGTATCCTCCCAGGAGAATGAACTCTCTTCTTTCTCTCTTTCCTTCCTTCCTCCCAGCTCTTCCCCTTTGCTTCTTCCTTTCTGTTTCCTCTCTCTCTCTCTTCCTTCCTCCTTTGTTTTCTTCCTTACTTTTTCATTTGAATTGTTTTGAAACAGCTTGGCCACACAGCCCATGCTGTCCTCAAACTGGAGACAAAGCAGCCTTCCTCCCAACAGCCTCTGAGGTGCTAGGATCGCAGGTCTGCACCACTGTGTCTGGCTTCCTTAGGAAGCTTTTTGAAGTGGTTCTCCAATGTGCATTCATAGCCCCCCCCCCCCCCCCCCCAGTGCTGAAGAAACCAAATGCATCCCAAACACAGGCCATGGCTGCCGGAGGCCCATTCCTAACGCCCATGTTCATGTGATACAGAGGAAGGCCAACTTGGCGACTCTTTTGCTCTCAGGGCCACTCTGTTAAGACTCCAGGGTTAATCTGAGAAGAAGCAGCCATTCCGGGCTGAGCGCCTATCTTCCTGCCCCTCAGTAGCTCCTACTCTATACATAGTAGGCCCTGAAAATAGCATTTGGTAATAGATTGCACGAATGAGAGAACCGAAGGAATGTGTTACAAAGAAACATTACAGCATGTTCGCATTGTGGAGACTAATAATTTTTGATGATGATGGATGATTTGGGCACTTGGGGCCACTCAGCAGAATTTCCCTGGGGTTTCGCTCTAGCCCTGCTCTCCTGGCCTTGCAGCCAGGCCAAAGAAAGGAAGGAGCAAGGCAGGCAGATCAGTTAGGTATGATGGGAGCTGCTTGCTGGCCAGAGCCAAGGGCTTCTGAAACCTTTCAGATCTTCCCCAAAGCAAGCCCTCCTGGAGCAAGCCCGCCCTCCCTGCCTCCCTGCCTCCCTACCTCCCTCCTTCCCTCCTTCCCTCCCTCCCCAGGCGCCTGTTTCTGCCTCTGCCCTCCTGGGCTCCCTTCCATTTCTCCTCTCCTCTGGCCTCTCCCTGGAGCTGGGCAGCCCCGCTCCTGGCCAGGAAGAAGGTACCTCCTCTGAGTCAGGGCTGAGTGAGCAGAAGTTGCTTCACGCCAAACCCCCAGGGCTTGGAGAGCAGCTAGTTTTGTCCACACAAAAACTGCCGGGCTGAAGCCAGCGCAACGGGACTGCTCTGAAGTGAATAAGCAAAAGCAAGCAAGCAAGAAAAAAAAAAAAAAATCAAATTTAATGGAAAATAGCTATCGAGTCCAAAAACATTTTCCTTTCGGGGGGCGATCCTACAGTCCAGGGGTAAGGGAGTTGTTTGCTTGTGAGTCAGACACTGCAGCCCTTCCCCCAGCCTCAAAGTGGGGGGCTCAGGGTGGCAGGCCTGTGGGCGGTACAGGGTGTGGGGCGCGGGTCAGCCAAACCGGAGGGAGACAGACAGCAGCAGAGGCTGGCCTAGAGCTTCTCATCCAAGTATTGCACAGAGTCTCCATGGAGGAAAGGCTCCTGCCGTGGAGCCAGGAAGGCAGCGCCTAGCTGCTGCTGGTGCTTGCCAGGCTCCGCTGGGGCTGTCTGCTCTCCCAGGCTCCAGCAGGAGTGGGAATCCCATCTGCTCTGACCTCACGAATGAAAAAAAGCAACTGTGGCCCCTTCCAAGGTTGAGGCAGCCCTGCCCAGGCTCAGGACCCGCCAGCTGGACCCTCCCAAAACGGGTTCTCTTTTGTCAGCTGCCTTTTATAGAACTATAAAACCCGAAGTTCAAGTGCGAAGCCTTAGACCAGTCATTTTTCAAAAAGGGGTCAGGCTTCGCCTCCAGGATTCTTCCTGCCTTGCTAGGCTGCTGGCGTCTACCTCTCAGACTCAGGGAAACCCTGACACCCCTCCAACATGCATGGTAACCCGGCCAGGACTGTTCTACGCTCAGCTGTGGAATCAGGATAGAGAGAAGGGAGAACAGGAGAAAGAAGGGAAACTCTCTGAGAAATTGAAGCAGACGATGCTGGGGGTGTGGAGCTAGTTCAGTGGGTTAAGTGCTTACAGAGCAAGCTGAGAACCAGACTTCCAATACCTGTTACCCAGTGCAGCAAGCCTCTGTCGCTCCAACTGTCCAGGAAGACTAGCATAGGCCCATCATTGCAGTTCATTGGGTGTCCAGTCTAGCCAGTTGAGCAGTTTGATATTCAGTGGGCAACCCAGTTGCAAAAAAATAAGGTGGAGGGCTGCAAAGATGACTCAACAGTTAGGAGTACTGCCTACTCTTCCGGAGGACCTGGGTTCAATGACCAGCACCTGCAAGGAGGCTCACAACCAAGGCTGGCTCCAGTTCTAGGCATGCCTTCTTCTGAAGGAGACCCGGCATGCATGGGGCGCAGGGACATTAATGCCGGTAGACCACCCATACCAATTAAAAAGAAAAAAAAAAAAAAAAGATCTTAAAACAACAATGAAGCCTAAAGACTAAGGAGGCTGGTCAAACAACTGTGACTTTTGTCCCTTCCTGATTCCTCTCCACGCGTTAAACCCCTGGGCCAAAGACTAGAAAGGTAGAATACCAGAAGAATTTACCATCAGCACACTTAGAAGGAAAGAGATAACCAGGCCTGTAGGAGCTTGAGAAAGCTTATTTTTCACCATAGCTCAAGATCTGGGATACAGAGGTCCTAGATTCATGATTCTGGAAAAAGTGATAGGTGAACTTAGTTATTCTTTTCAAGACCTTTAGAAAAATCTGGAGTAAGATCAGCTATATAAGAAGAAAAACCAGAACCAAATGGAACTTTCCCAGTGGTCCAAGATCTGGGCCTTTAGCCCAGTTGCACCTGTGGGCCTGACAATCTCCTTTACTCACTTTTCACATTAAAAAAAAAAAAGACTTTATTTTTATTTGTGTGTGTGGTTGTGTGTGTGTGTGTGTGTGTGTGTGTGTGTGTGTGTGTGTGTCTGTGCACACACATGCATGCCTGCATCTAGGGGTGCTCTTGGAGGCCAGAAAAGGCCTGCAAGTGTCTGCTGTCCTAGCACTGGAGTAACAACAGTCATGAGCTACCTGACAAGTGTGCTGGTTAGTTGTTTATGTCAACTTGACACAAGCTAGGGTCATCTGGGAAAAGGGAACCTCATATGAAAAAATGTTTCCATCAGACTGGCCTGTGGGCACATCTGTGGAGTGTTTTCTGAATTCAAGATTGATATGGCAGGACCCAACCATGGGTGGGAACTGCCACTCCCAGGCATGTGATCCTGGGTTATATAAGAAAGCATGTTGAATGGAGCATGGGGAGCAGGCCAGGAAGCAACACTCCTCCATGATCTCTGCTTCAGTTCATCCCTCTGGTTCCTGCCTGAGATCCTTTGACTTCCCTCATCTGTAGTTTGGACATGAATGCCAAATAAACCCATTCCCCAAGCTGTTTTTGGTTACAGTGTTTTGTTACAGCCACAGAGAGGAAACTAAGGTGACATTGGTGCTGGGAACCCAACTCCCATCTTCTAGAAGAGTAGCAAGAGCTCTTAACTACTGAGACATCTTTCTGGGCCTGGTCTTACATTTGAAACAATAGTGTAGCCTCAGTTAAAGAACTAAGGGGAGTCTCTAAGGGGCACATAAATAAAACCATTCTTTGTTCAAATCAGATCTGTTATTAGATCCAATAACGAGCCATTTTTAAAGGTATAGACTCCATGGGGGCTTTTCTTCTCTTGGATTTGCGGTATTAACCTGATTGCTGGATATCAACATTCCAATGGGTGTCTCATGATGTCAGGCTGCCATGTGACTGGTGTTGAAAGACTTGAAAGGATCTTAAAGATAAGCCCTAGGAACTTTTTTTTTGTCAGTACTGGGTTTTGAGCCTAGTTCAATGCACCATAGGAAAGTACTTTCCCATTATGCCTTATCACTAGGTTGGCCTCCAACTCACTATGTAACCCCAGGCAGGCCATGAACTTGTAATCCTCCCTTCTCTGTCTCATGAGTAGCTGGGATTACAGACCTACACCCCTAAACCAGGCTGCAGTTCTTTAATTTGTAAATGAGAATGAGAAAGGCTGAATAACTTATGCTTGGTGTACATTTACGTTTATTGATCCAGGAAAAGAATACCGTTCGGACCACTTGTTTTGCTGTTCTCATCATTATCATTTAATGCTAGGTATTGTTCTATGCACTGGGGGGTGAGTGGTGAAGGAAGGGGGGTAGTCTTTTTGTTTTGTGAAGTTTCATGCTGCTGGGAGAGGCTAACACTCACCAGATGAACAAACAAGAAAACAGTACCTTTTCAGAAAATGATGACTTCATCAGCGATGGATAGAGTGAGACTCAGGAGGTGATGGCCGTGGCAGGTCTCTTTAACCAGCGTGGCTTCTGAGATGATCTGTCTTGGGCAAGATATGAAGCCAGCTGTGAAGAGCTCAGAGAGACTTCTGCAAGCAGTGGGATGGTGAGTGTAGAGCCTCTGGGCATAAAGCAACCCAGGTCTTTTCTGAGGTAGAGTTAGGACAGTGTAACTTGATAGAGAAAGTGGTGATCCAGTAGCAGAGAGACTTACTGCCTAGTCACAACCCACCCACAGCAATCTATAAAGCAGTCTTTCAACCCTTCAGAGTGCTCTGCACTAATGCAGCCAGTATGTTGTTGTGAGACCACTCATCTTTGTCATGATGTCTGTCTTTTCAATTATACCTAGAGAACAGTCTATAATCACTCACATAAGAAAACCCCAGAACTCACCCCATCCTGCATCAGTTGTAGATGACCATGGGAAGGCCAAGCCTGCAGAAGCATCTACTATCAGGCTGAGCTCCCTATGGGTTGAATTGTGCTACCCCAAAAGATAAGCTAACATCCTAACCGTGAGAAGCCCAGAATGTTAGGACATAGGATAGTTGTAAATTATATGTTGAAATCTAATCATATGTTGAAATCTAATCCTCAGTGTAATATTAGGAGAAATTAAACCATGAGGGTAGAGCCCTCATGCGTGGGACTAGAAGTTTTGGGGCCAGAGGAGAAGTGTAAAGAAGGATATTTGTCTTTCCCATGAAGACATCGTTAGAAGGTGCCATCTATCAGGAAGGGAGCCTTCATCATCTCCCAAACCTGTTGGTGCTTTGATATTAAATGTCCCAGCCCAAGAACTGAAAGACACAAATGTCTGTTGCTTGTAAGTGACCAGTTTTATAGTGTTTTTATTGTAACAGCTCAAGTGTACTAGCGCACAGATTTAATCAAGTTAAGATGAGGTCATTGGGTGGGCCCCCATCCAACATGAGTGGTATCCTTATAAAAAAGGAGAAATTTGGACCCCGGGACAACTGGTCACAGAGCAAAGACTGTGTGAGGGACAGACTATACAATATCCTGTGGGGACTGTAGCGACAGTGCCACAAGCCAACCAACCAGGGCTGCAGAAGCTGGAACTGGCAAGGAGATTCTTTCCCTGTGGGTCACAGAGGTCATGTGGCACAGTTGACACCCATGTCCCAGACACATGACCTCTAGAACTGCGATGTTGTACCCTTCTATTCCCCTAAGCAACATGGATTGGAATACTTTGTTCTGGAAGACCCTGGGAAACAGGCACAGACCTTTCTCATCTTACATCTCTGTATATCCCTGAATCTGGCAAGACGACTCACTAAGTAGTCTTTAAAACTCATTTACTATGCCTATACCAAAATGACCCACATTCTCACACTTCCTGAGAATGCTGGGCTCGGATTCCTGTTGTAGCTCCATGGTCATCTCTGAAGCCCTTGGCTGTCCTTCCAGCCTTCCTCAGCGGCAGCAGCTCCTTAGTTTCCTTAGAAACAGCATCTCTTAGAAACAGAATATGAATCTCACTAGCTCCATATACCATCCTCTGGCTGTTTCTCCACTCTTTCTATCTTCTCCAGGTTCTGCTCCTTTGATGCTCATCACATTGGATCACCTGCCACTAGCTGCTTTTTCTGTGATCAGCAACCTGCCACCTCTCCTCTCTTCCATTCTTGAAGGCTTTGCACACATGACAGGTACCATACCTATTATTATGAATATGTAAAAAAAAAAAAACCACAATAGATGTTCTATCCCTCTCCCCACTCTCCCTCTTCTCTATTTTTGATTTTTTGACCTCCTAAGGATGTTCTCCTGTCCCCTTTGACAGCTTGTTCCTTCTACAACTCCATCCAGTCACTCTGGGTCTCCTGGCCTGCTTCTCAATGTTAGGGATCTCCACTTACCACTTGCCATCTTCTAGATAAATATTTCTATGACCCTGACCTCAGAAAATTTCTGACTCTTCCTAGTCCTTGAACATGTTGACCCTTGCAACTGGATTGATTCTCCCATTCTTCCATGTCTTCATAATCTGCTCTGTCATCATAATCATGACATAAACACTCAGCCTCCATTGCTCCCTCCAGTCTAGAGACCAGAACATCTCCCCCCAGTTTCGGCATAGATTGATTCCTCCCATGAGTCTGGACCACAGTTTCTGAGGCTAGCTAGAGAAAGACATAGGGCAGAATGGCATGCTCTCCTCTTGATGTTTGACTATTGGCATCCCATGGGCCCTTGGCAATCCCTGGCAATCTTTCTACATTTCCCTCGTCAACTCAGTTCTTCCACCCAAGGTTACTGTGTGACATCTCCCCTCCTGACATCCACCCCCTCACTCTCAGTTGATGACCTCACTTTGTACTCACTGAGAAAACAAGCAGGCAGCCACCTAAAAATGAGTCACCTGTTACCTCTTCTAGCCCCACACCTTTTCCTTTCCCTGCACTCAGTACCCAGATCCCAGCAAAGGGCTGTTCCATCCATCTCCATCCCAAGGTGCCTGTGTAAAAACTTGTCCCCATCAGTGATCAGTCTCAACTGCGACGCCATCTTTGCAGTCTGGCATCCTTACTGTCCACTTCTGAGTGCACTGGCATCCTTTCCCTCCTGGGTCCCCACCCACTTCCTCTTAACTCTTTCCAGCCACAGCTTTACTCCTTTTTGTCATGTTAAGGAAACTCTGAAATTGTTGCTTATAGCTCTGCTTCCCTCCCTTTCACCTTTGTCCTCTGGGCTCGCATTCACCCTGCTTCACAAAGTTCCTGTGCCTATTGCTCTTCTCCTATCTCAGGCCCTGGACAGATTTAAACACCCATTTCTCACTTGGGACTTTTTCAGTGATGGGAATGACAGCCTTTCATCACATGGTCTGCTTTTCTTGTCTCCTTGATGGATTCTCTTTCTCTCCTCCCTTCCTCAGCTATGACCCACTTGGTCCCCCATCCTGTAAATATTCACTTAGTTCCTGGGGCTTTTCTTTTCTGTATCCACACTTCTTACTTAGCAATTCTTGCCATGGACTACGGCTTTAAATACCATTTAAATATGGATGACTCACATTTTTTTTTTTTTATCTTCGAACCCAACCTCGCATATGAAATCCAACTTGTATATCTAATTGTGAGATATGTCCACCCTGATAGCTGATAAAAATGGAATCCACACATCTCCTTCTGCCCCCTCTCACACATAGGTGCCCATCACAGGTGTTCTCATCACAATTTTCAACGAGACCATTCCCTAGCTGTCTGGGCCTTGTGCCTAAGGAATACTATTGACTCTTTCTTTTTCTTTATTGCACAGGAAAATGAATCACAAAATAGATTATTATGCTGTGTATGTTAACAGAAAGAATGGACTAATAAAGGACCAAATCCTAAATTATGGATTTCTGTGGCCAGCATGAACCAAGTGGTGTTATTTTATAATTGTGGCCAATAATGGAGTCTGAGAAAATGACGTTAAACCGAAGTACTCATACCATTTTACTTTTCTTATTGAGGTAACAAAGTATCTGACAAAGACAACTAAAAAAGGAAAGGGTGTGCTCGGGTTTACGTTTTGAAGTGATATAGTCCATCCTGGTGGAAGGGCATGGTGACAGGAGCATGGGGCAGCTAGCCACATTGCAAGCATGGTGAGGAAACAGAAATGCATTCTGATGCTCTGCTGTCTTCTTCTGTTTTCTCTTTTTATCCAGTCTGGGGCCCTAATTCAGGTGATAACACAACAAACCTCTTTGGAAACACCCTTGTAGGTATTCCCAGGAGGATGACTCCTATGTGATTCTGAATACAGTCAAGTTCACAATAATTAATCATCATGCTATTTCTTCCTAAACTATAGGAAGGCCCAGCTCCAGCAGGATCCATGGGGAGAGCACTCCATCAGAGCAAACAGCAAGCATCTGACAACCATGGGCATGTCATGCTCAAGGGCCACAATGTCAGAGTGCCAGAGACAGATAGAAGTTTTAGATCAGGCTGTCATAGTGAAATCTTGAGACTGGGCAGTTTGGACAATGCCAATTCATTTCTTTGCCATTTTGAAGTCTGGAACTCCATGATCAAGACACGGAACAGTTCTGTTTTTGGGGGAGCTTCTCTTCCTAGCTTACAGATGGACTTCTTGCTGCTTCCTCCCACACTACTTCCTGGCACATGCAAGAGAAAAGCAGTTTCCATGTTTCTTTTCCTCTTAGACGTCCAAGAGATCTGTTGGATCAAGGCCCCATGTTGTTTGTTTTTGCTCGTTTTTTGGGGGACCACCACCCAGCTCCCAAATAAATCCACACACAGAGGCCTGTGCTTAATTACACATGCCCTGCCTTAACTTGGCTTAGTTTCTTGCTTGCTTTTCTTTACTTTAGATTATCCCATCTATCTTTGCCTCTGGGTTTTTCCCATTCTTTTACTTCTGTAAATCTTACTCTTACTTCGTGGCTGGCTGTGTAGCTACTTTGGCTGCTTCCTTCATCTTTTTTTCCTATTCATCTCCTTTTCTCCTCCTATTTATTCTCAGCCTGTCAGCTCTGCCTATCCTTACTCCTGCTTTGCTATTGGCCATTCAGTTCTTTATTAGACCATCAGGTGTTTTAGACAGGCACAGTACCACAGCTTCACAGAGTTAAACAAATGCAGCATAAACGAAAGTAACACACCTTACAATAATATTCTTTTACAGCCCCATCCTTACAACTTTATTTTATCTTTACTGCTTTCCACAGAACCAGTCCTTGCATCCAGATGCACTGGGCAGTGGGGCTTCAGTGTATGGGTTTGGGAGACCGCAATTCCCTATGTCAAGGGATTTGAAAGGAGTCAGAGGCCAGACTGAGATCTTCTTGGCCTTGGGAGTGAACTTCGCATTATTTATTTATTTATTTATTTATTTATTTATTTACTTACTTACTTACTTACTTTTTTTTTTTTTTTTTGGTTTTTCGAGACAGGGTTTCTCTGTGTAGCTTTGCACCTTTCCTGGATCTCACTCTGTAGACCAGGCTGGCCTTGAAGTCACAAAGATCTGCCAGCCTCTGCCTCCCAAGTGCTGGGATTAAAGGCGTGCGCCACCACCGCCCGACAAACTTTGCATTTTATTCTTATTGTAATAGAACTAACGAACAGGCAGCTTTGAGCAGTCCTATTTAATCTTGGTGTGACTTACATTTTACAAATAAGGCTGCCTGCCTGGTAGAAAGTGGATTACAGGAAAACCAAGAGCAGAAAGAACAGATCCAGCCAAGAGCCAATCAAATATCCTAGTTTCATGTCTGGCAACCTCATCCTGTAAAGGTTCACATAGTAAACCCTTTAGAGTTTCTAAGGCCCATAGCCTGTCTGGATTCTGCCATCAAAGTCAAATCATCCATGGATAGCATGTGGGTCAATATTTTAACACCTCATTCTAGCATACACCAGGCCAAATTTGGTGATTAAGTTGTGGTTTGTAGATCTTTGTTGTAATTCAGAAATGGCCAAGGGTTAGTCCAGGCTTTAAAGGGGTGGGGAGATATAATGAGCTGCAGCAGAACTCTGAACTATGCAAGAGGTAACCCTGGGCCTTTGGCTAATGAATTAAATATGAGAATAAAAGTGAGCACAAGTGCCAAGTGCCTTCTTCCTGAGAGCTACTTTGTATGTGTATGCATGTGTGCACTTATGTGTATTTATGTGTACATATATGTGCACATGCGTATGTGCATATCTGTGTCTGTGCCTGCGTGCACATGTGTGTCTGTGTATACATGTATGTGTGGGTGTGTGTTAGCACTCATACTCATGTGTCCATGCATTTGGAAGTCAGAGGACAGCTGCAGGTATCCATCTCAGATACCACCTACTTTTTTTTGATACCTAGGTTCTCACTTGTCTGGCACTCACTTAGTAGGTGAATCTGGCTGACTGGTGAGCCACAGGCATCTGCTTGGCCCTGCTTTCTCAGTGCAAGTGCACTCTCCCATGCCTAGTTGTCTGGTTTTTTTTAAAATATGTATCCTGTGGATCGAACCTGGGTCCTTATTCTTGTAAGGCGTGGAGATATGCCTTCAGCCCATGATCTCCCTTTAAACATTCCAGCTCACTACAGGGATTTCTCACTCCTCATTGCTCAGAAGGTCCTAACGTTTATGTTCCTGTGAGGGCAAATTGGGAAAATCAGGTTGCTATCAAAGAAAAAAGAAGTGATGAGCCTAATTAGCAGAAAATAAGATAAACTTGACCCTGATTCTCCAAATCCAACCTTACAGCTCCCTCCTACTCAGCAATATTTTGGGGAGCAGAGTGGGGAGCGATGGTGGGAATCTTTTACCACGGATATTATTAAGAATCACTAGTGCAAGGCACCAAGAGAAAAGCAGGCCCGCTCTTAATTATTTCCTTAATTGCTTTTAAATTCTCAACCTTCAGTTCACCTTTTTATTGCCTGTGCCCAAGGCAGGTGTACCCACTGTCTCCCACTTCTTCTCAAGGAAACAATGAAGGCCTTTGACTAACACCTTTCCATCTAAATGGTGAGACAGACAGTCTTAATGTCCCCATAAATATCCAGTGTGATCTGCAGAAATCCACACCCACCTCACCCCCAATGAAAGAGAAAAAGGGGCACAGAAAGGCGATGGAAGAAAACAATACTAATCATCCAGGGAATCAATGAAGGTGTCAATAACTGCGAATCTAACCATTTTCCAATTGCAGTACTGATTAACACAGAGGATGAAGTAGCAGCCATTGGGACATCTTCTACACAGTGGCCAGAAACCTGAAGTTCAGGGGGAGGCTAGCAAAGCAGGGCTTATCCCCAGGAGCTTCCACACCCCTTTCCCTGCATGGTATCTGCGGGAACATGCTGTGCTGGGTCAGGCTGCAGGACCTTCTTGCTGTAGTGATGAAGGGCACACTTGTAATGTTGGGCTGAGTGACAAGAACAACATGAAACAACCCTCTACCCACCCACTGAGAAAACCGAGTGTGTCACACTTCTCTGTGTCATGGCTTTAAAAATATCTCTGCCGACGGGCCGAGGCACAGGTTGGGTTTCAGGAGTGTTTAGTGCCTGAATTGCACCAGGTGGAAAACGTTTCACCAGACACTCATGGACCCCAGGGAAAGATATCAGTAGGCCTTATGTGTGCTTGCACATGTAGAAATGAGTGCTTAAGAAAAGCAAGGAGTGGGTAACAACTTCTTTACTCTTTGTGGACCCCCCATTTTATTTCTTGTTTAATTGCATGTTCCTGACAAAGAGGTGTGGTCCCTGGCACTGGGGCGCAGACTCTAACCTCTAACCACCTCTAACCACACTGGGAGAGGGATCCTGAGGGCTTCTCAGCACTCAGGACCGATGGAAACATCCACCCAGGGGCCAGCCCAGACCTCAAGCTTCTCCCAATCGAGGTATGAGCAGCCTCAGAGGCATCAGGAGGAAGAAACTGGCTTTTCTGTATAGTTCATCTCTTAATGTCCCCTACCTTGTCTCCTTGTTTATGAAGAATATACCTAAACCTCTGTCTGTTGGGAGTTTTATTCCCGAGGATGGAGTGGGAGTTGAAACACCAGCAAGAGCCATGTAACTCCCTTGTGATTATTATTTGCATTGGTTTGGAGTCTCCCTCACTTACCAGCAGGACAATTTTGGCAAGTTCCTTTACCTTTAAGCCCATGTTTCCTGACTTGTAAAATGAGATACTAATGGTACCTGCTCCTAAAGTCTGTTGTGGAGTGAGTGAAATGAATCAAGGCCAGCTCTTGTGAAGAACCAGACACCCTGAAAACCTCCTTAAAAGTGGTCCTGTTTTTGTAGAATCAGAACTGTCAACAAAAGGAATAAACTTTGCACTCGATTAATACAAAAGAAAAATGCACAGGGCCCTTGTGTTCTCTAGATCCCACCTTCCTTGGCCATGTGAATCCTCTTGCTTGTACCATCAGAAGGAAAGTCTTCACCTATGTTAAGCATCTGGGTTGTGCATCTGCTGATTTCTCTGCCTGGAGTAGTTGACTCCATGACATTACCATTGCTGGCTCCATCATTCTTTCATCCTCCTCTCCCGTGTGTGTGTGTGTGTGTGTGCGTTCACGTGCCTGTGCGTGCCTGCACTTGTTCATGTACACATGTGTACCTTCACATGTGGATGTCATAAACTTCAGGTGATGCTCCTCAGGTTTCATCCACCTTGTTTTTAGGGGTAAAGCCACCAGCCTGAAGCTTGCTGATTAGACTAGGCTGGCTGGCTAGCAAACCTAACAATCCATGTGTTTCCATTTTCCCAGTGCTGTGATTGCAAGTATGCTTCACCATACTTAATATTTTGACATGGTTTCAAGGAGTCTAACTTGGGAGTTTCTGCATGCATGAAAATGTTTTTACCAATTGAATTATTTCCTCAACCTCCTCCCCTACTTCTTACACCTTAGAAACATCATTAGAGTGAATCTGAGCCTGTTGAAGCAGGGCATTGAGAGTCCAGATAAGTGAATGAAGACATCAGCTTGATGTTCTGAAGACATGTAAGAGAATCATCACACTCCTTTTATCATTTCTTGTCAGTGTGAAGATTCCCAAGTTGATGGAGTCTGACATCCATGACCATTAAACATCAAAACATGAAATCCAAGGCCTTCACTGAGAAAATGAGCAGAAAGCTGGCTAAGTATTCACTGACCCATAAACATTCCATGATTTTACCAGGGAGAGAAGAGTTGAACTCTGTTCCTTCCCATCATTAGCCTAGCTTTATGAACACATACTATGTCTAGTTCTCAGAAGTCCTTAGTTCAAGGTCGAGTGCCGCAGAACTAGTTTACATTTTATTCTGTGATGACTTTTCTTAGTATAGAAAAGGTTTCTTGACTCCCTCTCCTCAAGGTCCGAGTGTTCTCAGGCCTGTCAGGACCTAGTAATAGAGACTTGCCTTGGCTAGTTGTTGTACTTCCCTTTGAACACAGTAATTTTCTCTGTAGATATGAAACAGAAGCCCGATTGTTTGTGCCTGGTCAAGGGAATTTGTGAGCCTTCAGCAACTAGGCTCTTTCCAGTGACCTACAGCATTTTCCTCTGCCATTTCTCCTGGTTTAGGAAACAAGTCTAGAGTTCCACTCTCTAGTTTGTATCTCCTCCTGCTGTTGAAAGACTTTAGCTTGTTGAGTTAAAAAAGAATGAACAGCAACTGTCACTCTCAAAGCTGAATAATCCACTCAAGAATGCTTCTCTACCATGTTCATCATGTGCATTCTTACCTTGAGATTGCACCCATCTCCCAAAGTTCACCATGGGATCTCTTAGGTCCCCAAAGAGTCTGCCCTTCAGTGATGATGATGGCTCAAGAGGCTGCCATCAGATGACTTCAGACTCATTGGCAGTCACAACTGTGACGCTTCTGATAATAAGCCAAAAGTTCTAGGAGCCAGGCATGAGGTGGATAGTTCAAATAACCATTCCTGCTCAAGCTGCCTTCAGTTGGGACAACCCACTACTAATTAAAGGACATCTGTTGAAAGCATACAAGCCATCCTGCCAGAAGCAGCCAGATGTCAGCACGCAGCACCAGTCCATGACCTCTCTCAGGATATTAATATGAACTGCATATGGGTGGGCTGGGGTGGTTGCCATATGTGAGTCTCCTTTCTGGTACAATTTATATATAGTGTGTATATCTATATGCATATTATGGTCATACTATTTATTTGGGGTCATGTCAAGATTCAAACCTACATGTTCTATCATGATGTTCTGGGCTTGATGCAATAACTTATGAAATACCTTACAATCTCATTTCTCTTTCTTTTTCACATGGGCTCTATCTAAGAACAGAGATGAATACTGTGTTCATGGGGAGTTCCTGGTGGGGACTTTTCTCTGAGCCAAGAAGGGATCACAGGTGAGTACCTTTTTTCAGCATATTTTTTTATTGATTCTTTGGGAATTTCACATCATGCACTCCAGTCCTGCTCATTTCCCAGTCTCTCCATATTTGCTCACATCCCTGTAGCATTTCCCCCCACAAAGAAAATTAAAAAAAAATATTTATTAAAAACAAAACAAGCCAACCAACCAACCAAACAAAAAAAAAAAAATCCTCTTCCTTCCGCTGTCTTTCCTACCTCCCCAACACCTCTTCATCTTAGTGACACTGGGAGCTTCAGTGTGATGTGTCACACAGTATATATACCCTTTGGTCCACTCAGCTTTACTTGCAAATGATCATTGCAATGAGCTGTTGGTCCCATTCCAGGCATCTGGCTTCTGGTACACCATCACCACTGGCTGGACCTTCACTGAAACTCCTCTCAGATATCCTACTGTTGCTCTGAGTCATGGAGAGGCCGTGGCTATGATTCCACAGGACCAGTCCCTTCACTCACTATGGCAGGTCATAACAGACCAGACTGGACTTGAATTCAGAGATCTGCTTGCCTTTGCCTCCTGAGTGCTGGAATTAAAGGCATGGGCCAGCTCCTGCCCCCAGCAGGTGAGTACTTTTCAAAACTCGGAATGGAGTTTGTTAGAATGACTCTCCAGGGCGTGCTCTTTGTTCTGAGTTGCAGGTGGAAATGCTTGACTCACCTAAGCTCCTCTAATTAGGTTACCCCCACCCCAGAAAGGTAGATGAATATAGGACAAGGACTCAAAGAAGCTGAACTTTGACCTACTATGAGCAAAGAAACTGAACTTTGACCTACCATGAGAATGTCTGAAAATTGCTTAATTTTTGTAAGTCTCAGTCTGCTGTTCTGTGTATCTACAAACTACATTGATTATATAGACTGTGCGATGATATTTAAGGCTAAAATCGATGTAAACATTACTAAAACTATGCAACAACATGTGTTTGTAGTCTGTGAAAGGTAAAACAAACCACTCAGGAAAAACTGACTCTCTACTGATCTAAAACATTCTTGTAATCAGCACATCACTATTTGGCCTCAGTGGATGGTGTAACAGGAGAACACATGAAGTTTTGATTTGATATGTTTAATGGAGGGCTGTGCTGGTTCAACATGCGTCATTTTTTTCATCTTTCATCTTGTCCTTGTATGTTCTCTCTGGTCTACTAACGGCCAAGGGTCCCAGACTCTATTTCTGCAATGCTCTGCCCTCATCACTCAATAGCTAGATATTATTAGATCTTTTAGGCTGATGCCTTTCACCTCAGCTACAACCACCTCCCAAAGCAGTGCTCTGCACATTCCTGTGGTTACGATCTGAGAGGCCTTGAAGGGGTAGATGATGTTGTTTGTTCTACAGTGTTGTTGTGGTCAGTACTTCACAGTAAAAAAAAAAATTTGCCTGGAGTCCCATGTTTCCATACAAATATTTAATTGAACATATGAAAACTGTTAATGATTATCTGAGCCCAGACACTAATTCTACCTTGTGCGTAATTGCAGTTCTTTGTTCTAATAATCCATAATTATTTCAGAAAAGCAACTCCATGGGAATTAAAGAAAGGGTATACTTTGAAATATTTGAAAATTCCTCAAGAGCTATTTGCCACTGGGGAAAATGATATGAAAAATGGGAACCCTATCATGGTACTTGAGCTGCTGATAAAGCTAGTTTGTATTGGCTGTTCCCCAGGGCCATGCAGTGGGCACGCTTGCCTCAGTCTAGAGTTGCAGATGTGAATGCACACACACACACACACACACACACACACACACACACACACACACACACATCTAGTGGACTCACTATATGTGAGCATTGAAAAGTCAATAGGGCAAATGATAGGCATCTCCCAAAAGAAAGCCTCATCTCTTGGCTACATAGCTCACTTTCACATCCCTGGTCAACTGACATCTAGCATGGTGGATGCTGCATATATTTAACCCAACTGGCCTCTTCCTTTCTGAACAAGAGACAGATGAAGTGCAACCCAGTGTTTGTCCCTACATCCTCCATACTTCCATCTTCAGGGCGTTGCGGATAAATCTTAATGACTCGTTAAAATGTGGATTTTCAGATAACAAGAAGTAACAGGTCCAGTTAAAGTATGTCCCTCATATTGAATGGCCTGCCTTAAGTTGTGAGGAGGCCAAATAAGAGACCTGTGTTTTATGTGTAGAAAATAAGTTCCTCTTTCAGATGGATGAAGAGGGCAGGGAGCCAACCGCATCCATTGATAGAGCAATGGGCCTCATCAATAAGAGATATTGAGCATGGAAAGCAAATCAAATTTGAAAATATCTGAATCAATATCTCTTTCCTAGCACCTGTCCTGTCTGTATTTCTTCCTGAAGAAATGAATATGTTTTAATCAGTTTTTTTTTAACTTTTCTTCTATTTATAGAAAAATTTGTCTTTGTGTTGTTGCTTTTCTGCAGCAAATCACTCTCAAAAGTTCATCTCTTATCGTCAACCTCTAGATCCCAAATTTATTTTCCATAAAATATAGTGGGTGAATCTGTTGCCTGTGAATGTGGACTCTCCCACTAACTTCCTGACTCAGGAAGCAGGCAAGCTATACTGAATATGGCAGTGAAGGACTCTTCCATACCACTCTGCAGGCTGTTCCAAGTCTAAAGGGCAGCACAAGACCTAGGATGTAGAAGCCTGATGTTAACATCTAACACCTTGGCTTGTCTTCTCTATTCTCTCTTTATCCACTCCTCCTTCTTTCTTTTACACTCAGTGTTTAAAGTTAGCTCCACTATCAGACATTTTAGTTACATGAGCTAATAGGACCTTATGCTTGCTAAACGTGATGTCCAGATGGGGTTGGTTATATGTGACATGGAGGGGAGCTAATAGATGGATTTCCTCTGGAGCTGTGCTTGTGGCCACCCAGATTGGCCTTTCAAGGGAAAGAATTGTTATTATGAACTGAGAACTTGCCATGCTACACTGTTCACGTGCTTTACTTTGTTTAGTATTTCTCAAAAGCATTGTACACTAGGCAGAAGAAGAAGTAAGACTTGGGTAGTGAGTACCAGAGGTCGAATAGCTGTTGAGATGGAGAGAGTATCAAACTCAGATAGTATTTCAAAGATGATTTTTGGGGCTTATAGTCTTTGGATCAGGGACTCTGTGTACATGGGTATGAAGATGTGTGTATATCTGCCCACAAACACAGCTGGAGGCCAGAGTACAACCTCGTGTATCATTCCTGAGAAACCATCCACATAGATAAGGATTTTAGATAAGGTCTGAATGGTCTGGAACTCAGGAGTTAAGCTAGGCTGGCTGGCCAGCAAAGCCTAGGGACCTGTCTATTTCTACTTCTTGGTGCTAAGATTGAAAGTCTGAGCCACTTGCTTGGGGTTTTACCTGGATTCTAGGGATTGAAGTCCAGTCTTCATGCTTATAAGGCAAGCACTATACTGACTGAGCCAGTTGCCCTGCCCTCAGTCTGGGTTTGAATGGTTTCAAAGTCTTATATAGATTGTTCCCAGCACTTGACACATACACTGTCCTTCTCAAATCAGCCCTAGTAGGTAAGCGTAGCCACTCCCACTTCACAGATGATGAAACAGAGGCATCAAATGTGCAAGATCCCTTAGATCACACATCACTGACAAGCAGTTCTTGGAGACTGCAGTCTTAACTGTTACATAACTCTACAACCTTTCTCTCCTGGACCTTCTAGATAAATGGTAAAGATGCTGCAGCATTTCCTTTAGGCACAAAGGGCTTCATAGTATTAATGTCCTAAGAGTGACAACAGGAGATGAGATTCATTCTTAGGCAAGGAAATGTTTACAGAATGTAAACATGGGTATCTTATATTCTCATCTACAAGGCTATGAACTTGTGTCAAAGAGAAAAGAAAGAAAAAAACCCAGATTGTATTAAACAGAAACCCTCATCCAGCATAGCTATTTTTGTTTCTTACAAAAGCCAGGTACTTTTGAGGGGTCTTGAGGACAGGCATCCCAGGAGCCTAGCACTTTAACTCTACCGGTAAGGAATCAGTAGGTTAACTGCAGAGGTCTCCTCTAAGTGACAGACATCTCCACAATGCTCTGTTCACAGCTCTGTAGGAAGTCACACCCTTACTGTCTTTCTTGCTCAACTTTAGATTCAAGCATTACAAATGGCCCGTCTAAAAGCTAACATTTATAGTTGTGCCACAGACTTGTGTTTTTCCTGTCAATTTATCCAGCTTTGTAAATGAGAGTCAAGGTCCTAACTGAACAATTTTGGAAAACACAGCCCTTGGATTTATGACCTCAGCTCTTTTATATTCAGGACATTAATCTTCCTTTATGATTGTAGCTCTTGTATTTGGGGCATTAATCTATTTTGAATCAAGCTTTGTATATGGCATGAGGTAGGGGTGTATCTCCCCCTCACATTTTTGCATGTACGGTTCTAGTTGTCCAATCATTGCTCATTGGAGTATTATTCTTTCCTCATTGAAAGATCTTGGCACCCTTCTCAAGGATTAAGTGGCCATTAAGGAATGGGTGTTGATAGCCATTTTTAATGTGTAAGAAATGTAGGAATTACACATGAATTTTCTGTATCCCACTTGAAACTCAGGTTTCACTATAAGGACATTTTGATTCTTCTGTAGTCTTCTGAGAAAATGGAGAAAAACTGACCCTTATACAAACTTCAACAACTTCACTTAGCCCATGTTTGTAGACAGTTTACTAAGTAAAAGGTAATAGACTGGATTCTGGAGGCCAAACTGTGACAAGTACATGTGAGTATCATGGCCCAGGTGGGAGGAAAACACATGCAAATAACTATGCCTGGTTTTTCCAAAAGTGGCGAGGGAAAATGATTCATTTCAGTTCTGGGCATTGAGGACTGCGTAAAGCAGTGAATGTGCTGTAGTAAATTTTATAGCATGACGTCTCTTAGGTTATATAAAAGAAAACACTTTCTGATGACAGTATTCTAAATTCTGAAACAGGCCACATTATGTTCTCTCTGATCTTAGATCCCATTAAAATAGCCAAGACACTAAATACTCCAATTATCGCACATAGATTATAATTATTTTATTGAGGTACAAGAGGAGAAGTGTTCCAAAGTTTTTTCCTAGTTGGAATATTTCAGAATAAAATGCTTTGGTATAAAAACAAAACTCTGATGTCTCTGGACATGAGGCAGTTGCATATGTGAACTCATGGAGATTATGACAGCATGTTCAAGACCTGTGCAAACTTAAGTCAGACAAAATGGGGGAGGTAGACAAGATGTCCCACTCCTGGATGAGGAGTTATTGACAACTGATAGCTGCTGGGAAGGGAATAGTCTGTTTTCTTTAAAGGTGTGAACACTAGTAGGTCAACTAAACCCTAGAGGCTGGCCTCATACCGAAGAATAGTTGGGCAATGCAAATTGGACTCAATGGATAGAGAAAGAGAGAATGCCATGTCAAAGTGGAAAATACACGGAAGCCCCCATAAGAGTTAATCAAAAGACATACTTCACTGTGAAGGGGACAGAAGAAGTTAGCCAACCTTCAAGTTGAAAAGAATGAAAGCCAGAATCTGAAATCTACACAGCACCACAATCTATTCTCCATGAGCAGCCTATGAAACAAGACTGGTTTACAGTTTTAAATGGTTACATTGTTAAATACATACATACATACATAACGACCTCAATTTTGCCTCTTGGGTCACATGCTACTAAAATATTTATCAGTAGTATTTTATAAAAAAATCTGCCAATGTATCAGAGACTACTCCCCAATTTGTCTCCATTGATACCCCAGTGTGGCTTCGGCAAAATTCACATTGATTCAGGTTTACTACGACCTAATCACAGTGGCCTATGGTCAGGTACTGGGGCTGCATGAGTTTCTTTGCCAGAGCAGATTAGCCTAGTAGATTGTGCTTACCTCCCTCAGGGATGGGTTCTGTTCCTACCCTATTAGAAAAGAAGATGAAAAATTGTCTGCTTGTCTCGAAGCATATATATATATATATATTGGCAGCTAATGTTATTCAGTTGCCTCCATGGTAGTACTGGACTTTCCAGAGAACCTAGCACTGGTCCACTCTCCTGGAGACATCATGCTCATCTGAGTAGATGGCCAAGAAATAACCAGTATACCAGTGGCCCTTCTCAGATGCGTAGTCTATAGGGAAGTACAATATCAGTAAATCTTTGAGGGTCTCACCAGGAAGCATTTGTCTCAGAGGTCCAAAAGAGGATCTCAGCTCTTCTCTGCCAAGTGGCACTCAGACATTAGGTTATGGAGTTAGGTTCTGCTGACTATAACCTTTTGGGGTTAGCAGGCTTCTGTCTGCTTTTATCTTAAGGTCTCTTCTGTTGGTTCAACGAACTCCAGTGAAGTTGTAGATACAGGATTTATGGATATCTTCAGCCCAGACATCCCCATATTCCATTCTTTCTAAGCAAGGCCCTGACCTTGACAGTCTGCTTGGCTTGACTAGGAATTCAAGTTCCTTGGCTCAGTCTTTTGCTCCGTCTACCTTCTCCTAATTCAGTCAGAGCCCTTTTCTACGCCTTTAAGGGGGATCATCTGCTTTCCCTCGGATCTTATTATTGTTATTTACAATGTTAGGGCTTGAACTTGGGGCTATATTTCAATTACAAATGTATCACATTTATCTTCCATTCTTCTACATGACCTATCAAGCTCAGCAGTGGGCACTCAACTACACTGTCTTTTTGGTGGCACTTTCCCCTTTGTGTGTGTGTGTGTGTGTGTGTGTGTGTGTGTGTGTGTGTGTGTGTGTTATGTATCTGTGTGTATTCTCCCATGCATCCGGGTGTGGAAGCCAGGGGATGGCTTGCCTATCTTTCTTGATCTCATTCTACTTTATTTTATTGGATGGGATCCCTCAGTGAACCTGGAGCTCACTATTTCAGCTAGACTGACTTGCTAATGAGTCCCCAGGATCTACCTGTCTTTGCCTCCAAGTGCTGGGGTTATAGAAGCCTGATGTGTGTTCAGTTTTGACGTGGGTGCTGAGGATCTGAACCCAGATCTTCAGGTTTGAACAGTAAGCACTTTACCCACTGAACCATCTCCACAGAATCATCATATTGCTGGTGTGTTCTTGTCTGCTGGTGCATTTCCACTGTCTACCAGTGATGAGAGTCCACTAGTGACAGTGGAGTCATGTCTCACAGCCTCACCTGCTGTGCTTTGGATGTGTTCTGAGTGTGTCCCCTGGCATTTCATGTGTGGAGTTTTAGTCTCAGTGTGATGGTGTTTGGGTGGTAGAACCTGTAAGATGTGGGGCCCAGTAAAAGTTAATTAGGTCAATGGGGAAGAGGCATTACCTTGTAAGGCATGAATGCTGATCTCAGAGAGAATGGGTTCTCTTGAGAGTGAGTTATTACAATGCAAGATTTTTTTTTATGTGCTTGATTTCTATATTCAGCCATTTTTTATATTGCTTCTCTGTCATGTTGTAATGTCAGATGCCTTCATCAGAGACAAGTGGATTTCAGCACCATGCTCTTGAATCTCGAAGGTCATGACATATGTACATGACTTTTATTTTTAAAGACCCAACCTCAGTTTGTTATAGCAGCACAAAACAAATGAATTCACCACCTTTGTACCTGATTTCTTGGCATGAACTGTCACAAGCTATGTTCTCTGGGGAGCAGATTTCAGGACAGAGTTAGGGATTAGGATCTGACATTCCTGGGAGCTCCCAAGATCCACATCTCTTGACAGAGGGGAAGAGAGAAGAATCAGACAGGCAGTTAAATGGGCTGTGGAACTGATAGGTACCACAGGAAGCTCTGAAGCTATAGTTACCCCCTCAATTGTCTCAGTCAAGGTGACAAGGCTGGACCTCTGCACCCATAGTGATCAGTTACAGGTATGAGCAACCTTGAAGAAGACAGCTACAGTGGAGCACGTGTTCTCCATGGAAGCAATTATTAACGGAGGTTGAAATGTGAGGTCTGTCTCAGTGCATCCATTAGCTGGAGAAATGAGCCCTCTGTTTATTCCTGAATGGGACCCAGATGGCCCACTGTAGTGTCTAGTCTGATGACACTCGCTCATTCTTCAACGAAAATCTGAGTTTAGATGGTTGATGAGCCTCTAATTTGAATGCTGTCCAGTGCAATTGGCAAGCCTTGTTTTTGAGGAGAAACACGTATTTTGAGCAAGATCATCCCTATTGACAGAGTCTGGGCAGGGCTTGGAGAACCTCCTGTAAACTAAACAAAGGGAGAGGAGGTGTGGAGAGGCAGCAGGAGGCTAGTGTGGGTATGAGAGGGTGAGTGAGGGATATTGCCTGTGGCAAACCACTATAGAGAAACAAAATTCTTTTACAGCAGCCCTAGGAAGCTTATTGAGACCTCATAAAATAAAGAGAACCAAGGAAACACCCCCCTACTCTGTGTCTCCTTCGCTGTTTTACAGACTGGAGTACAATTTTATGAGCTGTTTGGCCTTGCCTTTGTGTAGCTCTTTAGAAGAAGTTCCCGGGTCTTCAGCCAGTTATTCTAACTCTTGGCCAGGGAGTGAGAAGATTCCAAAGTAGGATAATAACTCTGTGGACTTTCTTGCAATATTACCCAGATGCTGACCATAGCAGTCACTTAACGGACTCATAAAGAATGTGTGAATTTGCCAACACAAGACACCTTCCCCTGGGTCCCTATGGATGGTCTGTTGGATACTGGAACTTGACGTTGAGTGGGTCCTTTGATTCCTTCAGTGAGAGCAGTGCCAAAGAGCTTTGTTTTGGAGTAGTTTAGAGGATATTTGTAAGTTTCCTAGATGTTGAGTCAGCCTTAGAAAGACGTACCAACCTTTCTCAAGGTAAGACCTTCAGTTCTGCAACAGAGGGCAAACACAAAATGAACTCAGTGGCAATTTTGGAAGTTCTTTGTCTCATAATGCCATAATGCTTTGTCAAAGATTTCTTTCTTTCTTTTTCTTTTTTGAACTTCATATGTCCTTTGTATATATACTATGGTTTCCAGTTTTGTGTTTTTATGGGATTTCTGTGTTAAATATGTCTTTATGTGTTTCTTATGCATTCTATTTTTCTTTTCTTCCATTTGTTTGTTATATCTTATTCTGGTTGGTTGGTTTTGTTTTTTAGATGCCTGTATATATATGTGTGTGTGTGTGTGTGTGTGTGTGTGTGTGTGTATATATATATATATATATATATATATATATATATATATATATATATATATATTTGTTGTTGTTGTTGTTGTTGTTTTGAGACAGGGTTTCTCTGTGTAGCTTTGCACCTTTCCTGGATCTCACTCTGTAGACCAAGCTGGCCTCGAACTCACAAAGATCTGCCTGCCTCTGCCTCCCAAGTGCTGGGATTAAAGGCATGAGCCACCACCAACCGGCTCCTGTTTATATTCTAATGAGAGCAAGAGAGAAAATGTGTAGATTTAGGTGGGTGGGGAAGTAGGGAGGATCTGGAAGGAGCTGGGTGAGGAAAAACTGTAATCAGAATATATTGTATGAAAAATTCATTTTTAATAAAAAAGGAAGGAAATCAAATTGTAGGAAACTCTTTATTGCCTAATGCTTTGGCCATAGAAATAGTCTCATTTAATCATCAAGTCAGGGAGGTAAGAAGAAAGGGAGAAGTTAAACTGTTTTTGTTTTGTATGTATGTGGTCTTTTTTTTTTTTTTTAAATCTACACAGGAGAAGAAAGCAATGATCTTTATGACTTATATTTGGTTTGCTGTGATGTTGAGAAATGACCAAGTCATTAGTTATGAGAAAGAAAGATAGGAATACATATGTCCCAGCATAGGCCTCACACCCAGAAATGTCTGACCCCACATGTCAGTGGTATTATATAAGAGTTGAGGAACCCTGCCATCTAGAGAAAATCAAACTTCCCCTTGCACTCATACCCAGCTATCCTTGGCTAAGGAATTGACACCTGAGTTCTCAGCGGTGGTGACAAGCTCACTGAGGAGTCAAACTTGGTTCAGCTCCTGCTTTACCTTGCAAAGAAAATTTAAAAAATGATACAAACCAAACCAAGCTAACATTATATAAACATAATATAAAAATCTTCAAATTCATTGTCCTCTGGCAAGTAATTTGCATACAGTTTTATTCCACTAATATGAATTACTTAGCACCGCCTTTGTGAGCTTAGAGATTTGAATACAAATCACATACAAGAATTAATTATAAAAATGTATAAGAAGAATCCAGCAACCAGGTATATTTCTCAAAGAAGTGTGTATATTCTTCCAAATCTAGTGTGTGAATGATTGCCTACAATGTAAGTTATCTAGATGTTGTTTCCTGTGGCTTACAGTGTTGAGTTTTGTGGGGTCTACATGGGCTATATTAGCATCATAGTACATCTGTAGGAAATAATGAAACTGTGTGTGTGTGTGTGTGTGTGCACGTGCATGTGTGTGTGCTGTGAGTATATGCATGCATGTATGTTCCCATGTGGAGATCAGAAGTTGATATTGGGTACCTTTCTGAATGACTGACTTGAGGTCTTCAGGCTTGTGTGGTAACTTTTTCTCACCATCTCCCCAGTTCCCAGAAACAGTGGGATTATAAATACTGCTTTATAATATATAAATATTAAATACATGAAAATCTATAAGTCACCTTGAGTAACTTTTGCAGCATTTGAAAAGGTATCACGCACATTCTACTCCAGTATGAGGTTGTACTGTCCCTATGGTTCTGCTGTCTGTTCAAGACACCCTTTGCTTCTATGGGACCCCCACAAACACCAAAGTTTCTTATGTAAACAGCATAACCCATGACAAGCCCCTCTGTGCTTCAAGTCCTCGCCTTGGCTTATAACACCAAATGCAGCACAAAAAGTTGTTATTCTGTGTTCATTAGTGAATACTGATGAGAAAAGCACCTACCTACATGTTCAGTACAGTGACGTTGTCTTCTTTTCAAATATTTTTGACCAACTGCTGCCTAAATCCATGAGTATGGCTCTCAGAATAAGGGAACAGGACACAACTGTATTTCCTCTGCCGAGAAAAAGTATATTGGGTCATACTCTATCCTTTTATTTTCATCATGAAGATATAAGACAAAAATATACAGAAAGTGGATGGGCAGCAGTGAGGAGGAACTTGAAGGGAGAGTATTTTGCTCAGTACTATAGTCAGGACATACCAGAAAAGGCTGACTAGTTCCTGAATGGAAGGAGACTATTGGTTTTTTAGGGCTGCAGGAGAAGAGCACCTAGCTGGGTCAGCAGTAGCATTAGTCTCAAACTGAGAATTCTTTTTGACTCTTATTTTTCTCAGCTCATCTAAGGGACCATTTGGGTTTTCATGAATATTTTAATACGTGCTGGTGAGAGCTTAGTGAAAAAGGCTACCTGAGCTTAAAAGAAAGATGCCCCCATTATGTGTATGTATCTGCGTGTCAGCATGTAGGTATGTACCTTGAGAAGTTACAGGGGGTTGTAGGTGGTTATCAGGTTCTCTGCAAAAGCACTTCTTGTCTTGAACTGCTATGCCATCTCTTTAGTCATACTTACGTGTTTTAATTTTAACCTTAAATTGAGTTTTTAACAATTATGCTTTGATTCATTTCTATCCTGTTAGTGAATGCATCATATCTTTGGTGTGAAATAATTAACAAAAATGTATGGCTAGTCAAACAAAGTTCTGGGTGTCCAACAAGCAAGCTTTACCTTCTACAGATAACAGGAGTGGATGGCCGGAGGTAAACCTTTCAAACCCTAGACGAGTTTTCCAGCTTGGTAAGGTGGAAGAGGTTCGTCTGTGGCTGCCCTGGAAGCATGTTTGACACCAGAGGAGTTTTTAGAAGTGAGGGTAGGCTACGTTCCCCTTGAAGTTTAAGAGTGGGAAGCAAATGTTGAAGGTGACTCCTCGCCCAACATTCTCTCTGCTGGCATGGAGATGTGATGAGTTTACACACAGCAGTGCCTATTAAGCCACAAAACCTCGAGAAACAGGTCAGTAAAAAGTAATGAAACGCAATACCCAGAATACATGGAAAAGCAATGATTGCCTTTAATCCCAGGGACCAGGAATAATACACCTGCTTTGGAACAGGGCATGGCATAATGTTGGCATAACACTGGAGGTTTAATAATTTCTTACCACATTTTATAGACCCTTTCCTGTAATTAATGCTAAATAAAGTCAACATCTTCTCCACCTGCTGCTTGGTTTGAGCCTGTCTTGCTCTCGCTCATTACCCCAGGTTGTCACTCTTCATGTTGAATTTTTAATTTCATTTTTTTTCATTTCTTTTCCCTCAATAATCCTTAGGCCTATCACACACATAGTTTGTGGAATGTATGGGTTTTTTTTTTTTTTTTCATTCTTTTCTTGAAAGAGTTGAGCCAATTGAAATCAGGACCACTAATCAGTTCCAATGATGGGATCACCAGGCAACCTCCACCACGTTGATGTGTGTGTATGTGTGTGTGTGTGTGTGTGTGTGTGTGTGTGTGTGTGTTTGCATGTGCATGCGAGCTTGCTTGTACATACGAAGAATGAAGAAGTGTGAGTGCTCAGCTATAGATGGGGCATCTGTAGCTACCTCTAACACCCTGAGGCTCAGGGACCACGGCAACAGAGTGGGTGGAAAGAATGGAGGAGCCAGAGGCTGGGGAGGAGTGCTGTGAACTGCTGTCTTCTGGCATCACTCAGTCCTGACATTCTTGAGATCACAGCAGCTATGGTTATCTGTACTGAGATCGATCCAGCCAGTGAAAATTCCAGCATGACTGGGGCTGAGAAGACGGCTCCATGGTTAAGAGCATTCTGGTCTCTTCCAGAAGACCCAGGTTTGATTCTCAGCACCCTGGAGAGCAGCTCACATCATCACAACCATATGAAACTCTGTCTCTAGGGGAACTGACCCTCTCTTCTGGCCTCCCAGAGCTCCTGCACACAGGTGACATGCATTTACACACATAGACATGAATAAAATAAAAAAGCAATCCCTTTCAAAATTCCAGTATGTATGGGGAGAGGCTCCCAAGGCCCAACCTCTGGGAAAGGAGCTGAGAGGCTAGTGACAGAAGCTGCTGGGAGAGGGAGCCAGTTACCTGTGTTCCAGTGATGAGTACCCATATGGATAGTGCTGATTAGACTCAGTGGGGTCTTGAAAAAGAGAAGGGACACAAAGTTGGAAAGGAGATGCTTTAGGGGAAGATAGATGGAGTTGGAGAGTGGGGGTGTGTATGATCCAGATGCATCATATATATCTATACAATTTCCAAAGCATAGTCAAATAGTAATAACTGTATGGACTATAATTTTTCTCCCATTCTATCTTGAAATGAAAATATAGGAGCATGTCTGAACGATGTGGCGGGGAATGTGGCCGTGTGAACAAAGGGGACAATGATTCACTTAGACTGGGCGGATGGGTTATGGAGCTGTGTGGTATAGCAGGGCAACTACAGTTAATGATGCTGAATTGCACACTGAACATTTTCACCACAAAAATGAACAAGAGGTAATGAAAGCATGAATTAGTTTGACTTAGTTGTTTTACAACATATTCATACATGGAGCCTCATACTGTATAGTGTAAATATATGGGCTCTTGTCAATGACACATCAGTGAATTAATGAAATAATAATGATTTAAAAATAAATAGCATGATTAGCTACCTCTCCCACCACTCTGCTATCCTTTAATTCCATCCCTCTCTTTACGTGTGTAGCTAAAATCTTTAAAAGTATTTGCAGTTCGTGCTGTGAATCTTTCTATTTACTCTGCAGATTTTCTAGATTCCAAAATTCTCTAACCATCCTCATGAAAATTGCTGTCATTTTGTCAAATTGATGGTTTTTTTTTTTTTTTTTTTGGAGTGGGGGGGGGACCTTACTTGACAATGTTTTGAATCCTGTGGTATAAGATCTTATGAAAAACTGAAGAGTAGGTAGGTCATAAAGCATTGAAAAAGAAGTATTACCCTAATTTTAACCTCAGTGTTTATTAGTGTGTTAGAATGCCCAGGTGAAGATGACATAAAACTTTGTGTGTGTGTGTGTTTGTGTGTGTGTGTGTGTGTGTGTGCGCGCGCGCGCGCTCATGCTTCATCTGTGTATTGGCTTTGCAGGAAGCAACTTGAAGTATTAGCTACAAAAACAATTAGCGTCTGTCCAAATCTGCCTAAACTTCTCAGAATCTTACTGTGGTTCTTGCATGCTATTAGCCTGCGCTGAGGTGAGTAATCCAGGCAGTTGCTTGTATAGCTGTGGCGACAACTCATAAAGCCAATGTACTGTCTACCTAGCCTTGCCTTTTCACATCCTAAATGGTAAATGGCAAGGGGGTGCTGCTTGGTAAGTTTTATGGGTTTGTGAATTAGTTTAGCTCAAAAGCATTTTGCCTTGTTCATCTAAGAGCCATTGGGGGTGGGGCGGGGCTGGGAGGAGCAGGGCAGGATTTGTTAGCCAGCACTAATCGGTGCTTGGCCCCTAGCAATTCTCTGTGGCAGAATAAAGAGAAGAGATAATTATCCCCCCCCATCACAGCATCAATGACTGCATTTAGAGCCTCTTCTTAGGGGCCAGCCAGAGTTCCCAGAGAATATTTTCAACCTTCCACTCATTAGACTGTGAAGTGAGTGAGTGTTCTGAAAGATAGCCACTGTGCGTCTTTCTTGTGCGCCTGGGGTTCTCAGGAGCTGAGGAAGTGCCAGTGGCTGCAGATGGGTGACCTTTCTCATATCTGTCACCAGCCTGCTAATAAGAATGGGTTTTGAGAGCTTTGCAGTTTGTAGTCAGATCACATTCATCAGGACATGGGCCCTGAAACTAATGCGCGCTCTCTCTCTCTCTCTCTCCCTCTCTCTCTCCCTCTCTCTCTCTCTCCCTCTCTCCCTCCCTCCCTCCTTCTCTTTTGCATCCCTCCCTCCCTCCATCCATCCCCACTCTTCTCTTTTCCCTCTTTCCTCCTCCTCCTCCTCCTCCTCCTCCTCCTCCTCCTCCTCCTCCTCCTCCTCCTCCAACCTCCTCCAACCTCCTGCTATCTGTTGGGCCAGTTTCATCTGAAACCATGAACCTGGGACAGAGCCACAGATGTGTGAGCATAACAAAGAGGACAATATAAGGCATGGCAGTTACCATTTTCTTGAAAAGAATTCAGTTTTCACAGGCATACAAAAATATATGCCAAGAAAATGTGTAGCTCTGCACATTCCTTTTTCATCTTTTCATACAAGAAACTAACATCTTTAGAACAGGAAGAAATGTAGTGACTTTGAACACACCTGTAGTCAGGTGTTCGAATTTTTGACAGTCTGAAAATGAGTGGAGCCACACAACACCTGTTTGCTGAGGTATTGCGTGCTCCCCCTCCCCAGTCCATTGGGCCTCTCCAGTGGTAATCTTTCATAAAGTCCTCCAACCCTGTCTCTACCACAGGTAATATCTTCTCCTGGGTCTCACTGAGTGGACCCAAATTTTATCCTCTTTTACTGATTTTCATAAAAAACAACTTGATTTTTCTTCTGATTAAAAACACATAAATCCCTGAAGACTGGAGAATCCCTGAAGGTATGAAGAACTTTAAAATTCATTAAAAGCCCTTTCTCTTTGTCATGCTGCCTGGAGATCAACATGAGAAGGGGCTAGTGATGCTCTTATGAAATAGAGGCTGGAGCCTTGAAGAACTGCTTAGTTCACTACTATATAGACAGCTTCCAGGTCAGCTACTTTTCTGTTTCTGCGAGAAAATACCATGGACAAAGAAGAAAGGTGACCCAAGGAAGAGTGAGAGTTTGTTTTAGCTCCTGGCTGTCCAGGTGTCAGAGTCCATCATGGCAGGGCCTAGGCATGGCAGCAAGCAACAGGCATAGGACATTGAGAGATCACATCTTTAACAGCAGGCATGCAGCACAGAGAGTCAACTAGAAGCCACGTGATGCTGTCCACTCCCAATGCTTGTCCCTAGAAACACTTCCTGCAGCAAGGCTATATGACCTAAACCCCCCTCAACAGCACCCCTACTGGGGACCAAGTGATCAAATGCCTGAGCCTATGGGGGACACTTCTCATTGAAACCACCGCAGCTTTGAAGCAATATAAGCAACTTATTTGATGGCTGCTCAAGTTACTCGACCACTCTGTGTCTGTCTCTCCATTTGCTAGGTTGGGGATAATGACAGTACCTACTTCAGGAAGTCAAATGAGTTATTCTGCATATAAAATTCTTCCAACATTGCCTGCTAGTTTACCTAATAAGCTCTTACCTAAACAGTGAGTATTATCATCATGTCTTGGTGAATGTAGTTTTTGGCAGTGTGTTTCTGTCTCTTCTTATTCAGTCCCTTCTCTTTCTTTTGGTTGACAGATTCTTTAAAAATGGGCAGCATTTTACCACGTGAAGCTGGTGTCCTGTCTTCACTCCAGCCTTGAGCTTGTGCGTGTATCTGACATTCGCTAGTGTTGCTTTTCCAGCTCACTTCAATGTACTTCTTTGTGTTACGTGCGATTTTCTAAGTTGCTCTAAAGGCTCTGGAAACAAGGCAAGGTACAATAAATAATCAGTGCTTTTACATTTAAATACCCTGTCCTGGTCATGCTTTCTCTCTCTCAACCCACGTTGGCAATTCTAAGCCAGGGGAACTGGGTCTCAGCTTTGTTCTATCTCCAGCAGCTCTTTGAAACTTCTCTTGCACATGATAAGATCCAATAATCCATTTGTTCGAGGTTTCTGAGCAGTTTTCATGTTTGAATTCATGTACCAGCTCTCTGGAGTTTGGCAGAAGGATGAAGAGAAAGAGCTGCATTTTGCATTTCATTTTTCTCTTGACTCATTAGAACTGATAACAGAGAAAGCATTGAAGGGCTGGGATAGACTTCAGGCCTCCTCTGCTGTTCCTTTCCGACAACTGTTGCTGTCACATCCATGTGACACATCCTGCATGTAAGGCATGTGCCTGCACCCAGACACAGAGACTTTCAACTGCTCTCACTCATTTTTCTCCACAAAAGAAAACAGAGGCCCCCAGAGCCCCCCTTTGTTTGCAGTTATGGTGGACATCAGCCAGAGCTAGATTTCAGTTCTATCTTCAAGTCCACTCTTCCTACCCGCTGACGATGAGTCTCAAAAAGCGTTGATTTCAGTCCTGTGCCAGCACTCTGTAAGACATGGAGCTTGCTCAAGCAGAATTGTCATTTAGGTTAAAAGAACTTTTTATGTAATTTGTCTTATATTTGGCATTCTAGTTCCTTAGATTAACTGCAAAAAGGCAAAAGCTGCATGTGTGTAACGCGCCGCGTTAGCGAGAGATGAGAACTGTGTAAATGTCTGTCAAGGAGGACGAGCAACAAAATTAACTGTCGTGCGTTTGCAGATACAACGGCTGTGCCTTGTGTTGTTAAAAAGGAGGGCATGCATGTACAGACACAAGTGCTAGGGTGCTCGCTCATGGTTCCCTGGTGCTTTCTCACTGTACTTGGGTATTGGGAGCCTGGCATTTTTGCTACAACTCCTACAACTCAGGACCACCCCATGCTTTATATTGTTACTGGGGCTTAAGGACCCTGGAATTTTCCCCCTTTAACTCCCAAACTTCTCCTAAGAAATCATGCATTTCTGTTCTTATTTTATCTCAATTTTCAGAGAAACATGCCTGTAGTATGTGGCTATGAAAACCAAAATAATGCCAGATACATACGTGTTTTAAACGCTTGTGTGTCTGTGTGTGTGATGCCATTCTATGTGACAATGTGCGCATGCCACCACTGTTGAAGCATAAACTCTAAAACCATTAGCCTACCATGTGACCATGGACTTATGAGAGATGATTTGATTTCATTGCTACCCCAACAGTGGCACTGTCCTGTTGTTACTGTGTCTCCAGACATACCTACATGTGCACAATGTTTAATGCTAAAATATTAAAGTTAAGCAACCCCTCACATTAAAACTGGTAGTCAGAAAGGCAAAACCAGTAAAGCATCTCCTTAAAAAGCACCCGAAAAACTGGACTTACAGAATTTGGCTTATATTTTCAAAGCAGCCATGCAGATAAACACGGCTTTGGTCACCTTCCAGATGACACCTGGCCCCTCAAATATAGTGGGAAGGCACATGAAGGAGTGATTGTAGACCCCAACAGCCGGCAGACCTAGTCCCCAAGGTTCCCTTGTGACCCCAGTTCAACCTGCCTTGATTTTCCACAGGAAAGCTGACGTGAAAACTACTCTTTTTGGAAAGGGGTTTTCAAAGTCGACCTCATTCAAACTGAGCGAATGATTAACATCGTCTCATAAAATCAAGACTGTGGCTGGTTCAAAGCCCAGGACCCCGGCCTTAATTGAATTAACTCGGTTTTCCATCCTTGCGCCGGACCATTCCAAACCATAACATTTAGCAAGGCTGACCTTCCTGGCGAGAACATAAGCGTCCATTGAAGGAAGATCGCAGAGTCAGGGCTGTGGCACGCAAATTGGGCCTGAGTGGAAAATGGGACACTCTCCGAAGGGGACAAAACACTTTCTGTTTCCTACACTTGAGAGTTTGGTACAAATGCAGTTCCGTACAGCCTTATCTCCGCCAAAGCAAAGAGAGCTGTGGCCCACTCCCCTGAGCAGCCTCTGCTCACACCTGGCGGCTCCGAACTCCGTGCCTTTGCATCTATTACCTACCTCGCTTGGAATCAGCATTCTTCTCCGGCCTCCAGCCACTCTCTGCCTGGGTCCTCCCTTCAGACCTAATGAACTACTCACTGCTCAGCCATTTCCCTTTCTTTAGCTTCGCTTACCTATGTCAGCATCACCCATGGACTTTCATATATTTTGGTGACCCTTACCTTGTGAACCAAATGTGTACAGAAACTTTCCCCCGGAAAAAGTTGCACAACTCCAGTAAGTCTCAGGTTTTGGTGATTAAGGTCATTGTACAAAATTGACATGAATTGATCTATCATATTTTTCAGTTACTTGGGCAATTGGATACCCAGGGTAGCTAGATGATGGTGGTGGTGGTGGTGGAGGTGGTGGTGGAGGTGGTGGTGGTGGTGGTGGTGGTGGTGGTGGTGGTGGTGGTGGTGGGGCAGTCAGGGAGAAGGGGGAGAAGGAAGAGGAGGAGGAGGAGGAGGAGGAGGAGGAGGAGGAGGAGGAGGAGGAGGAGGAGGAGGAGGAGGAAAAGAACAAAGGGCTCCTAATTACACCTTAATTACAGGAGGACAAGGAGCTGACTTCTCTTCATGCCATCTCTAACACACTTTAAACATTGCTATGTGTGACTCAAGAACTCAATAAATACTTGGCTAATGATGCATCCTGTGTAGAGTTAGAGCAGCCATCTCCCATGCCTGGGACCTGGCACCATTTTGGTAGCAAAATATGTTTTGAGTAATTGGAAATTCGTGAAGGTTCAATTGTAAAGCGGTAGGGAGTTTCACTTTCCTTTCAAAATATTTTTGGTCTTGTAGGGAGAGACTTCTGCATTTGAGGCAATCTCCTAAAGACCACTAAAATCCACCCAACCGCAGAACATTTAGGCATGCTGAACCTTGGAATTAGTGATCTGCCTAAGGAAATGTAAAATTAAATTCTAATATTGGAGCTGACACTTTAGCGTCGTCCCAGGGACTGCATGGGGAAGTCTCAGCGTGTGGAAGAAGAAATATAATTTGTGATTCAAGGTCAGCAGCGGAAACCCCCTGGGTTTATTTGATTTGGATGATGCTCCTGTAAAGCCATTGCTGATTCAAAAAAAATTTTTTTTATTGGTGGTGGCTTATGCTGTCTGTCTCTATGAACCCCAATTTGAAAGATGCTGTCTAGATGTCTGAACTCTTTGTAGGTAAGTCTCTAGTTTGTACAGATATAACCAGAAAGTTGTGTTTGTGAGTTTGTAATGCTGTGATTATGGCCCTTGTAGAAGCAAGGTGGCTTCACATCCTGAGACCGGAGTATCAGATAGTTCCTTTAAACCTCAACCCCCTAGTATCCTTCTTCCTCGGCCCCTGTTCCTTCCACCAGGATCTATTTCTCACAGTCATTCCAAATCAAACACCTTCACTCCCAGCTCTATTTCTTAAGGGCTGCATTTTCTCGGCCTATTCCATCCCCCAACCAATGATCTGAACAACTGATTTTAGGGAAAAGCTCAGGGCAGCGGTGAGAACCGGCTGAGTCTGCTCTGGGCTATGTTGTATGAGATTTGGACCTGCCTAGATTACTGCATTTCTGAATTCTCTGTATGTGGCACATTGTATTATGTAGCTGTTATTAATACTATTTCCAGTCAAAGTCAAGGGCTGTATGGAGAACCACAAGATGGTACAAGCTTTCCTGAGCAAGTTGACCGACTTGGAGAATAATTTCACCCAGGAATAGGAAAGTCAGCCATTGCCAGGTTTGTATTTCCCATTCACAGGGCAACTCTGTGGATCCCACCTGGTCACCTTGTAGATTGCAGCTCCATTTTTCATGTGACAAATGCGTGCTCAGACTAGCAGCAAATGAGCGGATCCTTTACCTGAATCAGTTTCAAGTTTACAAAATCACTGCAGTTCAGCCCTTAACCTCTTGCTAATCTTCCCCACATACCCAATTTTAGCTTTCCCTTGGACTTCTATTTTCTGAGGTTGATTATTTTGAGCAGATGGATGGGGTGTCTGTGGCAAAGCATTGCTCACTGGACCCACAGCTCATATTTTACTAGATAAATATACTGTATGCTGTAATCCAGAATACTGGTGGGCACTCCATTCTGGAAGAAGCTTTGAAGGTAGGAGTCGAGCAACTCTGAGGGAGGGAGACTGGTAGACCCTGGGTTTAGTGTTGTGAATAAGTGTATTGCTGGAAAGGTACTTTGTTTATTTGTTCAGATATTAGACATGGGGAGAGTCAGGCTATCTGCTTAGCTACATGTATATTTTAGGGTATCTTTGACTCTGCATGGGAATGGTCCTCAGAGAAAATAAAGCAGGGTGTTTGTTTTCTAAATTTATCAGGATGGGTCAGGGAAGGAGTGAATGAAAAGAGGAAATGTTGTATGTTTGGAAGGATTTCTTCAAAGAGGTACCTACTTTTCAGATGTTCTAGTGTTGATATTTTATAAGCAATATGGGATTTTTATAGAAGGAAGCCATATCACAGAGACTAGAGCTTGGCAAGTTTATGACCTGGCAAACGAAGGGACAAGAACAAGTCTTTGGCCTAATTTAGTTTGGATTGACATTCTGTTTTTGCCCACCACTGGTGATCTGTAAACACGTTCTTAGCATTGATTTTAATCTCAGGCTGGCTGGTGTGAGATCTTCAATTGTCCAATGTGGTGCTACTAGTACCACTTTTTGAAGTTAGTGTGTGTGTGTGTGTGTGTGTGTGTGTGTGTGTGTGTGTGTACATACACACATATGTGTATATAGATTTGGTGGGTTTTGATTTTTTTTTTGTCTTTCGGTTTTCAAGATAGGGTTTCTCTGTGTAACAGGCCTCGCTGTCCTGGAACTCACTCTATAGCCTTGAACTCAGAGATCTACCTGCCTCTGCCTCCTGAGTACTGGGATCAAAGACATCCCACCACTGTCTGCCTGGGATTTGTTATATCTAAAGGTTCTCTCCTTAAATTATTGGTTGTTTTTTTCTTCTTCCAGGAACTTACGGGTTATTTTATTTAATTTCCCCAAGAAGAAGTGTGTCTTTGGTGTTGTGGTTAGACAAGTATTTGTGTGGATGTGAGCCTGTGAGCACAGGTCCCTGCAGAGGGCAGAGACACAGGATACCCTGGAGCTCAAGTTATAGACTGTTATGAGCTGTGTAAGCTAGGTGCTAGGAATCGAACTTGGGTTCTCTGTTTAAATAGTACCTGCTTTTAACTGCTGAGCCATTGCCCCAGCCTGGTTAGATAAGTATTAACTATATAGTTGGATTACAGATTCACTTATAAGGTAATGACATATTTACAATGTTGCTATTCATCTTTAAAATTACTATGTTTTTTGTATATACTTAGCCCTGTAGTTCCTCATGCATCCAGAACAGGGGTCACAGTGGGGACAGGAGTGATTAAGTAGAGTGAGCATCATAGTTAAGGGGTGGCAGTGGAATAAACAGCAATCCATGTCTCAACTATGTCACCATCCAGCTTCATCCTGATTCTTGTTCTGATGTCTTTCAGGGATCCAGGCTTTTTCTCTGTTTTGGCTCACTTCAAACTGTCTTATGCACCTTGGGCTATGACACTTACTGTCTCTTTTGGCAGGATTCCCTCCCTCTTCTCTTCCGTCTGCAGCAAACTTCATTTGTCTGTGTCTTGTGTGACTAGTTGTCCTCAGCTTAGGCATTCCTCCTCCAGAAAACATTACACATCTCACCCCTAAAATTTAATCTGCCTTCCACTTCTTGTTACTTGTCCTCACACAAGCACTCTTGTGTGGCTTGCTCTTTGACAACTGTTGAGAACAGAGTCATCTTATTCATGTTTTCATCTCCAGTGTGCACAGCAGGGCAACATACATCCCAAGTGCTCAAGGGTGCTCGTCAACCCGGCGGCTTGCTGTGTGAGCTTTGCTTTGGCTCTGTACTCCTTACTTAGGTAGTGGATGATTTCCATCTGATTCTCTCAGGCAATTGATTTCTTTATTTGGCTCTCCCAATAAAATGATATCTGTATTTGACTGTCCATGTGAAATGTTACACTGTGCTTTTGGTGATGTGTCTGTTCTCTATGTAGAATTTGGATGGGTGATTTTTCTTTCTTTGGGTGCTTTTCTGGATCACAGATTTTCAAACCAAAGGTTATCTAAGTAACTATGTAGGAGTACTGAGATCCCTGTGTCTGATAGACACCTGATAAAGTGTTGTACTGAATGACACTTTCCATGTCTGAGATTTATGACTCTACATCATATACTATGAGCACTTGAGGGCTACTTAAAGAAAGAAGACCATTTTCTACTTGCTGTATGCATTAGATCAAATCCATCCAAGTAACTCTTATAATGGCAAAGCAAACCTCACGTTTCTCCCCCTAATGCTCAGTAGGAATGCGGTGATGCCAAATACTGGAAATGCATTTGAACCTGCCTGGCGACTCTTTGATGCTATGCCACACATTTTTACCAGTCATTTAATGTGGTTAGTTTTTAATAATACAAATATATAAAGCGACTCTGTAGTTTAAACAAGGGCACCTAATAATTCACAAACCTCAAATTTGAAAATGAGAAATTGCCTCCCTTTCCTATTTTATAAGAAAGTTATGAACATAAAGTCTTTGGGGAAGGGATCAGGAAAGCTGAGTCCCAGTCTTGGTTCAGGGACAAGATGGGCTAGGGGTTTTATACCCCACTCCTACAGAAAGTCTGAGTTCAAAGGAGTATGATCATGCTCTAACAGACCTTGGCAGCTGGCTCCTTGCACAATGCCATTCATAGGCTATCTGTGAGTCATCAAGGGGCTGCTAGGATCATTCCTAGCCCAGCACAGAGCTGGAGGCAGCACGCCCACTTGGTCTGGCTATGCAGAGGAGTATAGAGCATGAGAGAAAACAAGATGTGGGTTCCTGGGAATTGTCATAAAGACTGAGAGCATTTGCCTCTGGCTTCAGGGCTCCAGGGTGAGGCTGTCTCTCTCACCTGATGTACTTGTACCATGTGGTGAGCAGTGAGAATTCTCCCAACCCAGTGACAGAAGTTGAAAATTGTTTTGTAGTTCTATGGAACATGCCTCAGTTCCCTTCCAGTTCCGCACACCTCTGCCTACCTTCGCTTTCTACTGATTCTTTTCTCTCAAATGAATCCCACTTCATGTCTACGTGGAGGAAATCTACTTTCTTTTAGAACAGATGAGAGTCAAAACCTCCATGAAACCACCTACCTCCACCCCTCTGCTCACCCATCTTGTCTGTTATGATGCCTATACTTGGATGTGAGTGGGAACTGAGAAATGGGATCTTTGCAACCAACCATAAACCTATGAGTACCCTTCTCCATCCATTGTCTAGAAGACAGTTGAGCATGATGGCACTTGCAAAGCTAGTCTGCTTGCACATACTGTGGGCATCATCAAGCACTATTCATGGGACTTTGGGGTGTGTGTGATGGAGTTGACTGAATTTATTTTCTATGGGGTATCTTCCTCTTCCTCTATTTTATGTCGATTAAAGCTTTTTGCTCTAAGCTCTCATGACTCTCAGTATTTTCTTATTTATAGGACTTGAAACAATTTGGATAGTCACTTTCTGATTGGCTCTTTTTCCCTTCTGGTTGTAAAATGTATAAAACCAAAGTGTATGCCTGATCTAGCTTACTGAGCAGCTCTCTCATTTCCCAGAACTCCATCTAGTGCTTGGACAATAGGTTCCCAGGGAACAGGTGATTGAGACCATCTTCCAGCTCCTAATTTATTCAAGAGTTATGGTGTTGGCTTGGATGTCATCATTGCTAAGTGTCTCGGGTAATGTGGTCCATATCAGTGCAAGTCCTGATCAATTGGGAACCCCACATTTCTCTCATTGACTTCCTGATATTACTAATGTGCAATCCTCTTAGAATTCTTACTAATTAACTTCTCTGCTAATATGAATATAATCGAAGGAAAAATTTCTACCTCTTATATAGGCAAATACATCAGAGAAAAACAACACACAAAATCAGTTTCTGAAGGTAGAAGACCTCAACAGGGTGAACTAGCTAGGCTTTTCCAGTCCTAGTTGAATAACCAGACAGGCAGTTAGATTTTTTTTCTTTAGATTTATTTCATTTAATGTAAGTAAATGTAACCACCATACTAAACTAATTATATCATTTCCTAATGTCTGACTTGTATATTTGCAGAGTTACGTACATATGCATCTCTATCTATACTTTCAAAGAACACGAAGTCAGGAGACACCACTTGGTTAAAAGTCAAGCCTTTCTAAATGCAGCAGACCCTTTCAAAATGCACAAGAATCCAAGAAGGGCAGATTGGAGTGCTCTGAGGATCTGATTTTACAGCTCACTTACTTTGCTCACTTTACCTCCGTCTCAGGGCTGGATCATACCTGATAAGGTGCTTGAGCAACTGGTTCTGGTTTCAACTTAAATCTTTCAGTCTACTTGATTTATTTACCTAAATATAGCAGTGTCTGCTAAAGCAAAATTCCAAGAGGAGACTTATATATCCCATTTCTCCTTGCATCTGATTCCCCATTGTTCTCTTTTGAAGCTGTGCAGTTTGATATGGGGGAGCAAGATTGAAGTGGGTGCTGTCTGTTTCACTGGTCGACACAGTGATAGATGTTAAGTAAAGACTGGCATGAAACATTTGACCACAGCATCCTGACAGTGTCTCTGCTTGGTCCAGCCTGAAGCATGCTTTTAAGGTCTTCTCAAAGATCCAGACATTGAAGAAGCTGATGGACAAAGCTGCTTTCCTAGGATGTTCAGCTCAGATGGAAGAATGCTTGCCTAGCACCCATGAAGCTCAGAGTTTGGTTATTCATCTGTAATCCTAACACCCAAGAAGCAGAGACAAAAGGATCAGAAGTTCGAGGACATTACTCAATCCAAAGTCAAAGTTTTAGGGGTTCATATATAAGACCTACCTCTCTGCAGAGAATGGTCAACATAGAGCCTATGAGAGCTATGAGAGCCCCCATATGCTCCCTATCCTCTCTTTCTCTCTCTCTCTCTCTCTCTCTCTCTCTCTCTCTCTCTCTCTCTCTCTCTCTCACACACACACACACACACACACACACACACACACACACAATTTCTCTCTCTCTTTCTCTCTTTTTTGGTCTTCACCACAATGAAGAAAAAGAAAATTTGTATGTGTCAATAAGATTGAAACTTAGTAAACTTGAAAAAATACAAATCTTCCACAATGAAATATATATTTTTCTAAGCTATGATGCCAAGCGTGTTTTTGTTTGTCCTTCTCAATGGCAGTAAGCAAGAAGTATATTGGCTATGTGGTCAGGAGGGGACCCTGCCCAACTCCTGGCCACAGTGAAATGGTGTCTTAGAAAACCGTGAGTTTTGCATGGATTGGCTGAGGCTTAACATCTCCATCAGAGCCAGGGTTCAGTGTACTGGCAACTCTTCCGCTCACCCTTCTCTCTCCTGTTCATGCCTAGACCCTCTGCTCCATTGGTGCTCTCTGTCGAATACCTCTTTGTGATGTAATCATCTAGACTGGGAGTACAAAAGAACAGAGCACAAAGAATGGTGGGTTTTGTTTGTTTGTTTTTTGACAAATCTACCATGATAAGTCTAGCAAAGACTTTCTTATCTTGAAGAGATGGATAGGTCACAGATCTTGCATTCCCATGATTTGAAGTGGATTTCAAAGATGCTCCCCACTCACCTCTCTCTGGGATGTCATCTGTGAGCTGTAGCATCTGAGGTTGACAAGGCTTTACATCTTCATAAACATGATGGGTCTTGTTTCCAGTTTCTTTGTGTCCACTGGGGCTGGTGATGGGAAGCCAAGCAGGCCTAGTCAGTGGTGGTGAAATAGAGTGTGCACTTACCTTGTTGACAGGAGTTAGAATATCAAGAATAACACAGGTTTGAATTCTATTCTAGAAATCAACCAACCAAACAATTCATGCCAGTGTTATCTTGGTACTGAAGAAAGTTACCTCAATACTGCTGACCAACTCAGGAATGCACAGAGCACAATTTAATGGGGACTTACAGACAGAAATATGGTCCTGGATGGTAGCTAGACACCTGGAGTGCTGTAATTTGGTTGAGAAGGAAAAGGCTTATATAGTGAGCAGGAGATAATTGACTTCATCTGAGTCAGAATGAACCTGCTTTATCTGTAGCTAACATGAAGGATGATATGAGGTGCTGGTTAGCTGGCTCAGAGGATATAGCATTTGCACACAAGTGTGAGGACCTGAATTCAGATCCCTAGAAGCCATGTGAGGATGAACAGGGTGATGTACATCTGTAATCACAATATCCCTACAGTGAGAAGGAATGTGATCAGACACAGCAGCCAAAAAGTATCCTGTCTCAAGCAAAGGAAGGCGAGGACCGACACCTCAGGTTTCCTCTCAGTTCTACATGTGTTCTATGGCAATGTAAGCTTGCACACACATACACACCACATATACAAACAAACACACAAGCATAAGCACACACACAAGTTTACACACACACACACACACACACACACACACACACACACACACACACACAGAGAGACACACGATAAGAACATCCCTGTTACTATGGCTTATAAAGCTCCACATACCACCTTGGTGGTTTTGTGTATTGACAGTCTTTAGAAGGAATATATGGAGTGAGATGACTGAGGTTACTCAGGACTTAGCATGACTGTTGTAATTCAAGATAGCTGGCACCTGGTCAAGCTGTACCAGCACAGAGGCCTCTAACAGCTTGGTGGAGAAGCACAGAATCCAAATAGGTAAAGACAGTGCCAGTTTTTTTTTTCAATGTTTGAAGTGGTAGATCCTTTAACTGGATTTCTTAAGCCCCAGAACACCAAAATCTAGTCTGGGTAGATGCTATTGTGGGTAGATGCTGATACAAGATAGATCAGAAACAAAAACATACCATTAAAAGCTTTTAAATATGAAATCCAGATAATCTGAAGCAACAGAGCATCTTTATGCTATTCCTATGGTGGTCAGTACTGTCAACTTGAGAGTACTTGTCAGCTTTCAAAGTATCAAGGAGACAGGACTCTGGCACACCTTTGACAGGATATCTATCAGGTCAATTGAATCAGGAAGACCCATCTTAACTGTACACAACGCCTTTCCATGGTCTGGGGTCCTGAAGTAAACAGAGAGGAGAAAGGGAGGTGAGCGCCAGCATTCTTTCCTCTCTACTTCCCTGCAGTGTGGCCGACTTCTTCAAGTTTCCATCACCGTACCTTCCCTGGCACTACTGTTCCCATCTCCCTAGTAACTGAGCCAAAAAGTCCTCTCTGGCTTCTGTCAGGCCATTTCATTATATCAATACAGGCACAACCAATACATCCAGCCTAGTGAAACTTTACCCCAATCATTACAGCTGGATAGTGATGCAGTTCTCTAGAAAAGGGTTATGAAAAGAATCCTTGGATATACTCTGGAAATGCCTCTGAATGTTAGATTCTTGATCTTTAGTAGTATATTTTTCTTTTTTCTAACTGAAACATCTTATATTTTAACACATTAATTTTCCCTTTAAAATGGGCTGATCACAGCTGAAGAACTGGCCTTCCAAGATAATTGAATCTTACCCTCTTACTTCCAGCCATCAGCCAGGCTGTGTCAGATTTTTCCAGATGATAATTTCTAGTTCCAAGTCTTTGAATCCAGTCTTCTCAAGTTGTCAGCACCTAAAATACTAGCCTTCAATCAGATTATAAAGATACTGTACATCTCCATGGAAGGCAGATAGACTAGCATCTCAGCTAGTGGTTTTGACTTCACCTGGAATGGCCTGAAGGAACTTTCCAAAACTATACTTGCACCAAAAAAAATAAAAAACTTAGATGCAGTAAGTTACCTGAGATGACCAGAGTCAACTTTAGTAAAATGAACATTGTCTGGCTTTATGGGTATGTGTACATGAGATGTGTGAATGTATCTGTGTGGGTGCAGGGTGGATATTTCACAGGGCATATATGAAGGTCAGATGTCAGTCCTTGTCTTTCTGCCTTGCTTGACAAGGAATCTCTATGCCACTGTGTAAAACAGGCCAGCTGACCTTGGGAACTTCTAGATATTCTCTCATCCTTTTCCCATAGGGATGCATGGGGAATGCAGATGGTTCACTACTCCATTCAGCTGGTTCATGGGTTCTGGGAAGCCAAACTCAAGTCACCAGGCTCATGCTTTTACCACGGAGCTGTCTCCTCAGGCTGTGTTGAATATGCTAATCTGAGCTCGTGGAACTAGAGTTTCACTGACATCTAGTCCCTTGATTTTAACTCCCAATTGAACCTTTTATGTTGGAGGTGAAGTGCTGGGTTATATTAGTAATCTATCTACACACTCATTCAGAGTCCATTAGATAATCTATACATCTGCTGGCTCTCTTCATACTGGCACATAGATCAAGCATATGAGTGTCACCCACAGACAAATGAAGCCATCAATATGAACAAGGGGTGACCTGGCTACTAGACAAAATTCAGGAAACTCTGGCCACTGAATTTTGGATCAACAGTTAATGATTCTCTTAGCATGCCTACATCTCAAATATTGCACATATTTTTGGGTGTTGTATTGAACCACTGTTCTGTCCTTCTCTCTTATTTCCATTTTATTATTTATTCATTCATTCATTCATCTATTTATTATTTGTTTGTTTGTTTGTTTGTTTTGTTTTGAGACAGAATTTTATATAGCTCAATCTGACCTGGAACTTACAGAGTAGACAGGGATGCTCTTGAACTCCCGATCTTCCTGCCTCTAGCTCCCGAGTGCTGGGATGCAGGAGTGTGTTACCATCCCTCCTTGTTCTTCCTTTTGTTTCCAATGTCACGGGTAGGAATGGCAGGTGGACTTTCTTCATGGGAACCCCAGGTAAACTCTCTTCCCCACATCATAAGATAAGTAAGTTGAGACCTTTCAAAGTTTCTCTGGGTCAGTTTCTAGACCAGAACTCTGAAGTGACAAGTGTTCTTACCAGTGACTATCTCCATACTCATAAATGTTGAACCACTGACACTACCAACCAAGAAGAAACATTTTCTTAAAACCAAACTTCTAAGCACTCCATAAGTTGTCTCTGGAAAACCATGTGGAATCTGCAGAACCTATATGAAGTAAATCAGCAGGGCTTTTATATGTATTTATCACTATCAGAGATGAATACCTTTATACATATACTATGTTATATATCTATGCATATATGTATATGCATGTATGCATACATACATACCACATATACTACATAGTAGTCCTCCTTTGTTGAAACAATTGCTCATTCACTTCTGAAGCAGCATGGGTTTGGCTGAAGCATCTGCTGCCATCATGAAGGTCTTGTACCTGAGTGTGTGCTCTTTTAGGATCTAGCTGAATCCTCCCAGACTGGGTGGTTTCCTGTCTGGGCTGAACCTTCAAAACAAGGAAACTGTTGGAGCCGAGAATAGCACTTGGCCTGATGGTTCTGACATTGACTGAACCTGGAAAAGTTCTGGATTGGGGGGAGGAGAGGACACCCCAACAGTAACATCAAGCTTAATGGAGTGACTAATGACATCACAGGCCTGGATTGTTAACATTTCTGTGGTCTCATTTCTTAATTTATTGTGTGAGTCTTCCAACACCAATACCTAAACCTGTTGCCACCCATTTCCAGTATCCTTAGTCTTGAGGTACTACTAGAAAAACTTTACCTGAATGGACAGTTCTGGGAAGAGGGATGCCTGGAGTACAGTTGAATGAAATGTGTTGGCCATCACTGTTACTCTTTGTTGGCCAGTGCTGGACGTTAGATACATGAGAAAAATACCATTCAATGTCTTAAATGAAAGTGGAATGGGTATCACTGAACCTATGCTTCCCAAAGAGGAAGCTTTGGGGCCACACACTGTAAATCTGTCATATCTGCTACTTTTCCACATGGCTTAAATGAACATGTTTTCCCTAACATGCATAAACACACTTAATCTATTGTAAAGTTAATCTTTCCTCTAAATGTCACCTATTACAATATTCTTCCCCGAATGATACATACTAAAAAATAACTCAGCTCAGCAAGGTTTTGCTATGTGATAACAATGCCTAAAGCATGCATTGTGGGTCCTAATTAGTTGTCTCCTGAAAAATAATCTGTGGTCTGAACAAGAAATTCCATGGTATGTATATATATATATATATATATATATATATATATATATATATATATATATATATATATATATTTTTTTTTTTCCCTTCAACAATTTTTCCACTGAGTTGACTGACCTTTTCATTTTGGTGGGGCTGCTGGTCAGTGTTGAAAGGAGCAGCCCAGGCTCCCAGCCAGGTTTTTGGACGCCATTTTCAGCTGTTTTCTTTCCCTTTTTAGATACATCAGGTTGCAGACTTTTTGGTACATCTGTTGCAAAACACTGTTTTGTTATATTTTTTTCCTTTGCTTCTTGTTTGCCTTTTCTTTTTCTCTTTTTGGCAGAAACTAAACTTTTGCATTATGTTATAGTAGTTGACCAACTAATTAAGAGGTAGACCAAGAGAATGACAGCTTATTCTAAAATGTTAAAGAAGGGACTGCAGAGATAGCACAGTGATGAAGAGCCCTTGTTACCCTGACAGAAGACCCAAGCTTTGATTCCCAGCCGCCATGCCAGGTGACTCACAACTGCCTAGAAGTCCAGCTCCAGGGATCAGATGTCTCTGGCCTCCTGCAGCACCACACATGTCTATACTCACATATACACACAGAGACATACATAAATAAGAAGAAAAACAACTCTTTGAAAAGGATAAAGCAAGTGACAAATTGTAATTGGGAAACTTTTGATGCATTGATGGGAATAATTATTGAATTCTGAGAGATACTTAAGTTTGCACAGAGTGATAGTAATTTATCAGTTGTGTTTTTTAAATATTTATTTGTTCTGGGTGGTGGTAGTGCATGCCTTTAATCCCAGCATTCAGGAGACAGAGGCAGGCAGATCTCTGTGAGTTTAAGGTCAGCCTGTTGTACAGAGTGAGTTCTAGGACAGCCAGGGCTACACAGACAAACCTTTTCTCAAAAGAACCAAAAACATTTTTTGTATTTGCACATATGTGCATGCATGTCACAGTGTACATGTTGAGGTCAGAGATGATATGTTGTGATTGGTTTGTTCCTTCTACCCTGTGGGTTCTAGGAATCAAACTTAGGTTGTCAGGCTTAGTGGCAAGTGCCTGTACCCACTGAGCTATCTTGCAGGACTACCAATAACATCTATTTCTTATTGCATGTATTCATTCATATGAAAAATATCATCTAGATCGAAACAACTCCAAAGGTAAGATGAGTTTTAAAACTCTTTCCTGCATAATAAAGACAGATAATGAGTGCTAGGGAGGAGGTGGAGATGTATGGAGTGTTCACATCACAAAGGAGAAGCCAAAATAATCCAACATTTTGGGAAAAAATTTGTCTTTTTTTTTGACATGAGTATAAATGTATTACCAATCCAATTTCACCTTTAGGTATTTACCCAGGAGAAATGAAAACATTTATCTATGTGAAGTTTATATGTGACTATAGTAGCATTACTTCAAATGGCCGAGAAAAAAAATTTAAAAATCCAAATGACCATAATTGATGACTAGAACAACAAAACATGAAGTGTTCCCCACAATAGGGTTTATTCAGCACTGTGTTAATCAGAATTTCTCAAAATTATGGTAATATACCTAGCAAACAAGGGAGACAGGGTTATTTTGACTCACACATAGTTTCATGACATTCAGTTCCTAGTCTGTGACTCTGTTCACTCTGGGTTGCAATAAGACAGGATGTCTTGGTGGCAGAGACATGTAGCTTAGGCTGTTCTCTTCATGGTGGACAGGAAAAAGAAGATGGAAACACAAGAAGATCTAGGACAAGACATTCTCCAAGGATACACCCCTGGTGATAAGCTTCTTCCTGATTGACTCCAATACAGATTTTCTAGACCATTCCACAGCAGCACTACCAAGTAGATTTGATGCCTTCAATTGCTGCATTTTTTAGGGGGGGCATTTCATGTGGAAACTGTGACAGCACGAAACAGGAACCAAGCACTAATACATGCTATAATATAAAGAACTTAGAAATATTATGCAAAGTCAAACAAGTCATACGCAAATCCTAACATTTCTATAACCCAGTGGTTCATCTATTGGTGTTGACCAGTCAGGGTCCTTCCATTCATAGATTTCTAACTGGATGAGATTCTTTAGGTCTCCATGTTTCTCAGAGCTTCAGTAGGAGAACTCTCAGCAATCAATCTGCCTGAGATACCTAGACCTGGATGAGATTTACCAAAAGGACAGGAGAAGAACAACTTTCCCATCCATATAAGTCCCTAAACAAACAGCCTTCAGAGCTGATAGACAGCTGGCTTGGGTGATACTGACTACTGTCTATAGGCAGAGGATGTACAACCCACAAAGAATGGTGAGGGCAGGTTTCTCTAGGGGAAGTTAGGCAATATCTGCATCAACAGCCCCTGGTCTTTTCTGTGGAGGTACTTAGAAAATTTCTTCCTTTAGGATAAACTCATTAAAACATCATCAACAACAACATCAACAACAAAAAGATTTATTAGCACCGGAATAGTTAAGTAACATTGGAGGTTGTTTGCGAGGGGAGAGTAGTCTATTTCCTTCTCTGTATCATTCTTACTGTGAACTAGACCTATGGGTTCAACATCTTGATGGACATTCCAGCTGATACATTATCTCACTTATAAGATGCTAGGGGCTGACATAGTGTGATCTAAGGGGTATGGTTGCTTTACTGGTATGCCTCCACTGTCCTGATGCCATGTGGGTGTGGTCATCTTGATGAATATTCTAAATGTCTCTGCTTCCAAGGTGGGGTTCAAATGAGGGGAGGAGAGAACCTTGACCCAAAGGTTCCTGGTTCCTCAGAGGAATGGCATATCCTAGACATTTTCTTTAGTCTTTATACAGAACTGGGTACAGTGATGTTCGTTCTATGTCTAGTCCAAGTACCTACTGAAATAGTCAATAGGAAGTCTATGAATTGTGAGGGCTTTAACACAGACATTCCCTTGATTTTTTTCTGCCTTTTCTTCATACAGTTGTAGATATTGAAGCCCCAAGGTGATATATTGGTTACTCAAATTCTCTGTCTCACCCGCAACACTCTTACATTGAGAAAAAAATTGAGTATGGGTTTCAACTCACTTCAGCCTTTTCCTGGAAGCCTTACTTCCTAGTCTTGAATGCACATGTTGGTGTGTGAGGGGTATGAATGTGTCACAGTGCACATGTAGAAGTCAGAGGACAACTTTAATTTTATACCTTGTCTGTGATGGGGGTCTCTCTTTGTTGATCATGGCTGTGTATGCCAAAGGGCTCACAGGCTTCTGGGGATTCATCTGTTTCCCATCTTGTCATTGGAATGCTTGTGTTACAGATACTTACTGCCATGTCTGGCTTTCCATGGGGTCCTTGGGACTCAAACTTAGGTTCTTTTTCTTTTGAGCAACAAATTTCTCCACTGAGCCATCTCCATGGCCCATGCCTTGAATATTTTTGTTTTTCAGAGCTAGCATTTGTTGACCCTGTTTCATGAGTGTAGACTTCCAGGTGATCTTCATGTTTCTAATCTGTCAACCATTTCAGTGGCTTCTGTCTTACAGATGTGCTGAGGGATTGTTTCAGAAACATAAAATTGGGGGTCACAAATCTGTAAATTCTGAAGGACGTATTGACTGCTGAAGTTCTATAGATAAGACATCTGGCTTATATGATAAACATGAGCCATCTTCTATAACACGAATTGCTAAATGATCTTATTAATAGAAACCTGGAGCCAGATATCAGGGTGAAAGCTGAAAGATCAGAGTAACAGAGCAAGCCAGCCCCAGGTTCTTACTTTTACAAAATCCTGTCTAAAGAGAGAGTTTCTGTTTTTTCTTGACTTATATACCTTTCTGTGTCCTGCCATATTGCCTCCTGGGATTAAAGGCATGTGTCACCACTGCCTGGTTTCTCTCATGTAGCTCAGTGTGGCCTTGAACTCACAGAAATCCAGATGGATCTCTGCCTCCCGAGTGATAGGATTAAAGATGTGTGCCATCACTGCCTGACCTCTATGTCTAATTTAGTGGCTGGTTCTGTCCTCCGAATCCCAGGTAAGCTTTATTGGGTTACACAATATATCACCACAATCTTCCAGAAAAGTATAAAGCCTTCCAAGATTATAGCATCCATATTGCAAGCCACCTACCATTTCTAGTGTTCTTGCAATGAGAAGTTTGCTAAGTAAGAAGCCTGTGTTGGAGAATAGTATTTCACATTTTGACTGAAATACACAATTCTAGCCATTTGATATATAGAAACATTAATACTGTTATTTCATGTTTATGAATGTTTTGTCTACATGTATGTCTGTGCATCACCTGCATACCTGATGCCAGAGGAGATCAGAAGAGGGCATTGGATCCCCCTGGAATTGGAGTTACAGATGGTTGTGAGCAGCCATGTGGGTGCTGGGAATCAAATCCAGGGCCCCTGGACAAGCAGCCAGTGCTCTTAACTGAGCACAAGGTGCCAAGGACACTCTCATAGAGAGCAACCTGAGCACTGTTTGTCAGTGGTGGTGATAATGGGTTAATTTATTCTCCTTTCCACAAAACACTTGAAGCACAGATTATTCCCTTAATTAATCAAAGGGGAATGTGTTTGAGGGAACATGCATGGAAGTAAGGTCAGAAGAGTGGCTGTGTAGATCTAAGAAGTAGTGCAGCTATCAATGAGGGTGACCAGACAATTTGTGACTTGTGTTCTAGCAAGTTCCAGTGGAACTTGGCTGCCTGCACCATTTGAGAGATAGCTAGGCTTGAAACTGAGCTGAGTCGTTTGGGAACTGCACAAGTGGAAGAGAACAAGATCTACTCTAAAGGAAGAGGATGGCTTCCTTGACAGAGATGGAGGGTAAGACACACATGGCATGGTATAAGTAGGCTCTATTGTGGGCTGCCTTCTGTCCTTTCCTCAGATTCACACATTGAGGTTCTAACATTCAGGAGCACAGAATGGCTTCATTTGGAGGTTGTGTACATAAAGAAGCAAGTGCTTCAGAAGGAGTCTATTCCAAGAGATTTAGCCACAGATTTAGATGCAGAGAGAGATGATGACCCAAAGTCACAGGAACAAGGAGGCCATCTTGTCCTTTCTGTCCACTGTAAGTCAAAAAAAGCTAGCCATGAATAAAGAACCCAACTCAGACTGCTAGCCTTCACATTTGTGAGAAAATAAAATTCCAGTTATTTAAGCCAGGTAGCATTTGCTGTGGCATCTTTAGCAGACTCATTCACCCCTAAATAACTGCAATGATATCAGGAGGCCCCATCTTTAAACAAAGAGCTACAGGTAGCTAAGGACTATTGAAAGAGGGAGAATTGATTTGTCCTTGAGTTTGAGCCCCCTGTTTGGTTACCCAATATAATTGGTTAACCTTGAAATCACATACATACAAGGAACACTAAATAGACTCAGGTTGTATTCACCTATTTATGCATATACACATATGCATATGTATGTAACAATAATAAAGAATAAGAGACCATCAATTTGAAAGAATGTGGAGGTGGAGTACTCAGAAGGAGTTGGAGGGAGGAAAAGGAAGGGGGAAATGCTATAATTATGTTTTAAATAAGAAATCCATAACTGAGAGAGAGGTGCTAGAGGCACAGAGTGCATGCAGGGGTTAAAGGAGGGAAACGTTGCGACCTTGTGTGAAAACTGAGAAGGCCTTCCTAGAGGAAGGGGCAGTGGAAGGATTCGGAGTGAGGATGCTTAGACGGTGAGGGTTCTAAGCTATGCCAAAGAAACATGACAGGGAAAGTTTATATAATTTGTAGGACATTTAAAATTGCTTTGAACTCTGGTTTGTAGTTAGAGTTTTTCTGCCTGGCCCACAGTCAGGACAAATCTCTCTTACCCACCAGTCCCACAGTCACTCAGACTCAACCAAGTAAACACATAGAGACTTATATTGTTTACAAACTGTATGGCCGTGGCAGGCTTCTTGTTATCTGTTTCTTTGATTTTAAATTAACCCATTTTATTCATCTATACTTTGCCACGTGGCTTGTGGCTTACCATTACCTTACATCTTTCTTCTCATGGCGGTGTCTCCCCGCTCCAGCCTTCACTTCCCAGCATTCTCTTCTCCTTGTCCCACCTACCCTATCCTTCCTTCCTGGCTACTGGCCAATCAGCATTTTATTTATTTTAACCAATCAGAGCAACACACTTGACATACAGAACATCCCACAGCACTTCCCCTTTTCTTTTTTTTTTTAAAGCAAGGTTTTAACTTTTACACAGTGAAATTACATATAACAAAGCAATTATCAAGCAAGAATTACAGTTATATCCAAATTTTGAAGTCAAGGTGTCTTTAAAATTTACATATTTGTTTAACTCAACGGTTTTTACAATCAAATCTTTTTTGCAGTTAAAAATCCCAAAGATGGGCTGGCGAGATGGCTCAGAGGTTAAGAGCACTGACTGCTCTTCCAGAGGTCCTGAGTTCAATTCTCAGCAACCACATGGTGGCCCATAACCATCTGTAATGAGATCTGGTGCCCTCTTCTGGTCTGCAGTCATACATGCCGTATACATAATAAATAAATAAATCTTAAAAAAAAAATCCCAAAGACAACACAAACCAGATTCTCTGTGTAATATCCATCTTTGTAAGATTAAAATGCTACTGTGGCTGCTGGCTCTGCCCACCTCAGCTTTCCAAAGTGGCGGTGGGACAGTTTACCACCAGCTCTGGGACTGGAGCCATGTGTACCATCAACTATCAGAAGCAGTTCTATCAAAGCAGTGCATAGACCAGAAACTTTTTTTTTTTAAACTAGCAAAGGATAAATCCACCACACAGCAGAGTAAAGTGCTGCTTGTAGACTCCTCATTCCTGCCACATTGCAGGTCAGACGCACACGCCAGGAACCCGCCATAGTAGCTCAAACCGTCAGGCTGCCGCTAACTTGAGAGAGAAAACTAGGAAGCTGTTTTTAACTCTGTTTTAGATTCTTTTTTTGTCAGGTTTTAGGTGGAAACTCTTGCCAACACGTTGGGCGCCATTTGTAGTTAGAGTTTTCCTGCCTGGCCCACAGTCAGGACAAATCTCTCTTACCCACCAGTCCCACAGTCACTCAGACCCAACCAAATAAACACATAGAGACTTGTATTGTTTACAAACTCTATGGCCATGGCAGGCTTCTTGTTATCTGTTTCTTTGATCTTAAATTAACCCGTTTCTATTCATCTATACTTTGCCACGTGGCTTGTGGCTTACCATTACCTTACATCTTTCTTCTCATGGTGGTGTCTCCCTGCTCCAGCCTTCACTTCCCAGCATTCTCTTCTCCTTGTCCCACCTACCCTATCCTTCCTTCCTGGCTACTGGCCAATCAGCATTTTATTTATTTTAACCAATCAGAGCAACCCATTTGACATACAGACCATCCCACAGCACAGGTTAGCTAAAATGAATGTTTATTGATGAAGGAGAGAAAACAGAGTAGAATAATATTATACTTTAAAATGTCCATTATACTAGATTGTGAATGATTTTGTATTTTCAACGAAGGAGCATAGAATTTATGAGGTTAGCATGAGGAACACCTACAGGTTTTTCTTTGATTGCCTGATTATTATTAATTCTTAAATACCTGTGCTAGATACTGTCTTAAATAAGACTTGGAGTATTTTAATAAACAAAACAGAAAGATTCTTCTTTCCTCATGGCAATGAATTCTGTTTGTAACCTATTTATTATTTCAGCTTCACATATAACATGTAATTCTAGCAAGTGTAAACAAATAATCATGTAATAGGTTGGAAGAAAGAAATTCTATGGAAAATATGCACAGCAATGCATGGAGCATGGAATGCTGGGTGTAGGGGGCTAGGATGTCACTGAAGTCAACATGTCTAAGTAGGATACAAAGCTGGGAAGGAGAAGACAGTAATGAGAAAATCTTGAAGGAGTTGGGAAAAGTAGTCTTGAGGTTGCAGGACAGAAGAACATTCCAGATAGGAAGAAGTCAAGAGAAGATTGAGGCACAGCTATTGTAGACAGGGATGGATTGCAGATGTGAGAGATTACAGTTCAGATGCCCAGTGACATAGTCAGCGGTTGTTGATACTCTTGTTAGAGTGATGCCCCCCAGTGCATTCATTTGGATGTCTCAATCCATTTAAGTTGATGATCCCAACAGTTTGGCTCTTCAAACAATCCTGGGAAGTTGGGAGGAGCTGGTAGACTTCTTCCCCATTTATAGATGGAGAAACAGTCTCAAGACTTTATGTGACTTGCCTAAGGTTATAGTGCAGAGTCTGGGAGTCAATGTGGTCAGCTCAGAACAACATCTCTCTGTTGGGCCATGGTGCCTCTTTGGCAGGGGGAATAATAAAGTTCTGAGACAAAGAGTGGGAGGACTCATTAAAAGGTATTCCTGTGACATCAAGACTCCAGGAAATGCCATCCCCACCCCATTCCATGCTCTGTGCATGAGCTTCGTGAAACTGCTGACACAATACTTAGAAACCCCAAGCTTGCTGCTGGTATCTCAAGTGGGAACACTCATCTATCCCACCAATCATTCTGGTTTCCTAATGTTGATGTGTGGTGGGAGGCATGGATGTGCTTCTCTCTCTGACCCCTGGACTTGGTGTTTTCTTTCACACTGGCTGAATGCTGATTCAGACATCAAGGTGAGGGTGAATCTGGCCTTGTCTAAGTGACATATCTGATCCTGTCTGAAGGATCCAGGGAGATGACAGGTCATATGGGTGAATATGCAGCAACAAATAAAATCTGTTTGGAAACAACGTGAGGACTGGGGAGAGATAGCTCAGCCAGGAAAGTGCTTGCCTTACAAGAATGATAATCTGAGTCTGGTCTTCAGAACTGGATATTAGTTTTTAAAGGCTGGACATAGTGTCATTTCAGTACTGGGAAGGCAGGTCCCTGGGGTTTGCCATTCAGCCAGCTCAGCCTACTTGGTGAGTTCTAAGCCAGTGAGATACTCTGTCTCCAAAGGAAAAGGTGGGTGGTACCTGAGGAACAACACCCATGGACTCCATGTATAAATATACATGTGCACCAGCACCCGTACACATGTATACCTGCACATAGTTGAATGCATGAGAGAGAGACAAATAACACACACACACACACACACACACACACACACACACACACACAGAGGCAGACAGATGACTGCCAAGAAGTTGCAGTCAGGCTGCCTTAGGGGCATTCAAGCACTCGTTCTTCATCCGTCCAGAAGTGGGCTCCTGTGACACTATTTCAAGGATCATGACTAGATTAAGGATGTGAAATAGTTGTTCTAACAGTGTCAGCTGCCTGGGATGCTGCCAGGGTCTGGGTCCTGAGTTTGGTAATGGGTGTTCTTGGGCAGGGAAGGGAATATCACTGTTCTTACAAAAACTTGATCTAAAGGAGCCACCTCACTTGTGCTCTAACTGAAATGCTTCTTGAAGAATGTACTCCCAGTAGCTTCATTTGTAGGAGCCATTGGTGGAACAGGACGATTTGCATGGTTTATGGTCATACTTCTCTGTATTATGGTGGCCTGCTCATGACTGAGTCCCCATTAGGGGGCTGCTGATGTGCTTTTGGCTTCTCAGGGTCTCTTTTCCTACCTGCTCTCTCCCCTTTAGCCTCCAGATCGTCAGGGTTATCTGTCTGTTCACCCATACTATTCCATAACCCTCTCCCAGGGTTTCTGGGAGAGGAACCTAAGATCAGGGAATGGGATGTTCTTAATGACTGATGTCAGAGGGTGAAGAATGGGTTAGGGGGTCAACAGGAATTGATAGATCTGAGGGCTAAAATACAGCCACTGTGTGTGTGTTCACTCTTCCTGCTTTTTCGAAGTAACTAGTAGCTTTTGAATTGCACAATCCACAAAGGTTCAGGGTGGCTTTGAGAGCCTTTCAAGAATGAAGGTTATTGGAACTGCTAATTTAACAAATAAAAATGGAAAATAAAAAGAAATTAATTTAGAATTTCAAATAAGCAACTTAAAAATATGTAAGTATTCTCCTAGCAATGTTTGAGAGATATTTATACTTTTAAAAAAATCTATAATATATTTGAGATTTAAATTCAGTTGGACATCCTCTATTTTATCTTGTGATCCTGATCCAAACCATGAGTGTGTGTGTGTGTGTGTGTGTGTGTGTGTGTGTGTGTGTGTGTGTGTATAACTTAATATTAGCTGTCTAAGATGCTTTTTTCTGTTCCTTGGGAATTCTGAATGCCATGTGAGCTCTCCATAAGGAACATACATTCATGCTTCCCTTTTGGTCAGAGATTTCTTAGTCTTCTGTAGCCACCTTTGCAGTGGCATGCACCTACAAGAAGAATGGTGACCATGGTGGCCAGTAGAGTTCATACCTTAAGTGTCTCGATTTCACTGACATGTGTTTAATTTGCAATATCTAAGTCAGACAAGTGTCCAGTTCCTGGCTCTGAGGCTGTCAATCTGCATCTTTCTATGCCACCCGGTGTTTGTTTCTGTTTCAGCTTTGATCATCTTTGTTAACTAGTCTGCTTCCTCTATTTTTGCTGCAGAAAGTAAGGGCAGAGATCCTGCCCATCTTGTTGTAGAACCGTAGATGCTCAATGAATGGATGGCTGATGGCTGAACACGATGCGTGACTCACAAACCCTAACCTCTACCATTTTGTTTTATTTGGTGGTGCTTCTGATTGAGTTCAGGGCCTCACACATGCCAGGCAAAATACTTCATCACTGAGCTACACTCAAGCCCCGGACTCTCCTCTGATTCTGTCTGTTCTCTAACCCAGGACTGTGGATGGTGTAGAGGAGCCCTAGGTAGACTCTGTACTTGCAGTGTGATTGTGAGATGTCCCCATAGACTCATGTATTTGGTCCCCAGTTGGTGGTGCTGTTTTGAAAAGTTGTGGAGCCTTTGGAGGTGGAGACTTGATGGATTAGCTAGATCATTGGGGATAGATGTGAGATTTTATATTTCTTCAATAAAGGAAAGCTATGCTAGCCTTGAATCAACAACTGAAGAAGTGATGAAGAAAAAGAATGATTTCTGGTGTTTGGAGATGTGTTTCCACAAACACAGACCCACATGACAGAAGTACTATGGCTTACCAATGTGCCTCTTTCTGTTAATGTGTCTGAGACTCTTTAGGGAAAGTATAGGGATGTCTGTCTCAGATCATCTGTCTCTAGCTCTTGGTTTCCCTGGTTGGAGCCTATCTAAATCTCTTTCTTTTATCACAGTTGCTGTGGATTATCCCTTCATCCCTATCTTTCTCCACATTCATGACCAGAACACCTGGAAGGTAAGAGACCTGAGGGCAGGCAGTCAGCATATGAACATCTTCCAGCCAGAGTTGAAAAGAACTGCAACCACCATGTGCTTTGTGTCTCTGGGGTCGCTTGGGGTTCCAGACAGCCTTAATTAGGTGGTGTGAAACATCCTTGCAAACCCCTGGTTACAGAGCTTTCATCCTTGCTACTGAACAATTTGGAAATGAGGTTCTCTGGGACCAGAAACCTTTGGTGACAGGAGAAGTTACTGTGGAATGCTCCCCTCAAGGTCACATAGATATTACTTTACCTGGAAAAGAGTATTTCACTGAAAGAGAGCTAGAGCTGTGAAGAGAAATGCCACCAACCTGTCATTCTTTCAGCAAGGCTATAGTCTCAAAAGCAGGTGATCTTCTAAAGCTCAGTTTTGGGTCCAGCTCAGTGGCTGACTCCTGGCCTGGCACATGCCAGGGCCCAGCACTGAAATAAAAGTAACAAATAAAATGATTTGCTAATTAGGGTAAGATGAAAATCTAGTTTCTTTGGAAAAGAATTTTCTACTTGGTAAGTTTGTTAGAAATAAATTATAGAAACTTAAGAGACTTAGGTTGATACAGTTTAAGTAATCACAGAAATTCTTAATATGCCCCATCTTTATATATTTTGACTAACTGATTAAAGAAAAAAATCTCACCCAAGACAGAGTTAACTCATTACTTAGGAGACTGAGGCAGGGGAATTGCAAGCCTGAGCTACATAGACCCTGTGTTAAAAAAATAAAATAAGATGGAATAAAAACAAATTAAAAACAAAGTCTCCTTCAGGAAGTCTTTACTGAGTTCTGATTATGGTGAAAGCCATCCTAAGTGTTTAGAAAACACTTGATAATAAGGTTACTGGGCTTTCATTTCATCATTATTTTTTAAATAAATCTATACAACTGTCTCATCTTTAACAACAAATGCATCCCTAAAGACTTTGTACATATAGGAGATACCTGTAGCTGCAGATACTTGGAAGGCTGAAAGAAGAAGATCACTTGGGAAATAAAGAACAACCTCCTTTCCAATAAAAAAAAAAGTATATAAATTGATCCATTTAGTGGGATAGGTAGAAAACACTTTAATTCACAAGTTGCTAAGATGTGAATTGTCACTTAGTGAGTTAATGAGTTATGTAATTAATTAGGGAAAGAATGCACAGGAGGATTCTCCAGGCACTCTCTGCATTTTAGATTGAATAGCTTCTCCCTGGAAAAGAAAGACAGGTAGTGATGGGAGGTGTCCCACCTTTGTGGGATGGTTATCCTATCCCCTCGTCTACCAGTAACAACTCCTCACCAGTTGTGACAACCAGAATGTCTTCAAGTCTTGCCAAATGTCTCCTGGGAGAGAAAATGAGTCCCTGATGAAAGGCACAACTACTGAACAAATTACATTAAATTCAAAAACTGAAATTTTCTTTTAGTGTTTCAAGAAGTGAAATTATCCTTCATTAGAAAATGGCTCTTATAGTATTTTAATTACTTCTGTGCTCATTCTTCCTTGGGGACAAGTTAAATGATAACAGAAATATGTAAAATATGTTCTATTTTTATTATTTTCTATTAATGTTTATTTTGGTGGTCCATCATGACACTTCAATTTAACAAATAGTGGTTTCTCTAATAAATGATTCCAAGATCCAAGATTTGATTGTCCAATAAAAATGAACTGTCTCTGCATCCATCATTATTCATATAGTCGTAGCTACCTTATGTGAAATAATGGATTTGAATGTTCTTTACTTTGCAAATTTCAGAGACACACAGATCATGGATTTGCCCTGGAGCTAGGGCCTGTGGCAGGAAGACTGCATGTTATCCCTTCCCCTCCTCCACATCCTCTAGCATCCAACCCCTCCTCATAAGAACTTCTTGGCCCCTAAGAAAACAAGATTCTTCCTTAGGACTGAGTGGGGGGTTGTTTGATGAAGGGACACCTGGGTAATTCACCCAAACCCAGCTGCCACTTGAGTTTTAAATCATTTTTTTTTTTTTGATTATTGGAGATCTGTTGATAGAGTTTTTCTTCCCAAACAAACACACAGCTATTCAGACCATGTGGTAAGGCACCTTTCATGTTTACCACAGTCAGTCAACAGTGAAGGTTAACTTAAACCAATGGTAGGCTACCCAGCCTAATGGAGTGATGGTGGGAGCTCAGTTCATAAACCAACACATTCCAATAGTTTCATATAAGAAATTGTTGGGAGTGTGACTTTTTAAAAAGTCATTTAATTACATACCCTGATGTCTTCACCCAGCTATTCTCTAAAATATATTTTCCTGATTTCAGCAGAGCCCCTTCTCGATTCTCAATTAGCTTTTGCATCGGGCCTTTGCTTCCAAGCCTCATAAGTAATAGTAACTTAATTTTCCAAACCATAAATCAAGGAAACCTGTACTCCATAGCACATGTTCCATTTGTTTTTAATCAAGGGCAGCCCTGCACTTGGAGTCGGAAGCTTTAATTCAGAGGGCTCCTAGGCCTTTTTGGACCGGGAAACCTTTCAGCTTCCGAGAATTCCCTTTGTGAATGTTTTAAGTATCCTTTTGGCAAGAGATTGAAATATAAAATATCTCAAATGGGATCCTTTAATTCACTGACCTATATGCACTCCCTCAACTTCAGCTCTGAGATGAGAAAAAAAAAAAAAAAAAAAACAACTCGGCTACATTCTTGCACATGTGTGTTCTCATTTTTTCATCCTGTGCTTTAAGAAAAATGTAACTTCTGGGAAAAGGGGCATGAACGAAGGAAGTTGAGAGATATGCAGTTTCTAGAAATAACTGAAATGAAATAGCATCAATGGCATTGGGATAGTTTAGACCCTAAATTATCCATTTTAAAATGTGTGTGTGTGTGTGTGTGTGTGTGTGTGTGTGTGTGTGTGTGTGTGTAGGTGTGGGCATACCACAGCATGCATGTGAAGGTCAGAGGACAACCTCTGGTGTCTGTGTTTGCTTTCCACTTTGTTTGAGACAGGCTCTCTTGTTGTTTGAGCTGTGCTCACCAGACTGGCTGGCCTGTGCAAGCTTCTGGGGTTCTCCTGTCTTGACCTCCCATCTCCACACATGAGTAGGGATTACAGGTGGGTGCTACTGCTCTGGCTTTACATAAATTCTGGAGATCCTAAGTCAGGCACACTTGCATGACAAATCCTTAATTCACTGAGCCATCACCCCAGCCAAGATTCACTGTCACATTGAGGAAGAGTAAAAGACTGTAAAAACCTTTAAAGTTTTCAAACATTCAGTTCCTAGCACACTCTTATAACTGAAAACCACTTCTCAGGAATTTTCTATTTCCCTGTATGTCACATATAAGGACACATGTCCGGAGAAGTTTGGAACTCAGCCAATAGCATCAGCTCCTGTCTGCTAATACCAGAACCCCATTATTCTCTACCATTCCATATTGTCTTGAAAGGGACATATAATAAATATTTGGTCATTGAGATGGTTTATCTACCTGATAGAAAGCAGCCAAACAACTAGAACTTCTTACCCATTTACCAGCATTTACTGTTTCATCTGGATGTGGTGCAGTGAGGTGGCAGAGTACCAAGAAGTGAGGGAACAATCTGGAAAGTTGCAGAGGAAAAGCCAGAGGGTGGATGCTACAGAAAGAAAGTCACTTTGGAGCTAAAGGAGATTCAAAGTTAAGATGTAGAAAGAAACTGATTTCAGCCTATATCGCTCTGTACCTAGGGCTGTCTTTAAAGCCTGAAATGTATAGAAACTTTTCAACTTTCAGTGTCTTATGGGATGGTGAAACACTAACAGTCCTCAAAGAATCACAAGATTCTGTGTGGCCACAACAAGGAACATGAATCCAGAGTGCAAGATAGAAGAGAAGAGGAGCAAGGATATTAAAATAATTTAATGCTACAGTTAATAAGCAGACGTTGGGAAAGTACACATTTAACTAGATTTCCAGATGGTATCAACTTCTCCCTCTAGAGATGGGGAATGGAAAGAGAAGACAGAAACATAAAAAAAAAAAGAAAGAAAGAAACGCAGCCAGCATGGCGGTGATGATAACAGTAGGTGCCAAGGACTTAATGGCAGTGATTGTTTCTAATAAAGAAATAAATTCAAAATCAGAAGCTGGAATTTCCACTAGCTACGTAACTGAGTTGAGAAGAACAACAAAATCTTGACAGAAGGGCTATGGAATCCAAAACAGAAATTGAAAAATCAAAAAAGAAAAACAGAAGAAACCAAGGATCTACTCAGAAAGACCTCCATTTTTTTTCCCAATTAAAAAAAATAATAAAAGGGGTTGGGGATTTAGCTCAGTGGTAGAGTGCTTGCCTAGCAAGCACAAGGCCCTGAGTTCGGTCCTCAGCTCCACATACAAAAAAAAAAAAAAAAAAAAAAAAAAAAAAAATCAAGTATCATGTAGTGGAGAAAACACAGATATGCTGGATTCTATGTGTTTTTGTATGCTAAGTTTTACACGTCTCTGTACATGTATGTGAAAGCAAAGCATTAGCCAGGGGTAAACCACAGTCTTACAGCAACCAAGTAAGTGTCTCTGAGTGATTTCTTAGTTGGTATTTTTTTCTTTTGACACATATCATGTGCTTGTTATCTAAATACTAGATATTCTTTAGATACATCATGGAAAGGCAGGGAATACTAGAGTACTGATCTTAGATCTCCAGACAGTATATGGGAACATAAAAACTTACTCTATATTATAGAAGCCAAGGGATTTGCCCAAGATGAAGACAGGGTGCACATAATGTTGAAGACAAGAAGGTTAAAAAGCAGGAGAAATATCAGGTAGGTGAATTGGCTCTGCAGTTGGAGCCTGATGACCTAAGTTTAATTCCCAAGTTCTGTTTGATGGAAGAAGATCCCTGAGAGCTGTTCTCTAATCTACACCCCGGGCTGTGGTGCACAGTCTCACAGTCTCCTCACTACAGCGTGCGCGCACACACACACACACACACACACACACACACACACACAAATAAACACAAATAAATAGGCAAAATTGGACATATTTGAAGGGTTTTGATTGATCTTGAAGAGAAAAAAATGTGGGTTAGAACATTATTGAAGGAGTAATAAGATGTGCAGTGTAATAGATTTTAAAAGGTTTTTAATTTTTAATTATATGTATGTATGTATCTGAGTATGGGTTTGTGCATGTGAGTTCAGGTGCCTGTGGAGCCCAGAAGAGGGCGCCTGACCCCCTAAAGCTGGAGGTAGATCTGACATGGATGATGGAAAGTAAACCAGAATCCTCTTAACTGCTGAGCCAATATCTCTCCAGCCCCTGCAGTGGAATGTAAATATAGATGTAACAGTGTGTATATGAAAAGCGTGCTTTTAACATTTTTGCATTTTGTATTACAAAGAACAGGAGCCCATCAAAAACAAGAAAAAAAAGTAGAAGTTTGTTTGTAGAAAGATTCCTTCCTGAAGACAGAGGGAGTTGTTGACCTGGAACACTGATGGGCAAATGTTGCATAAGACTCCAGGTGAAGCCAAAGGAAAGGGTTACAGAATTAGAGATGAGAAAATTGATAGGCATGTTTTGGAAGGACAAATTAGAAAAAAAAGTTTTCAAGGTATTTCTCAAGGTGGTCTTTGTTTCATTCTTTCCATCCTGGTTTTCCTGAAGATGGCTGCAGCTGAAGAGTTAATGAAATTTTACTGTGCTAACATGAACAGTCCTGAAGCCCAGAGTACAGTTTGAGATCTACTCAGAAGAGGCAATGAGATGTGCAGTTCAGGAATATATCTGTTCTAGTTTACTTTCTTGTTTCTGCCATAAAATTCTTGACCAAAAGCAACCTGGAGAGGAAAGGGTTTATTTATAGTTAAACTTTCCATTCTGTCATAGAAGGAGATCAGGGCAGGACTCAAGCAGGAACTGAAGCAGAAACCATGGAGGAATGCTGCCTGTTGGCTTGCTCTCTGACTTGTTCCTTGGCTACTCTTGTTATGTAGCTCGGGATAACTTCCTCAGGGATGACGCCTCCCACAGTGGCCTGAGACACCTGCCCCTCAGAAATCATCACTGCAGATCGTCTCTCATAGACGTGGTCATAGACCAATATGATTGACACAATTCTTCAGTTGAGGTTCGCTTTCTCCAAGTGACTCTAGGTTATGTCAAGTGGACATAACATCTTTGTCAAGTGCACCAGTTTATGCCAACCTATCACTTAGTAGAATGATGACAGAGTCCTTTCAAAGAGCAGAAGACAGAGCAGAGAAAGGCTTTCCAAGAGTCCCAGTGGTCCCTGTCTCTGGCCATAAAGATATGCAATGGATATAATCCTTCACACAGATGCCTGCCACTTAGGAAGGGGACTCCTGTAACTGGTTACATTTGGCATCCACAGTCTCACCACAAGCTGGCTGAGGCTCTGTCCCATACAGTGAAGGAGTGTCTGTGGGCATCTTCTCCAAAGCCACTGTCTCATGGTGGGTGGTGGTGACTCATGGAGGGGGATATTTAGAAGAGCTGGAGTCCTGGGGGAAACCTTGAAAAGGAACTGAGGTTGGCTGTGTGTTCATATCCCAGCATGGCTACTTTGTGAAACCTCATGGGGGTGGGGGGGGGATTAGAAGACTGGAAGCATTTCAGGAAAGGACCTCCCAGGGACAGAGCATCTTCTCAGTCCACACCTGGCCACAGCATTCCTCATTTTCATCATGGTCTGCATCTTCTTTGCCAGGTTCTAGATTCTAGTTTCTGCTACTCTTTGTTTTATATTTTCAAAGATATAGTGGTCTGTGTGTGTGTGTGTGTGTGTGTGTGTGTGTGTGTGTGTGTGTGTGTGTGTGTGTGTGTGTGTGTGTGTGTGTGTGTAAGCAAAAGAGAATATGTGAGCATAAAAGTATGAATGCTCTTGAGAGAATTATTAGATGATATGATATGCTGTCACCAAAACTGGAGAAACTCACAGGAAAACAAATTTGCCTGACTCTTGACAGTCCTGCTTCCCAAGGATGCTCATGGATTTGTGTTAGAGGAATGCCATGTCTTTAATGCTTCACATTATCTGTCTTGATTTATAAAGATTGGTAGGGAAGCTTGGTATACCCAAAACGCTGACTGTGGCTCAAAATAAACTATTTTTTTCTTCCTAGAATCACCTCAATGAGATTTTAGACAGGGAAGGTGGGGGGTTGGAGAGATGGCTCAGCAGTTAGGACTCTTGCTTCTTTTCCAGAGGACCCAAGGTCTGTTCCCAGCACCTATACTGGCAGCTCACAACCATATGTAACTCTAGCTCCTGGGACTCTGATACCCTCTTCTGGCCTCTTAGGGTAACTATGCACACTTGGAATTCACATACATAGAGAGGAATGTACATATGCACAAACTAATAAAAATAAAATATTTTTAAAAAGGCAATCAAGCTGAGGTGAGCTAGCTGCCTTTGAAGTAGTGGGCACAAAGGGGGATTATTCTGAATAAGAAAGGAATGAACAGCCACATGGTGGTAGAGGATGGAAACTGGCCATTGAAAGAAGGGGCAGAAAGCGGGGCAGAGGGCTTAGGACAAAGACACCACCACTGAGTAACTTCCCTAGCGATGCTGGATCAGACAATGGAATTTTGAAGCATGGCTGTCAGATTCCATTTGATACTGTGGTGTCTTGTGATGAAGTCATCTGGTTTGTTTAACTTGTAAACTTGTTGTTCTTATGCTTTGATGTGCAGATCTATTTCTGTGGTGGTGTGAAGGGAAGGAGGTCAAGTCTATATACTTTTGGGAATATACTTTGGGGCTTTTACAGGATGAGTGAACATCCCCATCGGAGACAAGATAGGAAGAACATTCTGTGTGAGCAGGAACATGGAGACAGTGGTTTACATAGACTCAGGCTCCTTTGGAAATCCCACATTAAGAGGCATGTTAAAGCATGTTAGGAGACTTTAAGAGACATGTCTTTGTCACAAGAGAGAGGAGCAAGGCAATTTATGGAGATCTTCATGACAAAGCAGTCCTCACAAAGCTGAGGGATTTGGGAGTGTGGATGGTGACAGTCTCTCTCTCTGTCTCCCTTTCCTTTCGTTCCGTGTCCCCCCCTTCTCTCCCTCGGTCCTGTATTTATGGGGAGCCTTACTAATTGTTATCAGATAAAATTAATTCATAGTCAACTCGAGTCTATTGCAGATTTCAGACGCAGCTCAAACACCAGGTGGAAGAGACTGCAGATGGAGGGGTGCATTCAATGGCTCAGCTCGGCTCGCAGGTTGCTCTGCCCCTGGTGTGGTAGCAAAGGTTCTCTTCTTTAACTTTCTCATCAGCCCAGTCTGACCACTGCTTGAGAGCACATGCATTTTCATGGATGTCCACCCATTCTGGGTGATGTATAAGTAAGGAGCACTAAGTATCTAGACCTCTTTAGGCCATTTAGCACCCTCCCCCCTCACACACACCCACATACAGTCGAAGAGAGAATTTGGCAAAGATAAACCACTTTCAAGTCCCTCATCCCATTTTCAAGTCTCTAAACTTTTGGATTCCAGATCTTACAAATGGGTGAAGTTTGGCATTTGCACTATGGAAATGATACAGGAACAATCTCAATGTCTTTGTCTCTACTGTCTCTTCCCACCAACTGCCTTGCTTTCCCATCCCTTCCTGCAAGCTCCTCAGGTTCTCACAGCCTACAATGTGGACAAGCTAGGACAAAACCACAGAATCTTCCCGTTCGTCACATCCCCTTCGGAAGATGGAGGTGAGGTGTTGGTTGTTTCACAATGCCTTGAACAGACCCCCAAACATATGGAAAATGCGCAGAATAGAGTATAAGTTATAAAAATAAAATAAATAAAATAAAGTGAGAATGCCAATTTCTGGTAATGGTTTGTTTTCATAGTAATTGAGAACCCCCATAAACCTGCGAGTAATCACACATTTATGGTGAGGGTAAGCTAGGAGAATTAGGGGGCTCACTGGGACCTGCGCTATTAGTACAGCTGCTTCCCATTGCCGAGATCTGAGTTCAAATCTCCACCAGTGGTACAAATGAAAATGTCATTTTAGAAGTTAATTAGCCCCATGCAATAAATACTAGCTACTTGATTGATGTACCTAAAAAATAACTACTCAAAAATTATATATATATAAATACATATATAGCCCATTATGCAAGTCAGACCAGTCAAAAAGTCAGACATTATTTAAATAATTTGCTTCTCTTAACAGTCTAACCACCTGCAAGTAAACAGACTTTATGAAAAGAAGGTGGGGCTTCTGGGAGACGAATTTTGGAACTAAAGGGGAAAATACTTTTAAAAAGCCATCAAATTGAATCCTTATTTTTATAGAAGAAGAAATAAAAACTTGGGAGGTTAAGTGACTTGGTTAAGTAATACAATTAACTGGCGGGGAAGCAGGGCTGGATTCCAGGTGTCCCAGCAGCTCACTTGTTCTCGGGGTGGTTTCTGCAAGCTCTTAGCATGGTTCTCCCCTCCCACTCTGATATCTATGCTTTCTGTAGCTGGCCCACATGACCTCTTCCTTACTGTGTTCTCTGTTTCAGAACGCTCTGCCTTCTCATTACTAAAATCTCAAACTTAGCACCTCAAGACTCACTTACTATTATTATTTTTAAATGAATATTTCCCATCAGCTACAAGAACTCAAACACATAGGACATCCTAAAATTGAACTAGAACTCAATGGGGGAATTAGGAGATTGGTTTGTGGATTCGAAGAAAACTAGAGAAGTGTAGTGGGGCATGGTGGTGCACATCTTTAATCCCAGCACTCAGGAGGCAGAGGCAGGCAGAACTCTGAGTTCAAGGCCAGCTTGATCTACAGAGGGAATTCCAGAACAGCCAGGGTTACATAGAGAAACGCTGTTTCCGACAAAAGAATACAAAACATTAGAGAAGTGTGGAGATATCCCTTTTAGTAGTAAGCTTTCCTAGTTAAAATAATACTCTGTAATGAGTACTGTCTAGACCCATGAAAGAAAAGTTGGCCACAGTGAAGTCCTAGGTTAACTGCTTAAGTTGTCCCTAACTTTGAAAGAATGCCTTTTATGTGAGGCTTCAACTATGGTCAGTGTGACTCTGCTAAGACCCCCTAAAAGTCAAAGTCTTGGAAGAGAACAGTTGAGTGCCATAGGACTCTCCTGTCATCTTAGAATTTACATCTCTCCTTCCCAAATCAAACGTTGATAGAAAGATGTTTGTGAGTGGCTGGAGTAGCCAGGCATCCCTGCAAGAATAGATCAAGAACAAGGGAGGGCTTGAGGAAGTCGCTATGTAACTGCAAACGCCTATTCACAATTAGAAGTTAGACAGCACTATGATGAAGCAGCAAGCTGGCAAGCTGGCAAGCTGGAGAACTCAGTAGATTTGCAGCCAAAGCTGGAGGCCCCAGAACTAGGGAGACCAATGGTACAACCCCACTCTGAGCTTGAGCGCTGGGGCCATGGTACAAGTCCATGGTCAAAGACTGGAGAAGCTGGACTGATGTCTGCTGGCAATCACAGACATAAGGAACCATGGCAGCCAAAGAAGACTCCAAAGTGAGCACTCAGGGAAGCTTTCTCTTCTGTTTTTTTGTCCTGCTTGGGTCCCCAGCCTACTGCACAGCACCTCCCACATATTGAGCTGGATTCTCCCTTCCCCCATTTGACCACCTATGTGCAAGGACCATAATCTCTGGACACATCCTCACAGACATGCCCAGAATAAAGACACACTGATTTTCTAGGTGTCTCTCAATCCAATCAAATTTGTATTCAAATTTGTCCTGGTGAGATATCAGAGACAAAGGAAGAAGTTGTTCTGGAAGCAGGGAGAAAGGTGATTTTCATGGCAATGACCTTGGCTGACATTTTGTGTGTGTGTGTGTGTGTGTGTGTGTGTGTGTGTGTGTGTGTGTGTGTATGTGTGTGTGTGACATGTATTGATGTAAATGAATGTTAGTCAGCACATATGCCAAGCCAAACCTGTACGGGGGCGGCGGCGGCGGGGGGGGGGGGATGTCAGAGGTCAGTTTTTAGGAGTCAGATCTCTTTACCATACATTCCAGGGATTGAACTCAGGTCGTCAGGCTTGGTGGGAGGCAACTTTACCCACTGAGCCACCCTGTCAGCTCTATGCTTGATATTTCTTGAGTATGGCAATTGATTCAATTTCTGTATAAAGTGTTAGCTGGGAAGAAGTAGAAAGGTCCACGTTTCCAAGTTTGGAGGCTTGAGAGCTAGATTTGACACACAAGGATTTCAGTGCCAATCATCAGAAGTTGGTGTCTTGAAAGAAACTAAGGTGTGGATTTAAATAGAAATTCCAAGCAAACTCAGAGTAGTTGACAGTGTGTTTTCAAACTATAAGTGTCCTCTAATGTCAGACTAATATTCTAGGTCCTTCCATATCCAGACTCCTGATCAAGGCACAGTTCATGAATGATGACTTTCTACTCATCACAGAGCCCTAACAGTGAGTATCACCAGGCCAGTTTGCCCAGCCTCACAGACACTCAGGTTATCTGTCCTTCTGCTGGGTTCCAGAGCCTCTATGTTAGTTCTGACCAGCATCACTTTCCCATGGATTACTATAATCACCTCTATTCAGCCTTAACTGCCTGAATCCTGTTCTCTTTTGCTGCACTCCTTACCATTTATTTTCTACATTTCTTGAATAATCTTTATTAAATGCATGCCTGAGCATGGCATTCTCTGCTTGAAATCCTTCAATTACACTCAATTGCTTTCATAATTCAGCCCCAATGCCCTGACAACAGCCGCTCTAAATCCTTTCTGGGATAAGGTGGGTTATATACACAATCATGGATGCGAGCTTAGCTTACAGGAACTGCTGACCCCAGGCTCTTTACCTTACCCTTTACTCCTTCACCTCTTACCCCTTGCATTTGAGACAACCTGGTACAAGCCCTCTGTGGGGGTCATCCATGCTATTCCTCTGGGTCTTTCTTAACTTTCATCCCTGGCCCCAAACCTAACTCAGTTGTATTCTGTACAGCACAGTCTTCTCTGGGAATGAATTTGAGTCTCTTTTAGATCCACCCAGCGTTTGGAGTTGCTATCAAGCACTACTCCTGCTTGACGTCCATTAATCTTGGTTTGCTCCTCAATCCAAACTTAGCGTGTTTGGCATTTGTGCGACATCCTAATTCAGATGAACAGATGCCTAATTTATTTCAAGTATTGTTTTACTTTTCCAAAAACCGTGTGACTCCCCTAGGAAAAAAAGATTCATATTTTATTTTTCATAGTCTCCTGACTATTGGCCTAACCCAGGGTTCAGCCTGGGCACACTAACTCTAAACCTTGACCCAGTGATCACCAAATGTCTGTTGAAATCCATAGCCTATTGGAATACATGTGCTGCATTCTTTTATGTTGCATTTTTTAAAAACTCTGTGAAGCTGTGTTACTTTGCCTGTCTAAAACACCTAATTGGTCTAATAAAGAACTGAACGGCCAATAGCCAGGCAGGGAAAGGATAGGTGGGGCTGGCAGGCACAGAGAATAAATAGGAGGAGAGATCTAGCCAGAAAAGATAGAGGAGCAAGAAAAGAAGAAAGAGAGGAGGACATCAGGAGCCAGCCACTCAGCTGCACAGCCAGCCACAGAGAAAGAAGTAAAGAAAGATATACAGAAATAGAGAAAGGTAAAAGCCCAGAGGCAAAAGGTAGACAGATATTTTAAGTGAAGAAAAGCTGGCAAGAAATAAGCCAAATTAAGGTCGGGCATTCACCTGTGTATTTATTTGGTAGCTGGGTGGCGATTCCCAAAACAACCAACAACACACCTTCCTTAAAAAAGAAAATCCAGGGTTGGGGATTTAGCTCAGTAGTAGAGTGCTTGCCTAGCAAGCACAAAGCCCTGGGTTCAGTCCACAGCTAAAAAAAAAAAATCCAGTCTTTTGTTTCCTTGGAAACACTTAGAATAAAGACATTTCTAGCCTCTTAGTTGATGTCCAATCACTAGTTAATCCTCCCTCTCTTTGTGTTAGTGTGTGTGTGTCTGTGTGTGTGTGTGTGTGTGTGTGTGTGTGTGTGTGTGTGTGTATGTGTTTAATTTTTCTGCTGTAACTTACAAACACAGAGTTTCAGACATGAAAAAAAATGACCTTTTCAGGAATCAGCAGGTATCAAAGACAATGAAGGTAATATTTCTCAGCATCTTTTTTGAAAATGTTGTCTGGGTTTCCAAAGGTTCCAGTGGGCTTTGACAACATTCCACAGCATTGATCTGTTACTGAGGAGAAACTGTTCAAACTAAAGCATCTCATAGAGGAAGTACAGACCTGGTGCAAGGTGAGTACCACACTGGAAGTATGGCATCTGTAGAGGCGAACATGGCAGAGCAGTGCTGGGGAGAAGAGACACCGAGGGATCTGGGTACATGCCCGTGTCTGTCAGCACATCCTCCCTGCTCCAGAGTCCAGAATTTCCAGCCATCAGTGGTCATGACCTATTAAAGGAGAGGGGGACTGCATCAGAGCTCTAAAAGAGTTCTGAGGAGTCCTTGTGTTTTGTCAGTCAGTTCCGATAGTGCTGTGGCTAGCTTGAATGTGTCCCCACAATGTGTATGGGTTACAAATTTAATACTGAAATTCAGAGTTGTATTTTTGAGGCAGAGCCTTTGGGAAGTAATTAGGGTTAAATGAGGTCAAGAATATGGGGCCTTTGTGATGACCCTGGTGGTTTTGGAGGAAGAGGAAGAGAGATCTGAGATGGATGGCACATTCTCTCTGTCTTGCTTGGCATGTGCTGCCTCTTCTATGTCAGGATGGGCCAAGAAGACCCTCACTGGAGAGGCCAGGACCATACTCTTGAGTCTTCCAGCCTCAAAATCTGTGAAATAAATAAATAAATCTAGATTCTTCATATGCTATCAGATCGGTAGTATTGTTACAGCAACAGAAAATGGACAAAGGCAGCTGTTAGAACTTACCTTCGAGGCTAGCTTTTAATATTTTGCTTTTTGCCTGTGTTTTACAGTCTGCCCATCTATACTCAAGAGCTCTTCACCATAGCTAGTAATGATGTGATTTTCCACTCTGATGGGAGCTCTGGCAGGGCTTCTCCTCACTGTCTTGTGGCTGCCAAGACCCCAAGGGCTCAGCTTCATCCTATTGTTTCTCGTTCCTGGAATGAGAGAGGGAAGGGCATCATTGATGATTCTGGTTGCGTTGGAACAGTATCCTTCATTCCTGGGCCTTTGTTTCAGCTTGAAATATACCACAAATTAATTGGATTGATGCAAATAATTAAGATAGTCACTTGGGTTGCGCACCTTTCCTCCGAAAATTTTCTTTAAGTTGCCAAATCGAAGCTTGGTGCATTCAAATGTCAATGATTCATGGCTTTTGAAAAAAAAAAAATCCCTCTGAATGGAATTCAGAGCTAAAGAAAGTACTTAGACTAATTGGCACCAATACCACATGTTCGCATACAAATCTCCACAACAGTGGGTCACTTAGCAGAACATGTTACCCAAGATGTTCAATGCCAAACTTCATGTAGGCAATTACTGTTTGTGGTAACAATGTTATTTTGGTCTCTACTCTTAAATGGTTTTTACATCAGAGAGAATTCTTAGATACCATCCAAAAATAGGCATATATTTTTGTTCCAATTACAAGAGTAAATATGATTCTTTTTATTCCATCTTGGCCATCAGTGGAACTGATACACATCAAATTTTGATAAAATTAAAATTACATAAATACACAACAATGCAGTCATTGTTAACAAATTCCAGATTGCTTGCGTGTACAGACGAAGTCAGAAACTCCATGGTTTTCATGGAAGAGAAACCATTTGAGTGTCTTCTGATAATTTCCACTAGATAAGAGCCCTCTCTTTCTCTTTCATAGGTTACTATTTAGGCAAGAAGGATCATCTCAAATTGATGACATGATGCAGAGGATGAAGGACACAGGGTCAGGCTTTAAATTTCTACCTCGGTGCTTTTCAGGTGGGACATTTGCTAAGGTTTGAAAATGTCTGTTATGAAATCCAGGTGTTCTTCAATGTGACATTATTAAGGCAAGGGCACTGTAAGAAGCTGTGTGAGAGTATGTTGTGGTTTAAATGAAATTGTCCTCCATAGCCTCAGGCCCTGGAACACTTGGTCCCCACCCAGTTGGTGGCACAGAATTGCTGAAGCAATTTCATTGTTGGAAGTGGGCCTGACTCTCTCAATTGCCTCTCGCTGCTTCATCCTTGCTTTTGAGAATCAGAGCACTCAACTTCCTGCCATGCCTGCCTACTCCCATGACTCCTCACCATGACAGGCTTTTTTTCCATCTGGAACTATAAGCTAAATAAACTCTTCCTTTTATAAGTTGCCATGGTGATGGTGCTTTATCATAGCAATACAGAAGTAATCAATATGGAGTGTTTGTGTTACCATAAGCACGGTGCCTGAAAAAGGAGAAAAACTTTATTTTGGCTCATGGTTTTAAGGGCTTTTTATATCAACCAGAAAGCAGAGAGAGAAACAAGAAATGAACATGGCTAGTACAGCCTTCAGTGCCTGTCTCCACTAAAATCCTTCTTCCACATATGCCCTATCTCCTAACATTCCTAGAAGCTCAGCAAATAGCATGTGAATCTGGAGACCAAGTGTTGGGAGCCTATTTGGGACATCTCAGATTCAAACCATAGTAGGGTTTAATGACCCTAGATGGGATTTAAGGGCTTTACAAAACAAAAAGAAGATTTGTAGTTCTTGCCTTCCATCCTTTCTTCACACCCTCTTCTTTCTTTTTAGGGGCAGTACCATTAGACAACCTAGCCTGTTGGTGCCTTAGTTATGGACTTCTTGGACTCAGAGTTGATGAATCATCTTTTTTTATAAATCACCCCTTCTGAAGGGTTCTGTTACAGAAACAAAAAATCAATTAAGACAGGAACTGGACTAGGGAACCAGGGGTGCTGTTGAAACAAATACCTAAAAAAATGTAGATGTGGTTTTCAGAATTGGATGATGAGCAAAGGATGGGCGATTTGAACTGACTTCTAGAAAAGGTTTGTGTTGCTGTGCACAAATGCTAAGAGGAGTTCTGGATAGGGCTCAGAAGCAAATGGCAGGAGGAAAAGCCTCCTTCTCCCTGGAGACAAAGGAGATGGTCAGAAGGTTGGAGGAAATGTGGACGAGGAAGACTGTTCTTGCATGTTCTCAGTTAGACAAGGGAAGCTGAGCAATGGCAAATGAGAAGTAAGTGTTCTGTGATATAGATGGAGAACCTGGACGAACTGTATCCTATCCTGGTGCTTTATAGGAAGTAGGATCTGAACAGCAGTGAATTGCAAATCTGAGAAGTAACAGTTTAAACAGCAAGATGTTCACGATGCTACATGGCTTCTCGTAACCACTTCCAGTAAAATGAAAGAAAGGAGAAACGTCTTAAAGATGAGTGTGGATGATTCTCATTTGGCCTATATAGAAGAAAGCCAGGTGTTAAGAAAATGGGAGAGTAATGTCACAGGCATTTGGGAGACACAAACAGCTGTCATGCCTATAATTAGTTTAGAGTGTGCCAAAGCCTCAAGGACAGAGGAGGGAGACGATAACTTCCTGCCCAGGAGGGTTTCAAGTCTGTTCCCAAATTCTGATACAATACTTGTCTGTTGTATCTATCTACGGCTCATATAGGTCCTGGTGCATCTCAGGTCTTTTCACTGGAGGACACATATTCTAAGCGCATATAGTTCTGTCATGATAATGTTGTGATGTCCAAAGTGCATTAGCTATGGAGGTCTGAGAACCTTTGCTAATGTAAAAACTGTCCCAGGGAAGCCTGGAACCACATAGAGATTGTCATTTTGACAAGGCCATAGTAGTCTTGCCCACTTCAATACTGTCCAATAGAAACGGAATGAAGGCCACTCAGAGAATGAATTGCAAGAATAGGGCTGTCCTGTAGACATCAGATCAGTAGAGCCACCACAATGTGGAGTTCATGTTGGAATGAGTTGAGGCTTTTGTGGCTACTAGGATGAAATGGATGTACTTTTTATGTGAGGAAAAACTTGAATTTTCTCTATATTTTTTTATGCAACCTTAAGAAGATGGTAACCTTTAGAAATCCATTGACACTCTCCTCCAGCCCCATAAGAGCTACAAAAGATCAAATGTAATGGGTTCACATCCTAGTAAAGGGCAGACAAAAACAAGCATGGCTGTGATGTGAACAGGTGGAGAAAGATTTACTGCCTCCAGCAGGCAGAAGCAGTACAGATGTAATTTCCAAGGCTATGTATGCCCTCTGAAACCAAGGAAACTGGAAGATTTATATATATATATATGAGAGGTCTATACATAATCAGTTAGGAAAGCTCTTTAGGGGTGAACACATTCCTGAGCATGCTCAGTTTAAGGTCATAGTTCAAGAAGAGAATATGGTAGAAGCATTTCTCAGCATGTGTACATCACCATGCCCAACTCTTATCTATGTCTGACTTCAAAGAGAATCTGGACTTAAGATATTTGGGTTGGGTCTTTGGGGGCAACTGGGATGAAATGAGCACATTTGGTATATGAAAGGCAATGCATTTTATGACTATTTGAATATAGTGTTGGAGACTTGAGACTCAAAGGTAGTTAGACCATGAGATTAACATCCGTCTGAAAGAGACTTCCTACAGCCTTTGGTTCCCTTTTGCTTCACATTCTGAGATATAAGACTGTACATACCTCATCTCTGAGGGCTACACCTATCACTGGATATCCCAGCCTGTCAAGGATTTGCCTGCAGCATGCCTTAAATATCCAATCTTACAAAGTATTACTCAGGTATGCAGTGGACTTAGGTTCACGTTAGCTACAACACAGTGTGTCCTACAATGCTACACACTTCTTTGCTATGGTAAGATAGTCGGACCAAAGGGTGCTTGGGAACAAAAGTGGGGTTTTGCTGTTGTTGTCGTTGTTTTATTTGGTTTTAGCCGACACTTCCATGTCGCAGCTCATCACTGAGGCAAGTCAGGGCTCAGTGGGAACCTGGAGGTAGGAACTCAAGCAGAGGCCACAGAGGAACAAACACAGCTTAAAGGCTCCCAGCCATGGCTTACTTGGCTAGCTTCCTCATACAAGCCAGGACTACCTGCCCAGGAGTAGTACTGCCCATAGTGGGGCTAGGTCCTCTCCCAACCATCATCAATCAAGAGAATGTCCCACAGACATGCTCACAGGCAATCTGATGGAGACAGTTCCTTCTTCTCAGATAACCCTAGCCTTTGTCAAGTCAAACAAACAAAAAACTAACTAGCATATAATACTTTAAGAAAACAAATAATGTGGAGCCTGATCCATATAATTTTCACAACCTTTTATTTATTCTTATATTGATAAAGGAAACTACAAATATCTTTTTTTATGTTGTTGTCAAAACCAACTGGTTGTTGATGCTATTGATGTCTCTTAAATAACTTTTCTTGTGGATTAGCTGATTCCCAGAGCAGATGGTACTGCACTTCTCTGTTTCCTACATGCGACTGAGATGCATAAGTTGGCATGCAGACAGGACACCCAGCAAGTGGAGATGAGTCTGTGGAGTGAGCACCCTGTCTACATCTTGGAAAGTTCTAGGCTAGGAGATTTCTACCATATCTCTCCAGCCAAAGTGCCAGCAGTTGGAGACATGTCCATGGCAGAAGATCAACAGGTCTAGCAGCTAATTAGTGAGCAGGTTTATGTGTGACATTTGGAAAGTCCCCGAGTGAATGAGGTGGTCACTAGAGGTTCTGTCACATCCCAACACTCTCTGTCACTTGGTTTATGTTCACTGCCCTTGGCCCAGCCTCGGCACACTGCATAAATCTGCAGCTGCAGAAACCAAGCTCACATATAAAATTGAAGGATTTATTTTGAGGTATTGAAAGGTTTATAGCTGAAAAAAAAAAAGTTAAAAATTTGCCGAATCGGCATCTGGAGGACTCTCCTGTGAGCCTCCCTTAACCCTGTTCCCTGCATTCCTGTCTGCAGGGAGACACCAGCAAGCCAGGGGAAAAGAGGGAGATGGTGGTGGTCCTCCAGCCTATACCCACTCCTGGCCTTAGGTGATTTCTTATGTCATTGGGAGTAGTCCTTGAAAGCTACCCTAATGATGCTGAGACCCAAACACACACTAAGCAAAGCAACCCTTTATTTCTGCTCTGGTGCCCAATGTATCTTAGTCTCCAGAAGGTTCTGTTCATTTTCAGGGCATATTTCAGAGCACAGTGGTAAGTTTTCAGTGCTCATATTCCTGTATCTTTATTGCTTTGGTGATGACCAGTGGGAAGCGAGCTTAAGTTATTAGCTCTTGCCTCAAATAAAAATCTGAGTTACCACTTGTGTATCTGATCCAGCATCTGGCATCTCTTTGAGTTACTACTTATGTATTTGATCCAGCATTTGGCATTTCCTTGCCTGGATCCTGCAGATTCCCCTAGTGAGCTCTTCAGGTTCTATCTGGTAGCTTGGAGCATCCATTAAGCTACTTAGGATAGCTCTCTTAAATGCTAGCACATGGGCTGAGATCTAAGTTTAAAAAAGAAAACCTGTGTGTGTGTGTGTGTGTGTGTGTGTGTGTGTGTGTGTGTGTGAAATGCACAGAGGTTTAGGAGGCAATGCAGCATGCTAGGGAATCATGGGCTCTGAAAATTGCTTCACTGACTTGCTCTGCCACCTTGGGTGGAAAAATACTGTTCCTGTCATTTATCTGTACTGGATAAGGTATCAAATGTCATACCCATTTTCCAGGAATCCAGTAGACAATACATACTGTCTTGAAAGCAATAAAGGGCTCTGCAGACATCATGTCTTATAATTCATGGGAACACCATTTCCATTCACTTGCTACTAACTCCCCTGCTGATCCTGTCTCTTCCTCTAGACCATTAACCATCCCCTGGTTGTGGTCTATAGAGGCTCATGCATTTAAACACTTAGTTCCCAGTTAGTGGTACTGTTTAGGGGAAATTGTGGGACCTTTAGGAGGTAGAGAGTTGCTGGAAGAAGTACACCATGTGGATGGCTTTGAGGGTTTGTAGCTTTATCTCACTTCCAGTTTGCTCTCTCCACATCTTGTCCACAGTTGATATGTGATCTTTCATTTTCCTGGTCCTGTGTCTTATTGTTTTGCTTCCCACTGTGTACTGGCTAGTGTTTTGACAACTCAACACAATGTAGAGTCATTTTGGAAGAGGAAAACTCAACTGGGAAAATGCCCTCACCAGACTGGCCTGTTGGCAAACCTGTGGGGCATTTTCTTGATTACTGACTCATGTAGATGGTGCCACCCCTGGACAGGTCCTGGATGGAGCAAGAAAGTAAACTGAGCAAGCCAGTAAGCACAATCCTCCATGGCCTCTGCCTCAATTCCTGCCATCTGGTTCCTGCGTGGACTTCCTGCTCTAACTTCCTCTATAATGTACTGTCTCCCAGGATATGTAAGTCAAATAAACTCTTTCATCCCCAAGTGCTTCTAATCATAATGTTTTATCAATCAGTAGAAAATCTAAGTAAGAAATCCAGTGACTACAGAATCTCTCTCTCTCTCTCTCTCTCTCTCTCTCTCTCTCTCTCCCTCTCTTTCTGGAGCTATACACCAAAATAAACTCATCCTTCATAAGTTGCTTTTGGTTATAGTATTTTATCACAGCAACAAAAAAAGTAACTAGTACACCTGTCTTCCATCCACTGTATTAGCATTTTTTTCTTTTTTAATGCTATGACAAACACCAGGGAAGAACAACTTGAGGAAGGGTTTGTTTGGGCTCACAGTCTGAGGGGCCAGCCCATCATGGCAGGGCAGTCATGGCAGCAGGGACTGTATGGTGACCGGGCATGTTGTAGCCACTATCTGGAAGCAGAGACAGATGAATGCTGACCCTCAGCTCACTTCCTTCTTTTATTTAGCCCTGGCCCTCAGCTCACAGGATGGTACTGCCCATGTTTAGGGTGGTTCTCCTCAGTTAAATCTCTCTCGATCTGCTCTCAGAAACAAGATCAGAGGGATTTCTCTTCGATCATTTTTTTAAACCCAGCGAGACAACATGAATCTTCATGCTATAAGAGATCATTGTTAGTGACTTCTCTCATGGCTGCAAGAGAAAACCAGGCAGGGACAGCATGAGGGAGGAGGGGCTTATCCTGGCTTGTGGTTTCAAGGAACACAGGCTAGAACTGCATAGTTTTGGGGGCTTGTAGCTTGTTCACCTCAAATGGGACTGGGGGAATAAAGATAGGACCAGAAGCAGAGTCATGATATCACCTTTGTGGGCTGCCTTAAGTGACCAATGTCTCCCAAGGAGGTCCCATATCCCAAAGCTTTCATAAACGGTATTACCAGCTGGAGTCCAAATGTTCAAAATACATGAGCATGTGGAGGGCATTTTGCATTCAGACTGTAACAGAAAGCTCTGGAGTGCTTCTGGCTAGTGCTATTCTTCTTATAAGGTTATACTATAGTTACAGCACTTCTTGAGGAGCCGTTTGCACAGACATAATTCCAGAGGTGTGTTTGTGTTGGATCAGCCCTGACCCCAGAGCACGGTAGTAACTGCTTGACAAATGGAAAAGGCTTTTAATCTGAGAATGAGAAGTCTGAGCTTGGCCCCTGGCTGCCCCCCCCCCCCACTCTGGTGGTCTCTTCTGGGAAAGGGCCCACTTTTTCCTTGAAATCCAATGACTATAGGCTCGTCCGCAGAGGCAGCCACTGAGCCATGCAGTCAGTCACCAGGGAAGTGGGGAATCTCACCTCCTGTTCAGTAGGCATGCATGTCTGAATTCTGCAAGGGAGGGAGGAATCTCCCTTCCTCTTCAAGGAGAGAAAGCCTCCTCACCTCTCTCTACCCAATACCAGGTCCAGCAGCTGTAACGACTTCATTTTTAATTTTCTCCTGGAGCCTTGTCTCTGCTTAATCCATTAAGACAACGTTGAATGTTTCCTGCTCATATATTTATAGAGAAAAAAAAAAACATCAAGAGAGGAGAGAAAAGACTTTGAAAAATGGTGTCTAAATTGTAGCCAAATGTACTCAGAACTCTCCTTGGCTTAACTGCAAATAATTTCTTTCAAACATCACAAACACTCTAACTTAACTCAACAAATTGGACCGAAGGGTTTTGTTGCTCTCAGAAATCATTCACTCTTATCATCCCTGCCCTGCCCCCGCCGCCACTCTTCTCACACGCTCTGTGTCGCAATTTCTTTCCAGTCAAGTTCTTCTGGGTAATTCCTAGCCAAAGTGCGCTGTCTCCACCAGGTTGCCTTCCTGAAAGTTCTGTGAATAATTTGTCTAGTCTGTTGCAGAGAACGGTCTTGGGTACCAGCCCCATCTTCTCTGTGCTTGGTGATGAGGGAGTGGGGGGAGGAGGGATGGCTGTTTTAAATCAATCAGTTGACACTAATCTAATGTCTAATTAGCTCTGGGTGGGCGTGGGCTTTGATTATAGGAAGTGCCTCAGGCGGTGGCTGGTGTTTGAAGAGCTGCTGTGCATCTATCAATCATCCTTTGACAAGGTCTGGAGAGAAAAGGAGAAAAAAGAAAGAAAGGAAGAGAGAAGGAAAGGAAGAAAAGACAGCAAAGGGGGTGTGTGCTTTTTTTTTTTCCTCTGTCATCTGTTGATTCTCTGTATCCAGTGGTCCAAAAAGGGGGTTTTAAACCATCAATTTGTTCTTGACATCTGAGTGCCTGACCAGAGCCAGGGGACACTCTAAAGCCAGCTGAAACTGTTAATTGTGTCTAATAATTACTTCCCCTGCCACAAGGCACACTCTTGTATCTAATGAAGATCACATCTCATTGCTATTTCGCTTATCTAAATTAAATACAGAAGTTCCAACTTTTTGGTGTTCAACTGAACTCTTGAAACCCAATCACACTTTATGCTAAATGATAGGATGGAAATTCTATATAATAAGAAATTGCTCCCTTTGAAAATGGCATGTCTATCATTTTTTTGATGGTCTAACTTTTACCTTTCTCTGCTTAGTGTCACCCTTTTGAGGGACAGGTGGCTTCAACGTTTGCTTAGAAAGGCCTGCAGTGGATTTAAATGCTGCCACCCTGATTATTTTTAGCAGAAAGGTGGAAGGTACTAAGCCAGCCCCTCTTATTTCCTTGTCTAAAACCTGTTTTCCCATTGCTGCTACTCAATGTTATGATTCCATCAGAATTAGTACAGCAGACTGGATGTTCTTCAGCTTATACCACAGAGAACCATTGATGGAGGGTGACATTTTCTCCTTATACTTATCATTTGAAAGCTTGGATAGGGGGATGTATACTTTACAATGCTATTTTTATTTCAGATCTATTTGACATGTTTGCTTTTTAGTTACATTGTTAGTTTTCTAGTGATCCCAAGCTGCTGAATTTGTTAGACCCAGTGAAATAGAATGCTAGGAAAAGGTAGGACTCCAAAAACATGCAGAATCTTGGGAGATGGTTCAGCCAGTAAAGCAAGCAGGAGGACCTGAGTTTGGTTCCCTTGCAACCACGAGAAAAAGCAGGGCTAGGCCATATACCTGTCATCTCAGTACTGAGAAGGTAGAGATAAGAAGGTGCCTCCGAGTGGCTGGCCAGCCTGTCTAGCCAAAGTGGTGAGCTACAGGGTCAGAGAGAGACCCTATCTCAAAAACTAAGGTGGAAAGCAATTGAGGAAAACACCCATTGTTGACCTCTGACTTCTGAAACATGTACAAGCATAGGAACAGAGAGGGATGCACACACGCGTGTGCACACATGTATACTCACATACCTCACATGAAGACCCTTCACCTCCCTCCTCTTTCTCCTCTCTATAATAATGCAAAACAAAAAACAAAAGGCAGTGACTTCCTCTATTACATTTTTCAATGTAGTGCTTTCATAGTTGTCAAAACTTTGAATATAAATGTGAAATATAGATGGCTAAATTATGGGTCATTTTGTATCACTCCATTATTATCGTGATCCCTTTTAGAAATTTTTGTGCCAGGAGAAAATATTTGTGTTAGCTGGGCAGTGGTGGCTCACGCCTTTAATGACAGCACTTGGGAGTCAGAGGCAGGCAGATCTCTGTGAGTTTGAGGTCAGCCTGGTCTACAAAGTGAATTCCAGGACAGCCAGGGTTACACAGAGAAACACTGTCTCAAAAAACCCAAAAAAAAAAAAAAAAAAAAGAAAGGAAGGAAGAAACACACACACACACACACACACACACACACACACACACACACACACAAAACAATTTTGTCATAGTATAAACTATTCTTAAAACTGACTTTTTTTCTCACATAGTGAGAAAATGAAAATGTCGTGAACAAAATCCATTCTGCTTGCTCTCCTCAAAGCACTGCTTGGAGAGAAAGAATCTTCACACTATCTGACTGAGTTGTGTGAGGTTGTCCACACAGGACTAAACCTGGCCGTGTGTTACCTGGCTCCTCATTGAATGACAATGGAGGTTACTTGGTTCTGAACCCATTTGGAAAAGATCAGTTAAAGGTAATAAGATCAACATGCAATTTGTTGTTCCATGACTTTCAATGATTTACAACAACCAAGAGCAGCTTAGTAGGGAGTTGGCAGTAACAGACCCTACCCTCTTTCCGATTGTAATAGTTTTGTTTCTGTTGCCGTGATAAAACACCAATCGAAAGAAAGCATCTTGGGGAGGAAATGGTTCCTTTCAGCTTGCAGACTACAGTTCATCACGGAGGGAAGCCAAGGCAGGAACTCAAGACAAGAGTTTGAAGCAGAAATCAACAGAGGAGTGCAGCTTACCGGCTTGCTCACCTGCTTTGCTTATTGTGCCCAGGCCAACCTGTCTAAGGGTGGCACTGCTCACAGTGGAGTGAGCCCTCCTACATCAGTCATCAATAAAGAAAATGCCCCAGAAACATATCAGCATGGCAACGATAACCCTTGAATTCCCAAGGAAGGATGCTGAGTTCACAGCACAGGAGTCAGCCAGAGAAAGATTTAATTAAAAATCAATGACATGCAGGGCTAGCTCAGTGGGTGAAAGAGCTAGCCTTGCAAGCAGAGGGACCTTTAAATAATGGGGAAGAAGGGTAACTAACAATGTGATGGATGTACTTTGCTTGTTGTGTGGCAGATACCTTAAACATTCTGGATTCTGTTTATACACATAGCTCATTGGTTCAGTCTTCTTCCTGATTCCTTCAATGCAGTGAAACGAACGAGGTCTGTAGATGAACAAATCCTGAGGCCTCTGTCAGACAGAACCTCACAACCTGAGTTACCTCTCACTGGGGTCTTCTGTTCTACCTTTACTGTTGCCTTTACCCACAACCAATTTGGCAAACCACCCAGAAATAGTAAAAAAAAAAAGGGGGGGGGACTCATTTCTTCTAAAAGACTTTTTGAAACTCAGACAGTCACAGGAGATGAGCAGTAAAGGGGATCTGCAGTGTGGTGCTGGTTTCCTCTCTCTGGGTGTGTATAATGCATACCATGTCGTGAACAGTGATGTGCTACTGTAGGAGAGTGTTGTTAACTGCTGTAAGAAGGCGTCTGTCTAGAGTGCAGGAGGCATTTTCTAACCACATGGATTATGTGCCATGGGAATACAGTATAGTGGCAGGGGCTATCAGACTGCCTTTCTTGGGAATTTTATAATAAGACCCAGTCTGGTGTCATTTCACTCCAGACCTGCCCGGAGCTAAAGGGATGGATAAAATGACCTTTCCGGTGGGCTATGGCTGGTCCTTAATGAAAACCTGCTATGAGGGGCTGGTTTGGTATGGAGCAATGCTTTTAAGGCCAAAGTTACATTTCATAACAGAAACCGGATACTATAGATAGCTGGATTGTGCTCTACTGAGGTGGGTGAAATGACTTGACTTCTAGTGTTCACCCCACGGGGCACTTAGGGGGTACTTTCCAGGAACTCTGCCCCATGCTGGTAAAGGCATTACCTGATTTAATGGATCCTTCCCATTTCCAGGTCTGGTGATGTAGTTTCACTGCCAGGGAGTGTGTGTCATCTAACATTTCAATATCCACCACCCAAGAGTTGGTCCATCAGACTTTAAGATTTGGTTTTGTTTCTCTGTTGCCCAGATGCTTGAGAAGTTAGCTGCTGGCTTTCTGTCTCCTTCTCCTTTGAACATCAGTATGTCCTTCAGCTTCCTTATGATCCGCATAGAGAATGGCTCTGCTTTAGTTCACATTCTAAGGAAGTTGCTGAGAACCTCAATTAGGATTTCAGCCTATTCTCATGAAAGTCAAAAGTCCCCGATGCTTTTGATCTGGCATCTATAGACTTCCACAAAAGCAATAGATATGGCCTACTTGGGGATGCCAAACATGAAGAGTTTTGTATTAGGGTGTGTGTGTGTGTGTGTGTGTGTGTGTGTGTGTGTGTGTGTGTGTAATGTTACTTAGACTATTAACATAAAGAGTCCCCTTGTTACCCTTTCCTGGTTCTTACATTCTGTAACTGTGAAAAGAGATAGGATTACTACTTGCTATTGAAATAGGCCACTGGGCAGGAGTTACATGGGAAAGAGGTCCAAGGAAGCGCTCTGGCCTTCTTTTTTGTATGTGTTCTCAATAAATGCTAGCGACGTTGACTTCTTTTTTGCTACTGTTGAAACAGAGTAAGGTGGAGCATAATGAGAAGGGCAGGAAGGGAGGGGCCTGGGGCAGCCACAGCAGGTGCAGGCAACATGGCTGCCACTTTCCCACACATATCAGCTGGTCTCAAGTGGCCTTGTGTGCTCAGAAAATGAAATAGCCATGAGGATCGGGTATCAGCCAATTAGAAGTTGGAAGGGAAAGAAGGTCAGCAACAAGGGGTGGATATGGAGTGGTGTAAGGCCAGGGTGAAGCCAGAGGGGTTGTTTGCATCCCTGCATCTTTGTGATTCTCATATCCAAGGCTCGGATGTGAAATCCTATCTGTATTATTTTGCTTCCAATCATTGTGCCTCACTGAGATCCTAAGATGGTATCTGGATGATGAACACAGAGAGAGACCTTCCATTGTTCCTCCTGGTATTTGTGCCGAGGAGCCCCTGTTAAGCTTCAGGCTGGCTTGGAAACATCCTAGGGAGGTAGACACTCCCCGGAGCCTGAAGCAAGGTTCTCAGTGGCACTCTGGCCTGTGTCAAAACCCCCGCCCTCTACCTCATAGATCATTCATATCTAATGGGCTGATAGTGCCTGTCATAGCCTCAAACCTGACCCGAAGTTGGGATTCTTACTCTCCGAGCAATTTGAGATCAGACAAGTAGAGGATGTGTTTGTGGTTAAGGAATTATTTTCAGAGGTCTGTCCAAGTGTTTCCATATGAGGCTAATGCCATGTTGGTAAGAAGTACATGCAAGAGACACAATAAATATTATTCCCTTCCCTTTGGTGTGTTAAAAAAAAAAGATTCTGATTGTGGAAAGCAAGCGTTCAGGGGGGATTTGTTTTTCAACAGCAAGTGAAGTATGCTGTTACTGAGCAAGAGCCTGTCGGCAGGGTTCACTTTGGGAGTTATTTTCTTTCCATGTTGAGGATTGTCTACAGCTCTGTAAGTGATGTATGCTTTTTCTCCTTATCTTAATTTTATGCTTGGTGGAAAGCAGAGAGATTTTTATGGTGATTCTTTCTGTAAACCTCTCTGTTTGACTCTATAGCACAGCTGATTTTAGTCCTATCTACCTTGACATGTCTGTCTATTATATGTAAGAACTTTTTCAGTGTCTTCCAGTGGTCAATTACTCTTTTTTCCTTTTCTCTCTGCATCTACTAGATTGGTTTCTTCCTTAGTTTTTAAGACTGGGCCAAGTATCTCTTCTGATGTCAGTTCTCTGTCAACTCCCTTGGGCATACTGTAGGAGTTGTCCCATTTGGTGTGTGCAGAAGCAATGTATGAATGTATGGCTAGTAGATGGGCCATGGCTGGCTCCTCCCTGGGTGATGTATCTGGAGGTAAAGCCTGGTTCTCTGCTACTTCTTCCAATTCTCTCAGTCTGACCTGGTGCTCCACAAATACTGATTGATGATTTCAGGAATGAATGGAGCTTTCAGAATTGAAAATGGGTCCAACAGGTAGATGGGATCCTCTGTCTCTCTAATGATTTGCTATGTTTGAGCACTGGAGCCCAGAGACAGGGAGGCAGTTTTCTGATGTCCCTTCTGTGGTAATAAGCATGTTGTTGGTAAATAAGTTTGACATCATATGTGTGGTAAGACTTCTTTATAAATGTTAGGATTGTGTATAGCTAACAATAATGACTGTTGATTGACACATCAAATGTCAACACCTACCAGACATGGTGGTAAGCAGCTTTGTGTATATAAGAACACTATGAGGTATGTATATTATTATCCTTACATTAAGTGTGAGAAACAAAACAAAACTTGTTATGATATGGAGAGATAGTTCATCTGGTAAATGTTTACACTACAAGTAGGAGGACCTGAGTTAAAGACCCAGATTTAATACTGCCAGATGCCATGGTGTGTGGTGTGCACTTGTAATCTCAATGCTGGGAAGCCAGACAGGCAGGTGCTTGCTGCTCACTGGTCAGTCTAGCCTAATTGGTGAGCTTTAGGTCAATGAGAGACTCGATTTCAAAGACGTACATGGTGTCTCTGAGCATGACACCAAAGGTTATACTTTGGCCTTCACATACAACTTCACACACACACACACACACACACACACACACACACACACACACACATACACATGGGTATACATGTGTTAAAAAAATAGTGGTTAAGTGATTCACTAAGGAGCCCACTATTAAGAAGTAGGGAAGTCTAGACATGAACTCTGAGCCTGACTGCAGACTGTGTATACCTGTGTAATAAAGTCAAACAAGAGTCATGGGAAACAGTCAAGGACTGTCTGAAGCAGGTGGCATCCTAGGGTCTCTTGCCCTGCTAGGATTTCAAAGGAACTAAACACTTCCTACCTGCTAACCAATGCTCTTCTATTGTTCAGAGTTTAGCACATGGTGAGTGCATGCCCCAGACCTTTCTACGGCTCCCATATGAAGAAAACCCATCAGCTTGGATTAGGTTGCCTCTAGATTCAGAAGAAACTTGTAGGGTTAAATGGTTTTCTGGAAAATCTTGGCCCCAAACCACAGAAAATCAAGCCCCCAAATGCTGTATCAATGAAATGCATAGGTTTCCTTTGTGCTGGCCTCCATCTTCTGTTTCCCAGCATTTGTGTGGGGCAACCAAAATAGCTTTGTAAAAACAATATAATATATGAAATATATATTTACTGCGGCCTCCATGCCCATACATTTACATGGGCTCTGGGGATCTGAACTCTGGTCCCATTGCTTATGTGACAAGTATTTTAAACACCGAAGCATCTTTTCATCTTGTATTACATTTTCTATGTCTCAAACAGAAAGTATTTAGCTATTTCTTCAAAGATACTTTTAACTGTATTTGATGCTCAAATGTGCCAGATTCTAACAAGGAGAAAAAAATAAATACTGTGATTTTGAATTGATAGTATTCACTTTTCTCTATCACAGAACAACCTATTTCTCCATCTTATCCTATGAAGACATTGGAGATTTTTTGAATGGTTTATGAAAATGCTGAATATAGAAGTAATAGAATGGCATGATGGAGAGTAGAGTAGAAGGGGGAGTATGAGGGAGGGATAGCGAACACTAAAGGCCTTTGAGTGTTCATAGAAGCTACATACAATTTATACCTATGCTTGATTTTTAATGGCATTGACATATAACAGGGGACAGTGGCTCTCCCAGACAATGCAGGCTATCAAGTACAACACCCATTTGGGCATTTCTTTTTCAGGTATTTGTCATAGGACGCTGGACATTACAGGCTATTGTCATTGCTCTTGATTACTGTTCAAGACTTATTGCTGAAGACACCACAGATTTGAGTCATAGGGTATGGAGAAATCAAACCTGGATTGACAGGGAAGCTTCAGCCTTACCAGCTGGACTCATAGTGCTGAAAGGTGGTACTGGAGTATGATACCAGAAAAGCAGAGTCATCATGAATGTTATCTACCTGGCTTGGCAAGATATGTCCCCTGGTGCAATAGTGCTGTGGATGTTATGGGAATAACCAAACACTTTATGATTGAACATAAGACCTATTTCACAAGGCCAAACTCATGCCAGATACTGTTGACTTAGCCAAGAATCTGTGGCTGGGTAGGTCATAGGCCTTAGTGTAGAACCTACCACTATTGTTCTGGTAAATAGATATAATATTAAACTGTCCCTTATTATGCTTATTTTTATATCCAAAGAATATTGTATCTCTCACCTTCATCAGAAAAGCTTCTTTTTGTAATAGACAGTGATTAATACAGAGACACACAACTCTTCAGTATGAAAACAATAAAAGACTGTGGAGTGCTCAACTCTATATATGACATCTGTATCACTCTTCTTTCTCACAAACGTTAGAGGTCATCATGGAAGTGGGTGGGGGAGAAACATTATAAGAGCCAGAGGTAGTGGATGTCTGCAACTAAACAGTGCTTTCTGGACAGGGCTGTTGCATACATGAAGGAAGATTCTGGATATCAACTACATACCTCTACATACATGTACACATGCATGCACACATACATGAAAACACACCATGCACATATAGCACACACACACAAATGTACAAAATTGTGTGTGTGTGGGGAGACATATAGTGCTTAATACCTACAAATACAAAAACTAAAAGAGACTAAACATAAGAAAGATGGAGGCCATTCCAGATAATATCACAGACATGCCCAGAGGCTAACATGATGATGGTGACCTCTCACAGACATGCTTAGAGAATGACCTAATTTAGGGAATTTTTACAGGCATAACCAGAGTTGGCAGTCAATGTGAATCATCACACTGTCAAATCTGAAGATAGGATTGAAATAGTTTTACTCAGAAACAGTCCAGGTACTGATTTTTTTCATTTTTATTACATGTATTTATTGGTAGGGGAGCACAGCATGCACATCCTAGCACACATGTGGAAGTCAGAGGACGACTTGAGAGAGTCAATCTCCTCTCTCTATCATATATGTCCTGGAGACTGAACTCATCTTGTTAGCCTTAGTGGCAAGCTCCTTTAGTCCTGGAGCTATCTCACCAGTCCAAGTCCAAGTCCAAGTATTTTACATTTCTGATTATTATTTAGTTCAGTGCTCCATTGATTTGGCTATCCATCTATATTAGTTACTTTTCTGTTGCTCTGATGAAACACCGTGACCAAAGGGCACTTAAAGAAGAGGGAGTTCATTTTGACTTAGGCTTCCAGAGGGATAAGAATCCATCACAGTAAGAGGCATGGCAGCAGGCAGGAATAGAAGCTGGCACCAGAAGCTGAAAGATTTTGTACCCTCAATAGTGAGCATAAAGCAGTGAGAGGGAACTGGATATGAGGCAAGGCTTAGATGTCCTAAAGTCCCTTGCTAATGATGGACTTCCTCCAGCAAGGCTCCATCTCCACATCATCTCTTGAAATGGTGTCACCAACTGGGGATGAAGTATTCAGATACCTCCTGCTATCGGGGACATTTGTCATTCACACCACCACACAAGAGAATTCCTGTTTTCTATAATTTTTGTATAAGATGAGTTGAAAGTGGAGTTAGAGATTATTGACTCACTTTCATTAACTCTGTAGAACAGGAATCATAGTAGGTTGATGTGAAAGACAGGACTGTACCTCTTCTACCTGTAATTTTAGGGCCTTACCACTCAGTGTCTTGAATCTGATCTTAGTATGGTATCCCAACAAGGGGTGGGGTGATGGGCATTAGTACTCTACTATGTGGAGGTATAACTAATGACATCATAGCTTCTGGTTTTGTTTTTTATAGAAGATCTCATGTAGCTCAGCATGTCCTAGGTCTCACTAGACAGCCATGGATGACCATGAACTTCTGATGCTCCTGCCTTCATCTTCGCAATTCTGGGATTACAATGTGCATTACTTCATTGCTTTATGCAGCACTAAAATGATAGAACCAAGGGCCTCATGCATGCTAAACAAATATGCTCCCAACCAAGCTGCATCAAAAAAAAATGGTTCTGTTCTCCATGCCTTTAACTATTGTCACCTAATATCCAAAGCCTTATTTGCCTCCTTCTTCCACATCTCACCTGGGGGCATCCTCTGCAGCACTGCATGTCTTACATTACCCAATGGCTGCAAGCTTGTATTAGAGTCTGTCTACTGTGCCTGGGAGCCCTGGCTCCAAATAGTTTTCCATGGGGAGTAAACTGTCATTTTTCACCACATTAAATTTTATAAGTTTCAAGCGAATGGAAAATGGATTTTATTATTTTCTCCCCCTCTCTCCTCTCTCCCCTCTTTTTGTGCCATGAATGTTTTATGGCTGCAAAAACAGAATTTGTGGTTTTGACTGTTCAAGTTTGATGCAAAAAGCTGTAGGGCTCTTATGTAACCCGATGGCCAGAATAATTATCAAAATATTTTGCTTTCCACCCTTTCTAAGCTTTAGCAGCAGAAAAAAAAAATAGTGTATGCAACCTTTTGACCACAAAATAATAATAATGAGAAAGGCCTTTTACGAGGTCTGCTTCTACACCTACAGTGAAGATGGTAAATGGGCAGAAGGCTAGGGCTCAGGAGGCCTGGGCCAGTGGCCCTGTTTTTATCAGGGAGGTCCTTTCTCTAGGAAGGAAGCAGAGTCTAGGAGATGAGAAGTCATGGATAATGGTTAGAAGAGAAGTAATGTAAGTAGAGTCAGTAGAGACTTGGGTCTTCTCTTCTGAATCCGCAAATCATATATTACTCATCTGAAAAATGATGAGGAGAAGAACGTGTGTTCTTCTGCTTGCAAAAAAATATTGTTTCAGTGTCTACTGGGAACAGCATGTCCTTCTAGGTTATTCCATGGTGACTTGGATGAGTTAGCTAGCATCTCCATGCCTCCAATTCTCCAGAGGTTAGAACTTCTCTTCCTTGGAACTTATAGCTATATTGTTGTGATATGAATGTGGCTATCCCCAACAGGGCTCATATATTTGCACAATTGGCCCTTAGATGGTGGTGCTGTTTGGAGACATGGTGGACATTTTGAACATGGGACTTATCTGATAGATGTGGCACTCTAGGGGCCAGCTTATGGGTTATAACTCGCTCTAGGCCATCCAGCAGTTCTCTCAATCTCCTTCCTCCCCCTAGGATATAATCATCTACTTTAGGCTTCAGCCAACATGCCCTAAGCTGTTCCACTGTGTTTCTAGAGAGACTCTGTCTGTCATAATAGAGTCTGTCCCTGAAATTATAATCCAGAGTAAATCCTTCTTCCTCTAAGATGTTTCTTTCACACAAAGAAATAAAGAAGCATCACAACTGTGTAAGGGGAAGGCTCTCACATGGTGGGGCTTTCCAAGTGTGGGCTCTGATTTCAGATCACCTGGATACATATTCTGATTCTGTACCTGAACTGTTGGCTGAATATGAGCAAGTTATCTACATTCTCAGTGCCTCAGTTAGTAAGAGATACACAGCAACACACTGAAGAAATGTTAGACCCATTATTAACCACTGTTTGCCAGACATTGTGATACCTTGACATAGCCTTCGTTCAGAAGAGACATCACATCACAGTACATCTGCCTTTGGTTTTACTGTGTCGATAGAGTTGCCTTGGCCTAGAGATTCATCCTAATGAAAGAAATGGCTTATTTTCATGATAGCTTCTAGAAGGGGGAGTAGTTCAAATGGCAAGGTCTCAGTACTGTGGGACCAGCATGTTTAAACAAGAGGACCTGACCCGATAGGCTTTAGTGGTTCTTGCAGAATTAATTTCATGCCCACCAAATGCAAATTCTAGTGATTAGCTATCCATGCTGCTCTGTTCAGAACAGCCCCTCTATTCAGTGTGTACTGAGTATGGGGGCCGATGGAGTTTCCTTTTCAAATCAACTCTTGTGGAGACCCTTCCAAATGGAACTTTGTTCCTTGGACCAGAGAACAATGCAGCCCAATAAGCTACCAGCTGGAGAGAAAGAGACGGCAGAGCTAAAAGGCATATCTCATTCAGGAGAAAATTAACCTCCCAATTTTGCTCAGTAATTGATTCCATGTGACTGAGGAGATTCAGATTCAACGGTGACTGTCATTTGGGGAGCCGGGAAGCAAAAACCTGTAATTACAGTCATGTAACCCTGTTATCAGGGCAGGGAGGGCTTGCCTCTCCTCCTACCCTGGGTGATCACAGGTGAGGCTGACCAGGGAGGAAGGGAAGGGAGAGGAAAAAGTAGGCTGGCCATGAGAATGAGCCCCAAAGGCAAACTGGACCATGGAGAAGAGGTCAGAGGTCAGAGGGCCCTCTTGAGTTTTCATGATAGGAGCATAAAGAGATCAGAGTTTCCTGCTGGCTTCAGATTCCATTCCTTCTGCCTGGATGAGGCTTTAGAAATGTCTAGGGGCTACTGCCATTAACAGAGAGTCGGGAAAATCATTTCAGTGGCATCTAGAACAGTCCATGAGAATCTGGGTAACTGATTTTTGTTATGTCTGGCTAGGATCTTGGAACTGACTGAAGGAGCTCTAGGCAAACAGAACTGAGCCTTATTCTCACTTCAGGCATATCAACCGAGCACAGACTGTGGCACACACAAGCATCATTTTACTGGCTTGATTCCAATAAGTGCAACAACCTGTTTTGTCTAAGAAGTAAGTGCTTGTCTTGATAAAGATTGAGGTGAGGCTAATAAAAATAAGACTGCCCATTACAGTGACGTGCATGTCTTGGAAAAGAATTGGTATGCTCTTTTTTTTTTTTTTCCCTAAAGACTCACTGATGCACTAGCCTTATGGCAAGCAAAGGTCTGAGTAGTAAATTGATTCAGGTACCAGAACACCAAACACCCCCAAATGAGAGATGGCTCAGTGGATAAAGTGTTTCCTGTGTAAGCATGAGGACCTGAGTTAGAATTCCTGGTACCCATGCAAAAAGCTGGACACGGCTGTGAGTCTGTGACTCCAGAGTTGAGGAGTTCACTGGCCAACCATACTAGTCAAAAGGTCTCTGGTTCAGTGAGAGCCTATGTCTCAAGGCAATAAGATGAAAATAAAGCACACACACCACCACCACCACCACCACCACCACCACCACCACCACCACCATCACCACCACCCACAATACCACCACTACCACCATCAGCACTACTCTCTTCCAAAGTGTATCCTTCCACATCCACAGCTCTGTTTGGTGAAAAGCTTGGGCATGCATATCTTTTATACAAATAATCTCAGGGAAGTGAAAACAATGGCAATCCACAAGTCCATGTAACTATAAAGTCATACAGAGAAATCTGCAGAGAGGTTTCATCTAGTATGTGCATGGATCACCTGCCTAGGCAGAAGGAAATACTGTAGTTAACGAGAAATGACCTTCACAATGCTGCCAACTGCAAATACAGATAAACAATTGCCACTGTCGTTTTCGATACTTGTGCCTAATGTTTTGTATAATGGCTCACAGTTCACAACTATATCTGCCACTGGCACAGTTTGAAGTTGGATGGTATGTTAAGTATCTTACCCACTGGGGTAACCTGACAGAGAGTCACAAAAGGTTTGAGAACAGAGTTCATCATGGTGGGAGAAGGCATGGCAGGAGCAGGGGGTCACATCGGACCTCCCATCAGGTGCAGGGAGATGAGTGCTGGTGCACAGCTTGCCTTATCCTCTCTTTCCATCTAATCAGCCTAGGGAATGGTGCCACCCACAAGCTGGCTCTTCTGTAGTCATTTAACCTTTTCTGGGTAACAGAAGTGTGTGTTCTAGATCTTCTGAATCTGGTCAAGTTGACAATGAAGGTTAGCTATCCTGGAAACATGTGGTCATAGAATTCAGTGGAAATTCATTTCTAAATTATATATATCAGGAGACAAGCATGTTTTTAGAGACTCAAAGATTTTTTGTATTTTAAGTAGACTTTACTGAGATACAGATGAACCAAGATGAAGATTAGCATGAAAAAAAAAAACTTGAATTTTTCTTTTTTTTTCAATTAACAACTTTAAAAGAATCTGAAGCCATCTCTTCAGGATAGACTAAAACTCAAGGGCAGGTTGGAAATGGAAAAAAAAGGGAAATATTTCATCTTTTTTTCATTGCAGAAGCAAATAAATGGAAGTTGCTATTCATCTTGCATTTGGGAAGAATATACGAAATGCTTAAATGTGTGTGCACATCCACGTGTGTGTGTGTGTGTGTGTGTGTGTGTGTGTGTGTGTGTGTGTGTGTGTGGTTCGCTAGTATGAATAAACACCAATACACTTGCTCTCAGCCTACCTTCCTCTTGATGCGGGATACATTCATTTATTAAACAAAAAAGGATACTTGACCATGAAGGGTTTCTGGGATTTGTAAACGGAGGAAGGATGTGATCTGACATACAACTCCATGAGTCTTAGTTACAGTTTTATTTTGTCTTCCATTTAAACATATTTAAGTTTAACATGGACTTATTCTCATACATGCATTAAAAATATGCATGTATGTATACCATAAATTTCAACTATAAATCAAAGAGTGCTAAGTAATTTCAGAAATAGGAATGTGTAAAGAAAAATACAGTTCCCAAGGCCTACTAATGAGACATGGAGGTGATTTTGTATTTCATTTTCTACTCTCGTAGAAGATTACCGTAGATTGCACTTCCAAGGGTAACTAATGTTATCAGCTTCTTGTCATTCCTTTCAGAGCTGTTGTTATCTGTTTATGCATGTGTATAATACATATGATTGATTTTATATAATCCTATGATTTCCTATAATTTGCTTTTCTCAATCTTAATTCTATATCCTGGAGGATATGCTGTAATGGTATATTCAATACTTCCTCAGACATTTCTTTGGATTATGTATATGTGTGAGAGTCTGTGTTTAAGTATGTGCACATGAGTGCAGGTGTGCATGTAGGCCAGAGGATTCAGATCCTCTGGAGTTGGAGTTACAGGTGGTTGTGAGCCACCTGATGTGGGTTCTGGGAATCAAATTCAGAACTTTGAAAGAACAGCATGTGCTCTTAACCACTGAGCCATCTCTCTAGTCCTTTCCTCATATATTTGAAAACTGCATTGTAACCTGTTAAATGGGTGTGCGACACTGTCTTTAATAAGCCAAGGTCTCCCACTGTGTGGTGACTACTTTCTAAAAATTATAAATTATGTTCCACATATTAATTTGAAACACTGTTTCCAGACCTTTTGGTGTTGCTGTTTTGTCTTCTGAAGAGAAAGTCCCTTAGCCATTGGAGGGAGTCAGGTAAACAGACCATGTGGCTACTTTCCATTTCACTAGAGGGAGTTGGAAGGGAAAGTAGACAGAAAGGCATGGAGTGGACACCAAGGCAATCTAATTACTAAGGTCACACAGCACATTGCTGGGACGGCAGGAAGACTGAGTGTCTGGAGTATGGAAAAATCCCAATTAGATGATTAATTTAGGTACTGGGTGTGCTTTTAGCCTATGGCCACAGAGTCAGGAAAAGAAACAATTACCACTCCAAATTGCCATGCTGGACTGATTAATTTTTAATTGAGTCTTGTTAAAGGCATGGAAAATGGTGACATATATAACCTGGAGAAATAGGCCTGGGCCAGTGGGGGCCACTCTCCTCCCCACAGGAGCCCAAAGATTTAATGGAGAAGAAAGTGACTCAGATAGAGCCTGGAGGCAGAGGGTAACAGTGATGGGGGAGGGACCTCAGCTGCTTTGGGGAAAAAGCCAGACTTCAAAGAAAAGTGTCAAAAGGACATACTGTTGGAAAGTTGGTCCTCTAGCCAGTACATGCTAGCTACCCTGTGGAGCTTGGTGATGCAGAGCGCCTGGCTTTGCATCATTGGGGTTTAAGATGAAGATAGCTTGTACTGCCTTTGATGGCATGTCTTAAATTACGTTGTTTTGTAGAATTTAAGTTAGGTGAAAGCCATAGCCTTTGATCATGCACAGTTCAAGGGAGGAAGAAAAAGAGAGAGAGGCAGAAGCAGAAGGAGAGGGAGATATGTCTCACCTTCGATGGCTGTTCATGTCAAGTGTTTGGAGAAGGATATAGAGTAAAGTAAGGCCACAGACATAGCTACAGGAGAGCAATATAGATCTATCCCAGGATGCTGCAAACTAGAAAGAATCTTGTACCCTCCTGGATCTGTTGAGTTTTCTAAGGCTTTTTAAATAACAAGCTCCCCTCTGCAATGACACCAACATGCTAGAGACATTTCATGGAGTCTTGTATGTATTAAAGTTTCTGAAATCCTTGGAACTCTTAAGCACTACAGGGTAACTTTGAAGAGGATCCTTGACAGAAATTTGTTTTTGTGTGTGTTTCTTTGATCTAGATGTACTATATATGATTTAATGGTAACTAATTAGAATTACAGCCTAATTAATTTCTTCTCAAATCTTTTAGATTAATTCTAAGGCAAGTTTTTGTTTCATTTTATGTGTATGAGTATTTTTCCTGCATGTGTCTAAAATCCCTACATAACGTCCTTAGAGACAAAAGAGGACATCAGATCCCCTGACCTGAGTCACAGAAGGTTGTGAGCAACCATGTAGGTTCTGGGAACTGAACCCAGGTTATCCAGAAGAGCAGCTGGTGCTCTTAACCACGCATCCATCTCTCCAGCCTCTGTCTTTTATCAGTTCTTTTGCAACAAGGAGATACAAGTAAATAACAAAGAAGTCTGTGCTGTCATCTTTAAATGGCATACTAGGCAAACAAAAATTGTCTTGGCCTCACTTGGTAGATGAGGAAACAGAAGCTCAGTAAATCTGAGTAACTTGCCTGAGGTTACACAACAAATAATACAGGCCTGGTGATGAGGACCACTCTGTCCTCTGCACTCATGTGATGGCTCTTTGGACTGTCACTAGGTCCTCTCAGTCCACTGCAGTGACACCCATATATCTAGGTGTTCAGGAGTCAGATACTAGGCCTGCATCCTTGCCATGTTAATAACTTCTGCATAACCATGAACAAATCACTCCAGTGAACATCAGATTTCAGTTTTTTAAAAAATCTGTGAGAATTTACATTTCATATCCCATTGTGTAGCCAAGGTAGATGATATATCTATCAAGAATTGAGAATGGATCTGTTACCAGTAAATATTCAATTTATTTTAAAAGTCGGCCAGAGGAGTGGCTTAGCAGTTAAAAGCCCTTGCTGTTCTTGAATAGACTCAAAGTCAGTTCCTAGGATCCACAAGGCCATATGCAACTGCCTATGACTCCAGTTCCAGGGGATGTGATGTTCTCACCCTCTGTGGCCTCCAAGTATACAGGCTTGTACACAGTGCACATAATCTATGTGTGCAAAACAATCACATCCATTAAGTACAAAATATTTTTAATTCCTATGCTTATTATTGCACATGTCTTGTATAGGTCTGATTTCTGTTGTCTACTGTAGGAAGATCACCTAAAAGATTGATTTGTATAAAATGAAGGAGAGATGTGAATCATGCAGTAGATAATGTAAGGAACTCACTGACTCTGAGATTATCTTCTAGGGATTAATAAGACAATGTTGGTTGTTGTGTAGGAATTACAGAAACACATGAAATAGTCACCGTGATAAAGATGAACACAGATTGGAGAGTCTGAAATATTAATGATAAAGTAGATTATTGCTTAAATGTGTTAACTTTTTGGGACCAAGGAGATAGCTCAGTCATTAGGATCTTTGCCATGTACACATGAAGACCTGAGTTGTTCCTAACCCCCCCCCCAAAAAAAAAAAAAACTGAGCATGATGGGGTGCTTTTAATTCTATCACTGGAGGTGGGGTGGGAGTTGAATTGAGTGAATTCCTGAGACCTACTGGTCAGGTAGGCCTAACCTACTTGGTGAGTTACAAGCTAGTGAGAGAGAAACTCTATCTCAAAAACAAAGTGGGCACAGTTGGATGAGACACTTGAGATTGTCCTCCAGCCTCTACATATATTCATATAAGTGCACATTTATTTTCTCACACATGTACACATACAAAAGTGCCCACTTCTCTTTCTCACTTATATGGAGAGAGCATATTTCTAAGGAAATCAATTTGGGTATGGTCATCTATTTTCTAGTTTCTTGGTGTGCAAAACTCACTTCTGCCTGTTTGTAGGACTTGGCCATTGGCTTGCTTTGACCAAAAAGATTAGCAAGGATGGCATGTTCCACTCACATGACTGAGGCTGGTGGTTTTGCTCCTGTCCTAGTTTGATGAAGTACTCTGGATAAACCCCTGTGTGGGAAGACTGACACACCATCCTGTTCTTAGTCATCTACCCAGCTAAGTGTGACATTGGCTTGATCTGGTAGACTCCCAGCCCATATACAGATGCATGAGCGAGAATCCATCTTGATCACCATATGTCACAAAGGCTTTACAGGAAAGAACAGATGGACTAACACAGATAGTGTTAGATGAAGGATGGTCGGATGACCCATATTAGCACACATCTTGGGTTTTGTAGTCGAATGGCACAGTTTCCAACATCCAAAGAGTCTCATGATGTCCTTCTCTGCCTTGCATGGAGCTTGTCTTGTGTCACTGGACAAAGTCACCTGGGCCTGTCTATGTCTGTTTCTCCATTTAAAGAAGAAAGATATTACTTGCCACCTACTTTTCCCCAGGGGTCATAAATTAACAGTTGAGAAACTCTTTGAGATCACCCATGAAAAGTGCAATTGAAGCATAAGCAGGCCTATTATTTATTTTTATTATCCATTTTAAAATTGAATAGTTAGAGCAAATAGATTTTCCAGCCACCAGAAAGGAAGTTTCTTCAATGCCACAACATATTATGTATTGGGTACTCTCCAACTGTAGACTATATTTCCCCTTTATAGCACTAATTTAGATGTTTATGGGTCTGTAAATGTATTCCATTTCTCCTGGGGCTTCTGAATACCTATAATAGGCTAATATTTTGAAACACTAAATGATGCCTTGGGCAAAATATAAAAGAGCAGAATAAGAGGAGCAGAGAAAGAATTGAGTAATGATACAGACACTTTGCCCCAAAATAAAATACTTTCAGACTCCCAGAATTGTTGTGCAAAGAAATCTAATTTGTGAGGATTGTTTTTCCTTTCATGTTTAAAATCATTGCTTTTATATCTTGCAGCTGTCGAGGGGATGAGCCTACCATGATAGGAACACAGACATTCAAATATATATAATAAAAACCATTATGACATTTAAAAATAATTATAGTGAGGAAGCTAGCTGAGAGGAATCAGGAAGTAGAAGTTTCATGTGGGGCCTTTTCAACTTACCTACAGCTTGTCTTTGTTTTGAAATTCTTGTCCTAATGCTAATGCTGCCAGTCAAGATTTTAATTCAGAAATGAAATGAAATAGCCCTTTCTTGAGTTAGGTGGGATTTTTCTGTGCTGTGAATATCTCTCTGTGTAAATAAAGTTCTGATTGGCCAGTGGCCAGGCAGGAAGTATAGGCGGGACAAAGAGAAGAGAATTCAGGGAAGTAGAAGACTGGAGGGAGACACCGCCAGCCGCCGCCATGAGAAGCAACATGTAAAGACACTGGTAAGCCACAAGCCATGTGGCAAAGTATAGATAAATAGAAATGGGTTAATTTAAGATAGAAAAAGTAGATAACAAGCAGCCTGCCACAGCCATACAGTTTATAAGCAATATAAGTTTCTGTGTGTTTTCTTGGTTGGGTCTGAGCAACTGTGGGACTGGCAGGTAAGAGAGATTTGTCCTGACTGGGCCAGGCAGAAAAATTCTAACTACATTTCTGTATGACATTTCCCAATACAATAATTACTTAATTACCTCTGCTTAGTTGTAGAGGCTTGTCACTTGTGATGTGAAAGACCATGAGCATGATGAGGACCAGTTGAATGTACGAACATTCTATTACCTGAAGTTCAGTATCAGAGGGGCTTTTTCAACATGGCTCCATTCTTACATGATACCTTACTCTATCAATGTTTTTTTTTGTTGTTGTTATTGTTGTTATTTTGTTTGTTTGTTTGTTTTGTTGAGGCAGGGTTTCTGTGTGGCCCTGGCTGTCCTAGAACTCACTCTGTAGACCAGGCTGGCCTCGAACTCACAGAGATCCGCCAGCCTCTGCCTCCTGAGGGCTGGGATTTAAGGTGTGTGCCACCACTGCTTACTTTGTCAAAGTTAATTTGTGCAACCAGGATCTGTGTAAAGACTGGAAAACACAAGTGACAGCTTCAAACAAACCTGCTCCTGACAAAATCCTGAGTGTGGAGGACTTCTTTTCAACAAGGTCCATCTATCGTGCAGCATGTTAGACCTGAAGCTATGGAAAGCTGCTCCGAGACACAGGGTTCCAACACACAAAGAAATGATTCTGGGCTTGGCCCCCTTGCCACCATGCCCTGGGGACTCATCTCCTCACAAGCCACTCTGGCAGAGTTCAGGTGACTGTGCTGAAGCCAGCTGGCTAAGGTCCTCCTGCAGCGTGACAAGCTAGCTTTAGTAGAACATTAGAGGGGCACACAGCACATCATGTTAAAAGGAAAATCATTTTAAAGAGGCATTTTAAGCTCCCCTCTCCATCATCCATTTGTAGCTGCCATGACTCAATGACAATATGGAAAAAACAAGAGATTTCTATCTCTTTTTGACAGAGGGAGTAATAGTCAAATTCTCTGAGCAGGATAATGTGTGCTGTTGCCTCTTTGGTATTTACAGATGCAGTGTGATAGAGTAGAGGGACAGGGGACCATAATTCTTCTTACCTTCCTTCCTCCTTCCCTCCTTTCCTTCTCTTCACGTCCCCATGACTTTTGATAAATTGCTCTACTTCTATGATCCAATTCCCTCAGTTAAATAATTTGAGAATATTACCAGAGGGTGGCTTTGCTAGAGACATGAATAGTCTCACTGACCATAAAGGAAGTAGATAATTTTAGCTGTCAGTCTATCACTTTATCTAATCTATATGTGTATCTATTCATCTTATCTATGTAGTCTATCTATGTATCTATCATACAAATATCCACCCACATGTGATATATGTATGCATGTATCTATATCTATGTATCTATGTATCTGTGTCTATGTATCTATATCTATGTATCTGTATCTATGTATGTATCTATGTATCTATGTATGTATGTATGTATGTATATCTATGTATCTATGTATCTATCATCTAAACATCCATCCACATGTGACCAGTACTCATCAGCCTTATATCAAAATTGGTGCATGCCTAGGAAGTGGTTAACCTCAGAAAGACAAATCCACTACTGAGGAAGCAGTTCAGTGTACCACAGAACATCTTCATTTTGGTCAGCTCTTCTGGGCCTGATGGTGTTCATGCTAATAGAACTCTAGCAAGGGGAGAGACACCAGTTCAGACCCTTCCTGTTTGTTGTTTGGTTGGCTTTTTGTCCCCATATGGAAGAAAGACAAATACTGTGGAGACCAGCAGAGGGGACAGGAAACCTCTGTATCTTCTTCCTGAATTATATTGGAACTCGAGAACAGGATTTCTGGCTCACTGAATGATAAATTAATGCAAATATCTTTTTTTTCTTTTCTTTTCTTTTCTTTTCTTTTCTTTCTTTTCTTTCTTTCTTTCTTCTTCCTTCCTTCCTTCCTTCCTTCCTTCCTTCCTTCCTTCCTTCCTTTCTTTCTTTCTTTCTTTCTTTTTGTTTTTTTTTTTGAGCCGAGGATCGAAACCAGGGCTTTGCGCTTGCTAGGCAAGCGCTCTACCACTGAGCTAAATCCCCAACCCGCAAATATATTTTTGAACTGTCCCAGCCAAGTTACCGACACTCCATAGGGGCATTATTTATTTATTTATTTATTTATTTATTTATTTATTTATTTATTTATTTTATTTATAAACATTATTTGCTTGTTTTATGTGTATGAGTGTTTTGGCCTCATGCATGTATGCTCGCCATGTGTGTGTCTGGTGCCCTCAGAGGCTTGAAGCAGGCATTAGGTCCTCTGGAACTGGAGTTGTAGACAGTTACGAGTTGCCATGTAGGTGTTGGGAACCAAACCCAGGACCTCTCCAAGAGCAACGAGTGCTCTTTATAGCAGAGCCCTTCAGTCCTATTTGTCTGTTTATTGTGTGTGTATGTTTCTGTGTATTGATATGTGTACACATGTGTGGTGTGCATCTAGAGGCTGAAGAACAGTCTTAAGAATCCTGTCCACCTCTTTGTGACAGGGTCCTTCACTGGCCTGGAGCTCATCAATTTGTGTGGCCTTCCTGGCCAGTGAGCCCCAGAGGTCCTCGTGTCTCTCCATGCCCAGTGCTGGGTCTAGAAGTGTGTATCAGCACAGCCCACATTTTTAGTTGGGTTCTGGGAACGAAACTCAGGTCCTTGTGTTTTTAAAGCAAGCATTTTACCAACTAAGCCATCTCCCAACCCACATTAGGAGTGTAGGGACCACCTGGTGTAAAGTCAGTATCTTCAGGGTTAGCTTCAAATATCAGAAAGTGGGTGGTGCCGAGCCCACAGCCATTTGATAACGGCATCCTTCTAAAGGCCTCCATTTTCTATTCTGTGCCACGTAGACCTCATCAGTTCCCTAATGAAAAGCTAACATTCTCCCTCTGCTAATGGCAAATGTGGCTTGTAACAAAGAAGGCTTATTTTTGTTTCTGCAGAAAAAAAAATGGCACTTACCCAGATCTCTTTTCCAGACACCTTGGGAAATGGTGCCTTCCAAAGGCAGACAGCTAAATCTTTTTCAGGGTGCCAGGGTGCTTTGGTGCCACATTAAAACCCACATGCTTCACTAAAGGGGCTGGTCTAATGAGTTTATTTCTCAGCCCAGGTCTAGTGACAGGGCCATGGAGTGACTTCATGGCCATCAGTATTGCTGACTAATGCCTGTATCAACACCTACTGAGGCCGCCACCGCCACCACAGTGATTTTACGTTTAGTTTGATTTCTCCAGACAGAACTTTTCCACATCATTGGAACTAATTGAAGTCATGGAGAAATGATTCTGGTGCCAGAGCACTCTTTATTTCGCCCACTTCCTCTTTGGTATTGAAAGACAACAATGCTTGCAGACTCCCAGTGTGTTCTTTTACAGGCGAGAGGCAGGGAAAGTGTTTAAGAGCCAGAGGATGGGAAGGAGTGCTGTAAAACCATCTTCTGGACCCAACATAACTGTTACATGCATGAACTCACAGCAGCAGTGGTGGCTTCCACAAGAGCTGCACGAGACTGACATCATCACCATTCCATCACAGATGTGGGAGGGGCTCGAGAGGCCTGACCCCTTCTTGAGGAGCTGAAGGTAGTTGATTGTTGCTGGGGGTGGGGAGGTCATGTTCTTAAGTGGCCTAGCCACTGGTATATCCTTCCTCAAGTGAATACCCCCCCCCCCCCATCATGATCGTGCAGGCAAATCTAAATAAATACAGTGCACTGAAAAATAAAAAAGACATGAAAGTAGGCAGGGTTTCTGTAGGAGGGAGAAGGGGACAGACGAGATTAATTGGAATGTTTTTGATCAAAGAATATATATATATATATATATATATATATATATATATATAATTTACATATGCATAAAATTATGAAACAAAAATTTAAACTTTTAACATATTAAACTGTAAAAATGAACAAAAAGGTGGAGAATGTGGTCATGTCACCACTGAATTCTCTCTGCTTTTAACCAATGGGAGCTAGCCACCAGACACTCACCTACCTTCCTGTTTCTCATCCATGTTGCACACCCACAGCTGTGTCCCACAGCTTCTCAGTAGGGACTTGAGAAACCCTTCTGCTTGTCCCTGGGCCTGGCCACAAGAAACCTTCTCCAGATTGCTCGAACAGCTAGCAGATGGAAACAAACATTTTACAGGAACACACTCCACCTTAATTATATGCATTGTCTGCCAATGTTTATAGCGGCTCACAGGGAGTTTGGAGGTAAGACTGAGCCGGCCCAGTATGGTTTCCATTAGGTGGATTTGTATAGAAAGCAGCGATAGTGCCTTTTACTGACTCCAGTCTCCCCCTCTGCCCCATGCTGCATGTTCCTTACTCAAGAATGTGGAATGGATCATTCCTAGACAGCATGGTTCACCAAAAAGACCGTGTGCTCACCCGATATCAGCAAGAGTTTGGGGCTCAGAGAGTATTTGAGGTTTGATTTTGGTAGACCATATTGCACCCCTCCTGCGCAGGACTTTGTCATGGTTGGATTTCAGGGGTTACTCTGCAGAGTGGGAAGGTGTGGCATCCTTGCAAACAAAGCCAGTGGTCTGTTTGGCATGTGGAGTCTATGGGGTGGGGACCCATGAAGGCTGATTAGGAGACGTGCATGTGTATTGGAGACTGGAGGAGTTAAACTCTATAAATTCCAGAAATAATGGCTTTCATAATACTCAATATAAAAATTCTGTTGATATCTTTTCCTGGTGATTTTCTTTTTCTTCAGCAGTTAATTTTGCATTTTTCCCTTTATTGATTTGTTCACCCCTGGCAGGTACCAGGAATGATGCAGTTCTGTGCAATGGATTGTAAGTCTGAGTCAATACTGGCCACAGCTCTGGTGCTATGGGAGAGCAATGGCTGTTGAGGCTCTGGGCTGAGATGGGTGTTTTGCATTACTTGTGAGTTTTATTTCTTCACATGACCTATGACCCTTTTTGCAAAGTTAACTGAGAGTTGGTCTTTTTCAAACCAACTGCAGGAAATTGACCTTTGTGTTCACGCTATGTTAGGAACCGCCTGGATGGAGAGTAAATCAGGAGGCAAAAATGGAAATTGGCCCTTCGTTCCAGCCCAGCTGTGGCACCATGGGAAAGGATCACAGGGTGCCGGTGCAGTCAGAAGGACTATGTACTCGTGACATTGTTTCCCTCTAGAATCAAACTATGAGTCAGAATTCATAATGGGTACCAGAAAGCATCTTTCAAAGGGATGTTTGAGACGTAGATTTAATTTCAGCTGATGCTTCTGTCCTCATTTTTAGTTGCTTACCATTTCACAGGTTTGTCTGGTAGCCAGTAGGGATCTGTTCTTCTGGAAAAGTGGAAGGGCAGTAAGGAACAGTGCGCTCATTTTGGCCTCAGAATCCTGGGTTCAAAACTGCTTTCTATTATTCATTCTTTGAGTTAGTTTATGAAAAGTGTATCAGGTTCTCAGGTCTCAATATTTTGTCTGTACAATGGGAACATTTGAAAAAGGCGATCCTTGTGTGTGTAGGGGGGGGAGGGGACATAAGTATTCTGCTTTTAAAACTTTTAATTTTATTATTTCTTTTTTGTATGTACCGTAGGTTTGTGTGTATCATATATGTGTGTGAGTACAATGAGTGTGTGCCACACAACACACATGGAGGTCAGAGGACAACTTTCAGTCCATTTTGACCTTTTACCAATTTGGCTGGGGACTGTCTTGTTTCTACTGCTCTGGTGTGAACCCCAGGTTCAGTGGCCCCCAGGCTTTTGTGTCTCCAGCTCCCACTTTACAGAACCAATGCTGGGATTACAGGTGGGAGTTAGTGCAGCTGCTGTGGGCTTGTTTCTTCTTTTAAATTTTCTGCTTGGATTTGCTTATTTTTATTTATATGGATATGTTTTGCCTGCATGCACGTTTATGCACTGTGCACATGTACATGCTTGGTGCTGTGGAGGCCAGGAGAAGATCTTGGATCCTCTGGAACTGGATGGTGGTGAGCCACCATGTGGGTGCTGAGAACTGAACCTGGGTCCTCTACAAGATCAGCTAGTACTCTTGACCTCTGAGCCATCTTTCCAGCCATTGCACCCAGCTTCTTTTACTTGGATTTGAGGGACTGGAGTTATCTGGCTTGTGTGAGAAGCGCTTTTATTTCCTAAACAATTTTGCTAGCCTAAAGACATGATTTTTAAGGCTTTAGGACACAGGTATATAAAAGCCTCAATTGTATATTTCAATCATGTGCTTGGTGTGTGTGCACCAGAATCCTATCTCAAGATGGTCTGTTCAAGAATCTTGTGAAGATCATACTCTTTAAGAGTTTGACAGCTTTCTTCATTTTTTTCTGAAGATAAGGAAGAGTCTTGCTTATTCCAGTCATGCTGGAAACTCAGTCGGAACTGAATCGCCATCTTTCAGCAGAAAGGCAGCATGAGAAACGGCTTCTCAATACTCACAGCTGGATGAAATAATTCTGGGGCAGAATCTAGATTTCATGGTCTGGTGGTAAGGTCAGGCTAGGCTTGCAGGGAGAGTGTCTGTCTCACTGCTCAATCTCAGACATATCCCTTAGTCCCATCTCAGTCTGGATTCTGGTTTGGTTTGCTTGTCTTACCTGTACTATTGGTGCAATAGTAACAGAGCCCTCTGTATCTGCAGATGCCATATCTAGGATTCAAGCAACTGTGGAGGAAAAGTGTTTGGTGATGCCGGGGTTGGGGATGGGTGGGCACTGCATTTGTACAGACTTTTTCCCTGGTCATTCTCCCCTAAACAGTGTAGCATAACAATATGCACAGCATGCACAGTTTACAGGCATTGCAAACAATCTAGAGCAACTGAAAATGTGCTAGAGGATGTGTTTAGGTTACATGCAAACGAACATTATACATTGCCTATGAAGGTCTTCAGAACTTTTGTATTTGCTACTTGGAGAAGGGTCAGGGTTCTGGACCCAATTCCCCAGGTTGGGACTACAATACTCTTTTCCAAAAACTCTGTAGATTTACTACTGTAAAACTTGGTAAAATGTGCAAAAGTGATATAAATTAAACATTTTTTAAGAATTTATTTTATTTTTTATTGTGTGTGTTGAAAGAGATGGGAGAGGGAGGTGGAGAATGGGAATGTGAGTGCTTGTGGAGGTCAGAGAAGGGCATTACAGTCTCTGGAGCTGGGGTCACTGACTGTTGTGAGCTGCCCAGTATGATTGCCTGAAACTGAATTCATGCCCTCTGCAAGAGTTGTGCATGTTTTAATTACTAAGATATTTCCCCAGCCTTAAAATAGAATCTTACATTCATTCTAATTTTAATAGAAATTTGTGATAAAACACCATTGACAAAGACAGTGTACAGAAGGAAGGGTTTAGTGGGGTTTACGGTTTCAGAATGTTGAGTTCATCAGTCTGGCAGTGGGGAGGTCTAGCATCAGTCAGGCATGGTGGCTGGAGAGCTTACACCTTCAACCACAAGCATGAGGCAGAGAAACACTGAGAATGGCATGAATCTTTGAAACCTCAAAGCCCACCTCCAGTGACATACTTCCTCCAGCAAGGCCACACTTCCTAGTACTCCCCAAACAGCACCACCAACTGGGGACCAAGCATTTAAACATCTGAGCCTAAGGGGGACATTCTCATTTAATCTACCACAGGAGGTCCAAACAAAACAAATAACAACAGCCACAACAAACCAACCCTAAAAGTAGGACTACCAATGACTCTGCTATACCAGTCCTGGGTATTCCATGAAAGGAATCCATGACAGTGTATCACAGAGACACTTTGACACAGCCTTGGGCCACACCTTTAGTGGCTACCCCAATGTAAAGAGGTACAATAGAAAAGCAGTCCAAACCTTGATGTTATTGGTATGTCATTGAACCCAACCCTCTGATTCAATCCAGCAACACTGTGACCATGAGCAGAGCCATAGGAGGCTTTTGGTCATGCATGAGCTTGTGAGCAGATGACTTAAAAGTGGAGAGCATGCTCTAAAATAATAATAAACATGAACACGCACACCACTAACACACACGTATCATAATTATCAAGTATTATGTATTATTCATGGTCTTGTGTTCTATACTTGCATATGCCTGCCAGCACCATGGATTTGTTCATAGAAATGTGATAGCCATGTGAACACTACATTACAAGATGCCCTTGGAGCAGCGGCAGTGCCATTAGGTGATGGGAATTTTTTGTCTCCATTACAATTTATATGGGATCACTACTGTGTACGTTGTTCACTATAGACTAACAGGACTGTATTCAGATACTGTGTTCCAGACCTTACTTTGGTAAAGAGTGTTATAAAATATGGTTAGTACCTCTTTAGTAGCTTATGTTTCTTTCTGCTAGTTATTATTTTCCTTTGGTAATAAAAATGAATGTGTTTTTTTTTTTTTTTTTTTTTTTTTAAGAAAGACAAAGGTGGGGTTGGAGAGATGGTTCAATGGTTAAAAGTACATACCACTCCCACAGAGGACCACAATTTTGGTTTCTAATACCTATTTCTAGTAGCTCCTCACACATATATGTCACTCCAGTTCCAGGGGCATCAGAGACCTATGCCTCTGGCTTCTGTGGGCACCTGCATTCACACACACACACACACACACACACACACACACACACACACACACATACACACACACATTTTAAAAGAGGAGTGAGTGTGAACCAGTAAGTTGGGGAAGGGTGCATACTCAAAGGCCTTTCTGCTTGTTATTACAATTATTTGAGGTACTGTCTCATGTAGCACGGGCTAGCCTCAAACTCACTATATAGTTGTGAATGATCCTCCTGGCTCCGTTTCCAAGTGCTGGGTGTTCTGTTTGTTATTTTCTTACCGCTGCCCATCTGTACTCTTTGATATGTAGAACAAATAAGCCTTAATCTACTAGCAAGTACAGAAGCGAAGCCGGTCAAGATGGGAAGGAGCCCAGTTGGGGCAGGATGGATCTTGGGGTTGGAGTAGCAGATATTTTCAGAATCTGTCAGTGTTTTAATAGCTTTGCTGTTATCACTTCATAACGGTCCACATTTGGGACCATTTATGGCTAATGGACATGTGTTGAGAGGTGTATGGAGGATGGTACGTCATGCAAAAATGCAAGCTAAATGTTTGATTTTGCCCAACCCAGAACGTACACCGAAGGGAGACTGTTCCTGCTGCCTTAAGTGCTTCCAGTGCCAGTCAACAGACGCCCTATACTCACTGCAGCTGTTTTCACACGCATTGAAATTGTCCTTTTGGAAAAGGGTCCATCAAGACGCCAAGGTCACAACAGCATTTTAAATCACTCATGTGCTATAGGGCCCCAGTCTTTGCCTGAAAGCAAGCCATGGTCCTCTTAGTTTGGACATTTTGACAGTGTCCCTCCACCATCCACCTCAGGATTTGGATCCAGCCAGGAATTACAAAGAAATTCTCACATCTCTCATAAGGTTTTAAGTCTAAGAGTCCTTTATTCTTGCTACTGCTTCTAAGTGAAATTGATTCTTTGGACATGAATTTGGCCATTTTTCAGTGAGTAAAGAGAATTCTATCTGGAATTCAGATGCTTCCTCCCACGAGAGAGATACAGGAGTCCCCCATTCTTCTGCTACAGGGATGGATGGCAATGGCCGCTGATTTATTTTGCGCTTATTGGGCACCGATTTAAGACATTTTCATGTTTTGACCTAGTTCTTCCTCTGAAAAATCTATTAGATAGGTATATACTGTGAAGTTCAAGGAAGCTTGTCCCATTATTTGTGTAGCCAGTTTCTAAACTGTATACCTGTGCCCAGCCAGTGACTCATCTTGGAATTCCTACATAAATAAAATACACGGTTCTCAAGTCTTGGATTATATATGCTCAGGTCCACGGCCACAGGGCTGGCGCTACTGCATAGGCAGGCTTCAAACCAGTTCTTTAGTAGCAAGAAATAACATTTAAGACCACGCAAGGTAATACTAAGAGTTTGTTGTGTCTGTGGCAATGACCTCATGCTATGGTGTGACAGAACTCAGCACAGTGCTGTGTGTAGCACCAACTCGATTCTTTCTTTGAACTTCAGTTTTTCAATTCTACAAGGCTCTGTTTGGATGGCATCCAATTTACTTAAGCTTTCATAAAGCTCAGTGGAAAGAGTTATTTTTCTAGCTATCAATTTATCTCCCCTCTTCTTTCTTTACAACCAACATTTCCTGTCTTTTCTAATTACCACAGTCATCAGAGACAAAGAAGGAAAGGAAATCATCTAAGATGAGCGCAGGTAAGGAGGGAACAGACAGCTGAAGTCAGAGGTGCTTTTCCATTGCTGACCTCAGTGATGCTGTTTGCCTCCTCTTCGTGTGTTTAAACAGGTCCAAGGCAAATGCCAGGCATGAAGTCTATTTAAAGCATATGCTAGAGTCCATCCATATGGTTCTCTGTCAGCCCCGTATCTACTTCTGCTTGGGGGATTTGCATTGACTTTCAGCAAGCTGCCACCAACCAGATGCCTCAGGAACTGTCCATCTAGAATGAGGGTGACCACACATTTCAGTGTGGCTATACATTGTTGTTCTAGTAAATTAAAAATAGCATTCTTTCTTTTTCATGAGTATCCTGTTTTGATCCAAGTAACTCGTATGATAATCCTCGGTAACATTTTCCCTTGGGTAATGTACCCTACATTTGTGTTCTCTGGTTTCCCAACCTTCCTCCTACTAAGTTATAATGTATCCTGAGGAAAGAGTGGGGAGCATGTTCCCTTGGCCAATTCTCTCTTTCATTTCTTTATTTGGGGAATACAACAAGAACATCTTCTTTCTTTTGCGCATGTGCTGATATGCAGTTTGTACACTTTCACAAACTCAGCCGTGCATCCTTCCTGTACCTCTTGCTGACAATAATAGCATTTGTTGACTTCTCTGTTAAAGGCACAGAGTAACATGTAACACCCCGGGAGCACAAACTCTGTACATAGCCACTCAAAAGTGTTTTGATAAATGGCTAAAGGGAAACGCCATTGCAACAGCTATGTGTGATGAAGCATCTTTATAAAATGATGCTGGGGTTTTCATTTGTCTGTAAATAATTGATTTCAGAAATTGGCAGTTGCCCATAAGTCTTAGAGAAAGAACTTTAAGAATATTTGGAGTATAAACAAAGGGTTAACACAATATTCTATTCAAGGGGTAAATAGCTCTGGAGGATTTGCTGAGGCCCATGTGTCTCCAAGGAGTGATACCTGAGAGGCTCTTCTCAGCTTAGCTCTGCCTGAGTTGGTCTCTGACTTGCCTCTAGGGAGCAGTAGGGAGCAGTGAGAGCCTCAGAAAGACACGGACAGCGCAGGAACCTGGGCCTCCTTCGTTCTCTTGCCTGGGAAACACATTTGAGGGGTTCCTGTGAGATGTAGGTGACAGACTTTAAATGATCTTGGAGTAAGGTCAGGCATGGTGGTCTACAACTATAATCTCAGAACTCAGGTGGCAGAGGCTGGCACCTATCTGTGAATTCAAGGCGAGCCTGGTCTAGTGAGTGATTCCAGGATGGCCAGAGCTACACAGCAAGAATCTGTCTCAAAAACCAACCAACCAACCAAACAAACAAACAAAATAGACTCTCAGTGTAGTTTAAAAAATATTTTACTATATATATTTTAATTATTTAATTTAATTTCAGCTTCATGTGTATGGGTATTTTGCTTGCATGTATGTTTGTGTATCATGTGTGTGCCTAGTGTCCTCAGAGTCCAAAAGAAAACATCAAATACCTTAGAACTGAATTGTAGATGGTTGTGAGCAGGCCTATGGGTGCTGGGAATCAAATCCAGATCCTTTGCAAGAGCAGCCAGTGCTCTTAACCACTGAACCATCTCTTTAGTTGCCCATATTTTCATTATGTTAGAATTAATCACATATGTGTGTATCTCTGTGTGAGTATGTGCGTGTGAGTGCAGTGGTCCTCAGAGGCCAGAAAAAGGTGTCTGATTCCCCTGGAACTGAAGTTACAAATATCTGTGAGACACCCACCATGGGTGCAGGGAGCCAAATTTAGGTTCTCTTCAAGAGCAGGATCAACTAAAAGGATACTTGGTGTCTACACATGGGCTATTGTATCAATTTAGCTTTCATAGTAGGTGGTGGCCAGTTTCCTTCAGGGGACCAAGGGCAGAGAATTCCTTCAACGCCTCAGACCAATTCCTCTAGACCCTTTGGAAACTGTTTGCTATTGTAATGTCAACAGTTCCTGGGTAGCTAGATTCATAGAATTTCAACTAATCCACACACTTAGAGAGATCATTAGAACTTTCTCACCTGGAATTTCTTGAATTCTACTGGGTCATCTTCACAAAGACCCAGAAAGCTGTGACCAAATGGCTCTTGTCAGTTCTCGGGGCAAATAGGGGCTGATAGATAGCTGGTGTGCGAAGCTGGTCAGAGCTGTCTGTCACTGAGTTCTAGGTACAAGGAGGATAGAAAGGGAGATGTACAAGTAAGAAGACATGGTCTCTCCTCACCTAATTTGCCAATAATTTTATTGTTTTCCTGGCCGAGAGATACCCTGAGCGACTGCTCCAACTACAGACGATGGAGTTCTCAGGTTCCTCTGGCCTATTTCAACGAATATACAGAGAGACACCTAGATAGTTACAGGATGGGACATCATTTATGAAGGGACAGATACAGGTGAACTTAGAGGGGTACTGATCCTGACTGATGGCCTGACATTAAGAGATCAAGAAGGGAAGGTTGGGAGGGGAGGGCCTATGCAACATTTTAGGGGTCATTTACACAGTACTTGCCTTTCAAGATCCTACAAGGCAGGTCCTCTCCCCCAACCCCACCTGGACACACACACCAGCATATTCCTTTGGTTGAGTGAAGGCTCCTGGCTTTCCGTCTTTCTCATCTATCAGTCTCTGGAATCTTCACTTCCACCCTTTCCCCTCTTCCCCCAGCTCACTGTGTTGCAATGGCTCTTCTTTTCCTAAGCCTTTTTCTTCCCTGTTCAAGGTTCAAGGGCAGGACCTGCACTTCCAAGGACAGAATTTTTGTTGATGCTTTTAAGTAAAGGGTCTTTAGTTTTTTCTCCTTGTTGGGTCTCAAGAAAAGACAAGGTGAAGACTGCTGATTCCGGTCTCCTTTGAAGCCGTTTGGATTCTGTAAGTCTTTATTGATAGCATCCCACTCAATAGATCCAAACCCATGTTCTTCATGAGCATAAAACACGGGAAAGTTTACTACAAACCAAAACACCACCTGCCAGGGGACCTGTCTACAGTTTTGAAACTCCTTCAGGACTCTCTGCAGTCCTTAAGCTAACAGCATCTGTATGGTTCAGTATTTCTTCAGCATCTGAGATGATCACTGGAAATACCACAACTGCTGCTAGTGCAGGGGTACCCCACTTTCTGAGCAGAGTGTCCCCCAGCCCGGTGCTCTTTGCAAGTATTTTCCTTTTGCGTTATTTGCACCAGGAGGCTCTCAGGCTGAGGAGTGCCACACCACTGTCCCCCACTGTCCCCAGAAGGGAAAGTTAAGGATTTAATTGTGTGTCGATTCAGGATACATAATGAATGAGTCTGAATAATTCAAGACAGGATGTGAAGAGGATGTAGCTAACACCTGGGCTGGACAAAGATGTCTTTGGCTGCTTCAGGGGGAGGGGACAGGGGGGGTTCTTCATTTCACCATATTGTGTTCCCAGCTGCATAGAGTCTAAATGACAGGGGAGAGCTCTTTTACATTCTTCAAAGACGACTATGGCTGTCTAAATGTGTGTGTGTGTGTGTGTGTGTGTGTGTGTGTGTGTGTGTGTGTGTGTGTGTGTGCATGCACACCAGACATCCTTGCCAGGAAGAATTTTGAGAATAAATTTGGCACCTGTAAAAGGAAGCTGGTTTTGTGTCTCATGACTTAACCTCAGACTTGGACCTGAGGAAAATATCAAGCAAGAGGAATTCTTCACTAAGCTTTTATGATAATGATAAGAAAATGGCTCCCTATGGAGTTCAAAGAGGCTTTTCATCTGGATATTGGAGCAGGATCTTTGCTGAGGGGGGCGGGGCTGGCATTCTGTCACTATGGGAGAAGAGAGAAACAACAAGGTCTGACTCCTGATTACCTGGAATAACCCCACACTGATGTTATCCAGTGAAGACCATGCCATGGCTTTTCTGCAACCCCAAATGCTACATGTTATGGAAGAAGATATAGACTTGAGAGGGACTGAGAGTTCTGGTCTTTTGTCAAGTCTCAAAAAGTACAAGGATGAAGCATTAGCATCATTTCTAATATTATTATCAGAAAAATCTTCTTTTTTCTCAGTGCTTTTTTTCCCAGAGCCTCACACATGCTAGGCAAGCACTCTTCTAGTCACCAGGAATTTTGAAGGGGCATCCTGAGTAGTCACAGTGTTTATTCAAAAGAGGGGGTAACTACCAACATATATCAATAGATGGGAATATGAAGTCTCTACATGGCTGGGGAAAGGGCTTGGCATGTAATAACATTTCTGTGCAGGTTTTAAATCCCTTTTGTGCACATAGAAAGCTGGACATGACCATGTGTGCCTACAACCCAGGGGTGTTGCCGGGAGAGACAGGTAGGCTTGCTGGCTGTCAGCCTAGCCCAAAGTTCAGTGTAGGAGGCCTTGTCTTGGGAGTAGGCAGAGAAGAATATAGCAGAGCATCTCACATGCTCTTCTTGCCTCCTGTAGCTCAGGGGTACATGTACCTGCACACACATACACCCCACAAGAAACTATCTCTATCTTCTCTTCCCTGCTGCATGAGTTCTGTCCTCAACTTTCCCATTTGTTTTACCAGCTTTGTTACCCAGGATTGTGAACACATGTGCATCCTCAAACCATAGAGGACTCCACTGGGCTCCTGTACTTCCTAAGCACCATCTCCCCTGGTCCCATCTCTATAAACATGAAAGTGGTTCTGGAGGAAACAAGATGTAGTCTTTCATTAATTCTCAACTAGCTTACTTTGATAGCATGACATACATGGTGATTTCAAGAATAAACTCATCTCACTTAAACGATTACTCATGTCTGTAAATTCTTGTGCCTGGGTGAAGGTCATAGTGACTCTAGTTCACATTCATCTGAAACAAGCTATTACCTGGGTGGCATTAAGGGTAGGTGTTAGCCATTTAGCAGCAAGTACATTTCAGAGGCAAACTCTTGCATCAATACACTTTCATTTTTCTTTTCTTTCTGTTTCAGCTTATAGTGCTTGAAGAAAGTAGCAGAGAACCAGCCAAGATCACCAAGCCATGATGACTTGTTATTTTAGGCAACCTAGAGTCAACATGACTCATTATAACAGGGATCTGAGCATGCCCAGAGTATTCTGACCACCATTGTATGATCCCATACTGAGCATGCCCAGGAGTGTTCCTGTTTTTTTTTTTTTTTTTCATCTGAACATTAAAAATGAAGATGCTTTTAGTTGTGTGCATATGGTGTGAATATATGTAGGTGTGTGCACATGAGTTCAGTGTGCATATAATGTGTCTATACATGGGCATGTGCACATGTGTGTAGTGCTTGCAGAGGTCAGGAGAGTGTTAAGTACCCTGGAGTTCGAGTTTGAGACTTGTGTGTTCCCAACCTGGGTATTGGGAACTCAACTTAGGATCTCTGGAAGGCCAGCATGTGCTCTTAATGCCTGAGTCATCTTATTTGGTCCCCCATTTTATCTTTGTGAAATACTGTCTCTGATACTGAGCTGATCAGACCTAGAAAATGTGGTCTTCTTGAAGATACCATGCAAGTTTCCAAGGGAAGGGAGCAACCAATAGTCCTCCCCTGCTATGAGGCCTATAAACCACAAAAAGACCAGCATGGCACTCTAACCCTATGGGTGTATGAGTGACACACATAACTTGGCAGTAACCAACAGCTCTTTAATTGGACATAAGGCCCTCTAAACAAGAGGAAAACCATGCCTAGTACAAGGAACCTAACCAACTTCCTGGTCTTGGGAAATCACGGATCTCTGGGAACCTACAACTGTCCCTTTACTAAATCAGCCTAATTCCTAACTGCATTCCAGATATTTGTCTGTCTATCTATATCATATAAGTGTAGTTCTCATCCTTCACAAGAAACTACCCCTTTGCAACAGATGGAGACCATTATAGGAAAACACAACCCAATCATATGCAGAGAACAAGAGATTTGTGTGGGGCCTAGTTTGAACCGAAACAACTACAACATGAATTCTGTGCCTAAGACTCAAGGAGCCTTGCAGAAGGTAGGGCACAAAGACTGCAATAGCCAGAGCCACAGGAAGATTTTTGTGAGACTGTGTCTCCTGGAAATGTCAGAAAAGCTCCATATTCAAAAAGTCTCATCAACACGGCTGCCTAAACAAGACCTGAACAAAAATGGCACCAAAAGACAAACCACCATGGAGGTGGGGCATCTCATGGGCTCTCATCACTAGAAAAAGAAGAACCATAGGCAACTAAGGAATGTTGAGAGCAGGAGAAACATGTGCCCACCCTGAATGTGCTTTCCTATGTATGGGCCAACTCCTGAAAGAAACTTCCCATTCTTCCATTCTGGGGGAAGGTACCACTGTGGCACTCTTCTGTACTCTTTGGTTTTTCATCCAGTGAGATGTAAAAGCACTGCGCATGGTTATACAGAGAGAGCCAGGGAGCTCTGGAGTTGGCAAGAGTCAATGGCAAACACACAGGGGAAAGATGGGGATGGAGAGTGGCATTTTAGATGTGGTCAGAGCAACCTTCAGATCCTCCTTCAATGACTCCTGTGAAAAGTTTCCAGCTGTTTACAAGTCTCCCCCATGGTCCTGAACAAGCAGACTGAGGGAATCCTTGAGGTAAAGAGGAAAGCGGATCAGTGCTCTGAGCTGCCTCCTCCTCGGGATCCTGTGTGTCCACCCCTCCAAAGACTCCCGGCATGTAGTGTGTATGAACCAGAGTGTTGGAGGTTGTGGTTCAGAACCTGCATCACTGGAGAAAAATGTTCAGTATCCTTCCTCTACAGCAGTGCTTCTTAACCTGTGGGTTGTGACTTCTTTGGGGGGAAGAGTCACATATTAGATACCCTATATATCAGATGTTTGAATTGCAGTTCATAACAGTAGCAAAAGTACAGTTATGAAGCAGCAATGAAAATTTTATGGTTGGGGGTCACCACAACACGAGGAACTGGGCACTAGGAAGGTTGAAAACCACTGCTCTAGAGCATTAAAATTTAAGCTTTAGGTAGAACACAGACATCTTGTGCTTTCAGAGAATTAACACATCAGAGACTGCCTGGCACAGTTGAGATTGAGGCTTGTGTCTATTTAAAAAAATATGACCCACCTCACAGTCACTAAGCTCCCTCTTATCCTTGGACAGATGGACAAACTGAGACACAGGCAGGGGAGGAGGGGACAACGTTTTCCCCATCACTTACTGAGTTGGTGGCAAAGTCTGATAGTGTCTGTCCATATCTAGACTCAATCAGCATTTCCTCACCAGCCTCCATATTGATCCTTATCCTGTTGACTGAAATGATTTGATTGCTCCCACTTTAAATGGATTCTTGTGACTTCAAAAAGAAACATGGAAGGGAAAAAATATACCCAATCAGACCAATTTTCCAGGATTCATGTCTCCAAAATGCTCCCTATTAGTGTATCACATGCAAGGCAACTGTTTGAATGAGATGGGGCACAATCATAGTCAAGATTCATAAACGGGAAGTTTGGAAAAACCCGAGACAGGAGAATCCACCTGTCGCTGTCTTTTTTATTCACGTGCTGTTTGTAAGTTCCATGCTAAAGAGAACTGAAAAAAAAAAAGACTCCGTGCAAACTCCAGAACAAAGGTAGTTTGCTGGTAAAGAGAGGCGAGTTTTAAAGGGGAGGGTGTAGGAGGGAGGAAGGAAAGAGATTCTTAATGGTATATTGTTTTCTGAGCTCTACCAATTAGCAAACATCTCTTATAAAAGAAAGAAAGAGGGAAGAAATTCCATGCACTGAAATAGCTCCAGTCAGCTGTGGGCACTCCGGGCTTCTGCTAGCAGGCTTTCATCCCCGTCTCTAACCCTGGCCCTTACATCAGTCCAAGTGCATCCTGGGGGCTATTGTCATGCTGATGAATCAGCCCCAGAGACTAGATTCTCCCACTGCCTAGAGAGACATTCCCACCACAGACAGGGCTCTGGGGCTCATTCAAACTGAGCTGAATTGCCTTGGAGAATAAAAGACCCAGCCTTAATTAACCAGTGCTCTCCGCTCCCAATCACAGCTTGATTGTAGTGTGGCCTGCTCTTCCCTCTAGGGAGGAAACGCCAGGCCTCCTGAGGCAGCCCCAGCAATGGGAAGTAGGGATCCCCTTAGGGAGATGGAGTTGATTCTGTCTTGTTTTGAAAATAGAATATTGCAGGGTATTATACTCCTGTATCACGGGTGTCCTGTTTTTTTGGAAAGAAACAAATCTCAGTGTCTGTGATTTCTTTGTCCCAATCCTGGGATCCACCCACTGTTCAAGGCTCCTAATGGGAGTCTTTGCAAGCATTTTGCAACCCTGCCTAAGAGTTTATTCCCAGCGTTGTTTTTATTTCATTTAAGAGTCCCTGATCCCATTGATAACATTGGGGGGGGGTGGGCAGGGAGAATACCTATGTTCATCTACTGAGTGATTGGTGGGAAATCAAGATTAGCTGTATCTTTTCAATCTTTGCCATTTTTCTCTCAATAGTCCCTAAAAAGTCACAGCCACTGGCAACTGACTTGATTTCTAGTAGATGAATATTTTCCTTCCTGATTACTAAAGGCGCAATGGTCTTCACAGTATACCAGGCTCGCCTGAGGTTGGATTTGCTGTTGTTTTGTTTCTCTGGTGGGTGTTGGTGGTGGGTGTTGGTGGGTGTTGGTGGGGTGGTGGGTGGTGGTGGTGGGTATTGGTGGGTATTGGTGGGTGTTGGTGGGTGGTGGGTGGTGATGGGTGGTGGGTGGTGGTGGTGGGTGGAGGTGGGTGTTGGTGGGTATTGGTGGGTATTGGTGGGTGTTGGTGGGTGTTGGTGGGTATTGGTGGGTGTTGGTGGGTGGTGGTGGTGGGTGTAGGTGAGTGTTGGTGGGTATTGGTGGATGGTGGTGGTGGGCTCCCTGAGGATTAACCCTGGGGGTTGCTCATGTTAGGTATGAACTGAGTTATATCCTGAAAACTGAGTTTAGACATTTGAAAAAATCACCGCAGTTGATTTACTTTACAGCCTCTGAGTTCTGTGGACAGGTATGACCAAGAAGGTCAGTGAGGGTGGAGGCAGGGGATTCTCACTACAGCTCGTGAGTGTTCTGTTGGTTTAGGGGATCTAGAAAGGCTCATCTAATCATCCTAACTGGGAGTCCCTCAATGGTGGTTATGGCCTAGGGGACTAGTGGGGTGCCACATTCTGACAGGAGTTAGGAGTGAGTATGCTGTTAGCTGGTGTGTGTGTGTGTGTGTGTGTGTGTGTGTGTGTGTGTGTTGGGGGCATGTATAGCAGGACTCCCATTGTCAATGGAGTCCCTGCTGGCTGGAGCAACAGGGCAGTGTGAGAAGCTGCTCTGAGAGTGGACTCAGTCTCTAGCTCCTCTCTCCTGCATTGCTTGCCCTGCATCATGCTGAGGTCTCCCCCCCCCCCCCCCCCCCCCCCGGCCATGTTTACTCTCTATGCTTTGACCCCCAGGAGACTTGCAGACAGCCTCTGTATATGTCCGGTAGGAGGTGGTGTTCCTGGAAAGGAATTCTTAGCATGGTTGTAGCCATCAGGTGTGCTACTTAGAGGGTCAGAGATCCCAGTTTACTATTGTTCTAGGGGAGTCACTTTGCCAGGCCAACGCTGAGGGGCCATTTGTTTCCTTGGCTGTGCCGTTGTCTTGTATTTCAGGGGTCCTGCTCCTCACTAGGCTTCCGTATTAGTTACTTCAGTCCTTGCTGGGACAAAGTGACAATGAAGTGGAAGAAGACTTTATTGGACTGTCCTCATTTCATGGTGGGAAGCAGTGGTGGCTGGTGTCTGTCCTTAGTGGCAGGAGGTATGAGAGTGACCTGTTTAAATCAGAACAAAGAAGCAGAGGCTGGGCCAGTCTGTCACCCTCATGTCTGGTGCCCCCTTCTTCCAGATAGGTTCTACCTGCAGCTGGTGACCAAGTGTTCCAATGTACAAAGAACAGGGTGCTTCATACCCAGCCTACCCAGCTTCCCATATGGATAGAGGCTCTAAAATGTTTCCAATGCCTTGCATTTTAGTGAAATAAAGATTTAACGATGGGCAGCACAAAATCACTTCCAGCAGAGTTGTTCCCCTTTCTTTTCTGTTGCTGAGATGAAATGCCATGACCAAAGGCAACGTAAGGAAGACTTCATCTAGGCTGATGGTTCCAGAGAAATAAGAGTCCATCATAACCAGGAAGCAGCATGGCAAGCAACAGACACAGTGGCAGGAGCAGGAAGCTGAGAGCTCACATCTTCAACAGCAGACACAAAGCAGAAGAGGGGGTAGCAGGGGATGAACTGAAAACCATACACTCTCAAAGCCTACCCCAGGAATGTATTTCCTCCAGCAAGACCATACCTCCCAAACCATTCCCAAACAGTGCTACCAACTGGAGCCCAAGCCTTCAAATATAGTGAACCCCCATGATCTGCCTATCTCTGTATCCAACTGGGATCACAGAGGACACCACCATGCCTGGCTTTTTGCATGGGTGTTGGGGATGTGAACATGCATAACTCATACATTAAGCATTTAACCAACTGAATGATTTCCAGTGCTCCAGAACTGTCCACTTTTACAAGAATCCAAGTTATAAGTAAGGCATTTTCTGATTTTTTTTCTTGATATTTTGCCTACCAGAATATTAACATGAGATCATTTGGTTAGTGGGTTAAACACAAAACAAATACTTGTTATAAATCATAATGTAAACTCAACAATAACTCCAGACCCTCCCAGCAGATCACTGTTTGTTCTTTGTTACTTCACAACACTCTGCATGTGCCTTTCTTATTGCATGGGCGGCAATATAATTTATTATCTGAGACTGGGTGCTTCATTCAGGAACGAAGGTTGGCATTGTTTAGATCCACATGCAATGGAAGACATGATCAGGACTGTACCTGGTGAACCAGACTGTGTCATCTGACTCAGACTACTGAACTTACATGTAAAATTGGTATTGCAATGTCTGAACCACATGCAATGGAAGACATGATCAGGACTGTACCTGGTGAGCCAGCAGACTGTGTCATCTGACTCAGGCTACTAAACTTACATGTAAAATTGGTATTGCAACGTCGCTTTCCTCTAATGCACTCTGTCTTCTGTGAGTCAGAATGCTACTTTACTTATGCTCAATAGGATGCCATCCAAATGCTGGAATTTCCTTTCATGTGTGTGGAGTGAATGGATTCTTTAATAGCTGTTATCATGGTGTCATGTACTTCACCAAGTTGTGCCCTTAGAGGATCATGTTCTATGATCCTCACCACACTGCAAGACTATGTAGCAAATAGATGATATGTTAAAATCAAAGAAGAAGAAAGAAAAAACTATTCATGAACATATACTGAACATTTCTGAGGGTTTCAGAAGCAGTGAAGTGATTTGAAAAGGAACATGTTCAATTCTACAGGGGACAGCACATAAGTCATGGCTGGGACATGACTCTAGGCAAAAGAGAAATGTGGCCTTGGTGTGTTCCTTCCTGTTTTGTTCAGTGTCCCGTTGAGACATCAGACCAGGGATGTTCTGTTCACTCACTCTATGGAAGTCTCTGGAGTCTGGAACTTTGGCTTTCAAATATTGAGAGCTTTCCTCTATTCCTTCACCTCATTTCATCATCTATAGCTTCAGGCAATAATACTTCTCTTCTCCTGCTTATGACTTCTTGCCAATAAGACATAGCTTGTCTTCAAAGGGCTAGGCCATGTTTTCTATCATATTGTGAACATTTACAATAGTGATAGACATAGTGGACACACACTCATTATGTGCTCAAGGATGAAGATAAAACATGAACGATGGTCTTCATCCCCACTGCAGAGAGTACCAGTTTCACTGGGCGTGGTGATGTTTGGAGATGCTATAAGTAAAGTCATAGCTGTTAGGGTTTTGTTTTGTTTTGTTTTAAAATATCTTGATATGCACACTTTAGGAGCATGGGAAGGTCCATTAGAGGATGGACAGGCAACAGTGTGCTGAGTAAAGGACACCACTGACCCCATCAATACCCGTGAGGTACTTATTCCAGGAACCAAATACAGCCCCATATACCTTTCATAGACCTGAACAGTTTCACCATCCACCAAATCATCCATTGCAGCTGTAATGCTCTTGAGAAAGTGAAGATTCATGCAGTGTTTGGCTTATGTTGAGTCTGACATTTCCCCTCTTCTTTAACCAAGAAAACTGAACAGGCAAATAAATCCTTAAGGGGAGAAAGGAGAGGGAGCTGAGCATTCTGGGTCTCAAGTTAGAAACAGGGAGACTCCTCAACCCTTTAAAGCTCAAGTTACAGCCATACTGATTTGCCCTTTCTTCTGTTTAGAGATCAATTGTGTTGCACTTGGTTTATAGTGTGAGAATTTTCTAAATCGGGACTTAAAATACCCAAAGATGTTTTTCTCTGTGTAGGATGTTATGAAGCTCCGGGGACACTTTTTTCCTACTAGAAAGTGGTTAGCTATAATTTCCTTGGCCCCAAATTCTGGTACTGGGCTGAAATGTTGAGAAAATAGAGAACTGTATTCTCCTACAGTATATTAGACACTTAATAAAACACAGATGATGGGGGCCCTCCCTGCTCCCCAGATGAGTGCTGGAGACTGTGCAGGAAAGTGAATTAAAGGATGGGGTGACACATTTCAGCATGATTCTGTCAGAGTAGAGCTCAGCTGCATGTCTAGAAAAATTGATCTCAAATTTTTTTTGACCTGTAAGCATAGACACTGGAAAATATAAATGCTTATTTCCTGTGTATTTTCAGATGAACAGTGGTCAACCAATGATTGAGGATCTAGGAGGGACCAAATAATGAGATTATTGAAGATATAGAAGAAATAGTTCACACCTTTAAAAGTCAGGCTCCAATTGATAAAGAATAAGACTACTAGATTATTTGGGTAAAATCAGATTGAAAAACAAACCATAATGAATGTGGCTCAGACATTAAAAAAAATAAGGGCACAATGTTTCTATCTGCATTTCCGGTCTGAAATTTCAGGTCCCTTAATGTTCAAGCAGAAAATTTCGATTGTGTGGAAAGGAAAACAAACAAGCACTTTCTCCTTTGTAAGACCTGTCATCAGTAATACTCCACAGTGGCGGTCACTTTGGAGTGGGAATGGGCCAAATTCAGATCCCGTGTAACAAGTCATGTAGTCACTCAGGTGCAAAATATGTGAAAATTGGGGAAGATGATCTATGCCCTAAAGTATTTGATAAAACCTACTTGAATTTAAGAGCATCAGACATTTGGGAAATTGATAGAAAAGTAAATGTCAAGGTGGGCAATGGGAATTTAATATATTTCTACTGCCTAGATAAGAATAAGAATCCATGAAGTATTTATACTTCAATAAAATATGTACTTTGTTGTTCCTGACTGCTGTTAATCTAGTAAGAATATAAAATTCTTATATATCAATATATGTGCGTGTTTGTGACAATATGCAAAAACGGATCAGAATACATTTTAAATGTAAATGGACTAAGCTTGTTTTGAACATTGGAAGCATGGAATGGCTGTGCATGTGACTGTGGGCTCTGACAGCATTCACAGAAGCCATGCTTATGCTGGGCAGCCCCTAGCTGCCACTGGGACAGTGTGGTCTGTTGCCTCTGCGGAGGCAGGGGTCTGTGCTGTGTGGCTCTCCTTCCTGGAGGAGAGATCTTCTCAAAGCAGATCGCAGTGTGAGGTTCTTTCTACCCAATTCTCCTTCCCCATTTCTTTCCCAGGTGTCAAGCCTCATTAGAATGTTTTTCCCCACTTCATCAACTTCTTGACAATCTCTCACATGTCTCCTTCCATCTTGGCACCCGCTTCTTACAGAACCTTGCTGTGTGCTGGCTTTTGATGAATTGATAGGTGCTAAAAGTATAGGTGCATGACTGTTTTTTCTTTTCTTTTCTTTTTTTGTGGAAAGTGGCTTCAGAGGTTGGAAAAATGAATACAGTCACTCAAAAGGAAGTCAATATAAGAAGCTTTATTGAACTTTGTGATAAAAGTAAGATCAAGTGTATTTATACAAGTAATGGGGTCCCAGACAAAACCCAGCTACCTGTTCTTTATACAAGATCCCCAAAGAGGTTCAGAGAAAGGAACCAATGCAAACAGTGGCTCAGTGATAATAACCACACACAAAAGAGAACAGAACAATGAATTCGAGAACATGATTGAAAGGTAATAATTTTAGAAGACACTGATAAGGAGTTTCAAAAGAATATTAGAGATTTCACTAGAAGCTAATATATAAGGGAAACAATCTGAAATTCAAGAGTTGATTCTGTGAAGGTTTAGACTGTTTGAAGGCAGCTGCTAAATTTTAAGCACCCTCCTGAGTATATATCACTTGTCCTGAAATGAATACCAGTTTCAGGGAGATGCAGAAAAATAGGGCCACTTTGCTAAAAGCAGTCAGGCACACCAAGTAAGAGGTTTTGACTTTCAGAGGTGAGGAGCATGTCTCTGATATAAGAAAAGCTTTGCAGTAAAACCACATCTATCCACAGATTTCAGGTTCTTGGATGTTTAAAGGGGGATTATTTTATTGTTTCCTAGAAATATGATCTCTTTGTCTGCAGATGACTTGTAGCAACTTTTGATTTATCAATTTACTTTTCTCTATATGTATACATGTGCATCTGAATGTGAGTGTGTGCTGGTGGTGGAAGTGGCCTTGGATCCCCAGAGCTTGAAGTTACAGGCTGATGTGTGTACTGGGAACCAAACCCAGATCTTCTGCAGGAGTAGTACATAGTCTTAACTGTGGAACCATTTCTTCAGCCCCCATACTAACTCTTTACGACTCAGGCATTGACAGTTGGATTTTTGTCCTCTTGAATTGTCTGACTCTTTTCCCTTTTAGGAGTACGCATGGTTTATACTGATAAAGCAACTGTATGATGGGCTGATTGTAAGTCATGACTTTTGGACTCAGTAGGGGCATTTAAATAGATTCAGATGGTTACTTTCTTCCAGATTGTACCAGATGAACTGCTTCTTCCTCACCCTTCCTCTGTCTCCAGTTGGTAGTAAAGGACTTTATGAAGGTAGGATAACCAAGATCCTAAGACAGCCAATGGAAGGCAAGGTGTCCCATTAATAATGACTCTTCATTTGTGAGAAGAAAGTCTCCTTGGGATAAGCCACTGATACTTAGCAGCCATTTGCTCCCATGGCATTGGTTAGCCTAAGGGAAGAGTGGGACATTTGCTTAATCTTTTTGGTGATGCTGACCGAGAATAAACCATATCCATGTCTGATTCTGTGTATGTTTGCTCCCTGTAAGACTGATGAAATTTCATTGTCTTGTACATGAAATCAAGCTAATTTGAGATCAGTTGTGTTGAATGTAATTCTCATTGTAGAATAACAGATTTGATAATTCTAAAGTGTGTTTTACTGAAGATTAGCATAGAAGATGGAAAACTTCATGAGCATAGACTCTTTTTCCTTGGTAGGTGTGTGTGTGTGTGTGTGTGTGTGTGTGTGTGTGTGTGTGTGTATGTGTGTGTGTAGGGAACATATTTCAATAAACAATTTTAGGTCACTTATCATTAAATAGTCTAAGAAAATAGAGAAATTCAATGATTAGCATAGGGGAATTTTTTTCCAAGTTGGTTATTTTTATATAAGCAGACATTTATTACGTGAACTAAATCTTGCTTTCTGTCAAAAATTTAGATGGTATAGGAAATTCTTTTTTCTGGTTTCTCAGACATGGGCCAAACATTTATTAGGCTTCAGAAGTAATTTTGTTTTTCCCTTTCCCCAGGAAAAATACTAGGACACAAAATATGCAGTATCAGCAGCTAGCTGTCCTCTGGCAGGAATGCATTGTGCTTCCCTCAGAGTTGGCCCAGATCTTGACAAGTACTACACAAAGCTTCAGACTGAGAGCATTGATTCTGAAGAATCAGAGCACTATATGACTCATGAAGATCCACCCTGTTGTTGATGATGGAAACCCCTTGAGTTTCCAATGCAGTTCTTCTTGTTTGAGATTGGTGGTCTGAAGGTCTCCTTTATGGAACAGATTTCACATAGAAACACATCCAGCTGTTAGTGTCATCTCTCTATCATGGTATTCAGCTGCTCATTGACACCTGCATGTTTGGGTAAAGATTAAGCATGCTTACTTATCTCTGTATGTGGGTCCATGCTTGAGTGTGCTTGGTACAATACTCTAGAACTTGATAAGGAGTGGATCTATAGTGGGTTAACAAGCAAATGATAACTTTAACATGCTCCTGTTTAGAATATTTGACCATGAGGGCAAAACAACAAACCTCACAGTGCTCACATTATTGGTGTTATTGATGTCCAAACATGAGGTCCTGCTGTTTGAAGCTTGCTGATTGTACAAGAGCTACTGATGAAAGTCAAAGCCATCTCCCCTTCTGCCCTGACATTATGATCAAAACCAGGCCCTCGTGCTTTTAAAAATAACTTCTTTGGATTGAAAGGGACAAAAGAGTGGGGGGTGGGGAATAAGAGTTGTGAGTTTTAGTGTTTTTCCTGCCAACATACACAGACCCACTTCCAGAGCACCTCTCATTTACATGCCTGTTTATTTTGTTTGCATGGCTGTCTGAAATCTGGGACCTTTTCTTTCTAAATTGAGACAAAGAAAAGTTAAGATAAAGTCAACACTGGCTCTGTTTAGTTGTGTCTGTCCCCATAAGGACAAGGTCTTCCTGTCACTGCCTGGACAGATGTTCCCGTCACCAAGGGATAGTGTGCATTTAAAGGTACACCACTGAGGATAGAGATGGCAGAGGGTAAATTCTTCCATTTCTAAATTCAAATGTATAAATCTTGTTCTAGGAGTTAGTAGTTTGACTCCAGGAAGATTCACAGTAGATAAAATGGGGAAAGGCTTTCAGACACTTCACAGAATGGAGACTGAATTTATAGGAATTTTGGAGTAGATAATACCACATGTGGATAACAGCACTAAGAGATTTTTTTTAAGTGTCGCTATAGTTAATAAGCATTTACTCTGGATCAGTGTTGAGCTTGGCACTTTGTAAATATTAACACATCTAATCTTAACAGTGTTATTAGGACATATTATTTCCATTTTCAGAGAAAGAAACTGATGTTCAAAAAACTCAAAACTCTTGTGTAAGGGCACAAGTTATAGCTCAAGCTCAGACAGCATTGCTCTTAAAACCCTGTACTACTCCACAATGACCTCTTTTTCTACACCCCTTTCCTTGTGAAACTCTGTCTTTGAACAGAGTATCACTTTCCTTTGGGACTCTATAATTCATCGTTGACCAAATGCTGCTTTAAGAAAATTTCAGTCCTCTCTAACTAACATTGAGTCCTGTCCCCCTGTAAGTAGCTACTCAATTTCCAGACTTGATTCCACATGAAGCTGGGACTCAGAGGTAAAATCTAAACCTCCAAAGATGTGAGAATTTCTTTCTTGGGGGAAGGTGTCTACTCCCTCTTTCTAAAGTTCCAAACCAAAGTATGATTCCTTCAAAGTTCTCCCTGGGGAACTAATGAGTTTATTGGGCAATTTACAAAAAATAAATGAGGGCCTTCTATTAGGACTTTAGGCAACCCCCAAGCAGTTACAATGGAAAGTCATCATCCAGTATAGATGCTATACCACTTCCAGGGCCACTGTGATGGCTATTCTTGGTTGTCAGCTTGACTGCATCTAAAATCAACCATAACTCAAGCTGTTGGGCACACCCGTGAGGAATTTTTTTTCTTAATTAAATCATTCAAAGTGGGAGGACCACTTTGATCCAGATCTTTAGAGGTGGGAAGACCCACCTCTAATCTGGGCCTCACCTTCTGCTGGCAGCCTATGTAAGTTATATGGATGAAGAAAACTTGCCCCTCTTGCCAGCTTGCTCTCACTCCTTCTGGAAAGTCCACTTCTTCACTGGCATTAGAGCCTACATCCTTGGGATTCTGGCATATACTGAAACCCAGCGGAGGTACCCAGCCTTGTAGAATGAACAACTACTAGATTCTTGGACCTATTATTGGTAGACATCCAATGTTGGACTAGCTAGACCACAGGCTGTAAGTCGTCCTAATAAATCCTTTTAAAATATATTCATTCTATAACTTCTGTTCCTGACTAACATAGCCACCTAGGTGGAGCCCTCTTCACTAGCTTATACACTCTAATCCCTCCCATAGATCTCTAAGGCAAAGTCACATACAAATGTTTAGAGGAGTGGCTGGAATATCAGACGAGGGTCTGATGACTCCCAACCCTTTCTCTAAAGGAATACCAACAGTCCACAGGCCCCATCAGCAGACACAGATGATCTGATGAAAATGGCAACAATCTTGGCTAGCAGAAAATGTTGCATGTCATTGTTATTATATTATTAATAATGCTGTACACCAGGAAACCAATTCCTGGCTTGAGCACTGTTTTGTCTCATAGGGCAGCTGATATCTCTCTCACTTCCTGATTGCAGGCCCCATCTGCATGCAGGCCCCATTCTGTCTTTGAGAACTCATCAGGGGATGATCTCCATTCTCAACAACTCCCTTCCTTTGTTAAATAAGGATGGTATATCTGGATGAAAGTGGAACAGGCCTCCTGGGGAGCATCACTTTCCTGGGTGAAGAAAATACTCCATCCATATGTTGGACAACCTTCCAGGAGGATAAACCATCTAACCATAAATCTCTGCAAACTCAGCTCAGGCCACAAAGCTGAAAAGAGCTTTGAAAATGGGCTGTAAACTGCACAACCAGCAACCTGTGCTGGCAAGGGTTCTTTCTGGAATAATTGTGCTGAAATGTATACTTAGCCGCAAAATGGATGTTGAGCACTCTGAGCTTCTTGGCCATGTCCCATCTGTGCACACTCTGGGATAAGAATGTGTAAAGGAAATGATATTTGTTTGTTGTACAATCAACAGTTCCCTAAGGGCTTCTAAACAAACACATCCCTGACTGTCTAGGTCCATAGCTCCCATGTTCATAGAACATCTTGCAAATACAGTGTCCTCAGATCAATTCAAGGTCCCCCTTGACCTTTTCTTTCCATTAATGTATATTGGTCTCCACTGTCTGAGCTCTCATGATTGAGGCAATGCTGATCTGCTTAGTATAATACTTTGTAACTTCCCCCTTTGGCCTCCAGGATCTTACTTTAACTTCAAGCCCTCTGGATTTCCTAAGTCACTCATCCTTTATGTCATGCTTCTTCCCCATTCTATTTTTTAAATAATAATTTCATTTATTCTTTGAAATATGCATGAATGCATAAAATGTACCTTAATCATATTCACCCCACTTTCTCTGTCTTTATGATCTCTCTCCCCCAAACACATCTCTCCCCCAACTGACATCTACTTTAACAAATCATTATTGTTCTTGTTATTTTTAACCAACTAGTACTTCCCAATCAGTACTGTCCATGCAGGCACTGTTTTAGGGTCATTGTCTGGGACATGGGCAACCTCTCAATGGCTATACCTCAAAGGAATGAAATTCTCTCTTCCTGAACATCCATTAATTGCTGATAGTGCCTCAGTGAGAGGTGGATTCCTGGGATGCTGTCCCCCTCTGGTTTTAAGTGCCTTGGTCTTGTATTGGAAAGCACATTTTGTGTGTGTGTGTGTGTGTGTGTGTGTGTGTGTGTGTGTGTGTGAATTCATGTGTGTATTAGTCATGCTGTACCCATTAGGCAGCATTTCAGAGCACTCCTCCTCTTCCTCTTTTCTATCCTTTTAACTTCATCTTCTATGGTGTTCCCTGAACCTTCTACAACTCATCCATTCCACCTCCCTCAACAGATCTGATTCCCTTGAGTCTACTGTCCCACTTGATTGGTTGATCTCACTGTGGGCAACTGAGTAATCACACCAGGGACTGGCCTTTGGCCTCCAAATGCACATGTACACACATGCTCTCATGTAAACTTGCACACATATGCAACAGCCAGTAACAACTTTGTAAAACAACTTATACATACATAAACACAAAAATGTATAAACAAGCAAATTCATGAATAATAAAGATTTATTTGGGAAAATAAGTAAGAGTAAAATATATAAAAATTTATGTAGACATATATTTTTATAAATATATCTGCATTCTGTCAGGCAATGTGTAAGTTAGTTGCCACAAGTGGATGTCCTGATTTTTACAGTTCTCATAGATGGGGATGCTAAGGGATAGAAAGATTACATGGAGAGCTAAGATTCTGTCCCTGGAGAGTTAGCTGTTAAGCTGTGAGTGTTATGCTTAATTTTATATGTAAACTTAGATGGACCATGTTATTCCATAGTAGCTGCATCAGCATGATTCCTGGGAGCATTCTGGAAGCTATTAGCATTTGAGCACAGTAGGTGGCCCTCACCAATGTGGGCAGACTCCCTCTAATCATTCAAGGACCAGAATGGAGCAAAGAGGTGGAGGAAGGTGATCTATGACACTCCTCTTTTCTTCGTTCCTGGTATTCAACTCTTAGCTTACAACTGGCATCTTTGCCATCATCTTTCTGGTACTCAGTTCTCTAAACCACAACAATAGCTGTCCTACACTTCCAGCTTTTGAAGGACAGGTCTTGGTACTCTTCACTCTCCATAATTGAGTAAGCCAGTTGCTTACAGTACATCTTACTAAGTAGAAATAGCTACACATAGATAGATGATAGATATACAGATGATGGATGGGATAGATATTATGTACATGTAATGATGGATGAATAGACAGATGGGCAGGTGAATAGAGAGATGATATAATACATATACATATGGGTAGATGAATAGATAGATGGGTAGATAGATGAACACATGGATACATAGAGACATAGAGACATAGGTGATAGATGGTTAGATAGATAGAGATGGATACATGCTATGTGAGTGGAAAGATAGTTGGATAGATAGTTGGATGAATAGGTGGTAGATAAGTGGATAGATAGATGATAGTTTCCAGTTGGTTTTGTTTCTTTGGCATATTCTAATGTACTCCATCTGCTTCAGGCCATGCTGTTTCACTTTTTCCTGATGCCTACATACGGCTTCCAGAAAGAGTCTTAACATTTCAAGCCTTTTGATTTGTCCTTTGAACTTGTCAGGGGCCCTAGTAGCCAACATACATCATTATTTATGTGAGTTGCAATTATTCCAAATACGGAGAAACCTGAGCAAAGGACACCAACAAAAAACAAGTCCAAATTCCTCATTTTGGTAATGTTGAAAGAGACATGAAGGGGATTGGTGACTAGGACCAAGGCTTTAAATTTTGTTTTTCAGAGTTTGAATAAATACACATACAACATTGAACACTAAGTTTCATCACTGTGACCTTTAGTTTTGCTTCCAGCTAAGAGAGCTGTGGTGACCCTGAAACAAGTCTACACAGGGACAGCGTTTCCTTACCTTCTCTTCTCCAAGGTAAGATAAACACATAAAATATTTTTTCCACCTCTCTTTTCTTTAAATAATTTTTCATACAATAAATTCTGATCACAACTTTCCATCCTTCATCTTCTCCAAGATTCATAACCCCACTATGACCCATCCATCTCCATGCCTTCTCTCTCTCTCTTTAGAAGTCAAAACAAGCTAAAAATGACAAACAAATGAACCAATCAAACAAAAGAAATAGAAAAAAAGAAAAAGTACCCCTACAGAGGAAGAAGAAGAGAGAGAGAAAGAGAAAACATAAAAACTCAAAATCAGAAACAACAATATATAAGCAAAAGACCAGTAAGGTAAAACATGCCCAAACAAAGCATCATGAGACAAAACAAAACAAAACAAAACAAAACAAAACAAAACAAAACAAAACAAAACAAAAACCAAACAAACTCCAAAAAATACCATTGGGTTGCTGTTGTGTTGGTCATATACTGCTGGGCATTTGGCCTTAGTGTGGTTTATATACCCAGTGAGACTCCTTTGGAGAAAACTATGTGTTTCTTTGTGAGTGGTTGTCAATTGGAGATAACTTCTTGGTTAATGCTGGGGGCTCGTGTCTACTTCCCCTCTCAGTGCTGGGACTCCATCCAATAGGCCCTGTGCATGCTGCCATCTAGTCTATGAGTTCATGTGTGCATTGTTTCTGCTGTGTTTAGAAGGCCTTGTTTCCTTGGTGTCCTTCATCTCTACTTGCTCTTACACTCTTTCTGTCTCCTCTTACATATGGCTCCCTGAACCCTGAGGGGAGGGGTTTGGTGAAGACATCCTATTTAGGACTGAGTGTTCCAAGGTCTCTCAGTCTCTGCATATTTTCCAGTTGCACACATGGGGCTTGAACTCTCAGCAACAGGATTTCTGTTAGCTGTGTAGCTTCTAAGTGGAGCTGTAACCCCATTGTTCTGTAGTTCTTTCCAGTTTGTGATCAATAGTCTGTGCTCTGATATTGAGGCAAAATGCACACTCGAAACATCTGTAATATCTATGAAACATCTTCCTCCATGCTATGGCCATGTGCATTCTAGGTATCAGACCATGCTTTTGGTTTCTAACTCTCTCAATACATCATTTTTCCCCCTGTAGCATGTGATAGCCTGATTGGTAGAAACTATGATAATCTGGTGCCAAGAACAACCAAACATGATTTAAATGATGTTGGCCCGATATTGTCCAGCACAAGCTAAGTTTCAGTCCTAAACAGGCCATGGGAAAGGTTGGTGTCTGGATGACTGCTGATACCACAGTGTCTTATAAGTAAGTTTGCATGTGGAGGCAGCAGTGAGGAGGCAATTTCAGTCATTTGATATTAGCATTTGATGACTTCCTAGTTCCTTGCCCAGTGTGTGAGTACTCATCAATTTATGTTGGAAAGGGGGATGGACTCGAAATTAATTCTTAAAGAAAAGAAGTAGAAAACTGTGAAATTCTCTATTTCCCAAGGGTTGGAACCCAGGTTACAGCACAGGTTACAGAAGAATTCTGCTATGTGAACTATTTTTAAGAACAGTTGGTGACAATCACCGCTTCTGAATTGCAGCTTAAATTTTAAACCACAAGGGCCTGTGTAATGCAGTTTAGTTTACTGTTTTCCAAAACAACCTTCATCTTGCTACAGTTAAATTTCCATCTTTTGTGATCGTCAGACATTGAATCATGTATTGTAAGTGGTATTTTTCAAATTATTTTTTTCCAGGGTAGAAGAATCTAGAATTTTTAACGTGAATAGATTAAGGTACCTTAAAAAAATTAAGAGAAACTACTTGGGTATTTTGTTTGATTCTTTTGTTCTACAGGCTTTTTTGTGTATTTCTTCACAAAGCTATACAATTGTTCATATCAAGGTTTCCTAAAATTATTTTCAATATCTCTAGTGTCTAAATATTTAACATATCTATAATAGTATAGAAAATTTTAAGGTTGAATAAAGTCAATACTTAAATTCCATTAAAATGTGTTAGTATTCACATCATGCACTAACGAAACACAAGAGAAATCAACAAATACAACAAAAAGGAGCAATTAAACTCACCATATGTTAGAAATGCTTTGGAGAGCTGCAGAGAAAGATGGATAAAATCGAGTTTCTGTCTGTGATGGCTAATCTTAGCTGCCAACTTGATTAGACCTGGATCAACCAAGAGGACATTTCCTAGAAGGATTAGCTGAAGAGAGAAGCCCCTCCCCAGAGTGGACAACATCTCCTGGCAGAGATGAGAAGAGTCTGTTACCGGATGCCTTAGCTATTTCTGTCAATGTGACCAGCTTACCCGCCAGAACAATAGAAGGAGAAAAGATTCATCTGAGGCCATAGCATGGATTTTTAAATTCATCATAGTGACAAGAGAAACTCCAACCATGAGAGCAATATTGTCAGGTGGTATATTCTCACATGGTGTAGAGAAGGAACCGGAAAGCACAGGGTCGTCTCTTAGTTCCTTTTCTATTATTATACACAGCACCATGACCAAATCAACCCATAAAGAAATCATTTAATTAGACTTACAGTTGCAGACAGTGAGAGCCCATGATGGTGGAGCTAAGGCATGGAGGCAGGAACAGCTTTGAGCTCTCATCTTGACCCACAAGCAGCAGGCAGTGAGCTGTGCACTAGCTATGGTATTAGTTCTTCCTTCAGCACCTTAAAGCCTGCCCCTAGTGATACACCTCCTCCTATAAGGCCACATCTCCTAATCCTTTCTAAACACTTCCCCGCAGCTTGAAGCCAAGCATTCAAACCTATAAGACCCCAGTGGCTATTAGCTTCCAAGCCACCATAGATGGGAACCTTTGTTGAGAATGAGCCTGGCTGTAAACTTACTTCCACCATCTGGGCCTTTCCTCCAGAAACCTCCACAGCTGAAAGCCATAACGTGGGGACTTTTGAATCTGAACACTTCAGATTCAAGCCACAACACCACAGAGCTTTCCCGTGATGCAGAGGAGTTTTAACTTTGAAAGACCCTGGCAGGTCAAGAGATTATGAGGGAGTGAAAAGACAAATGACCTTGGAAGCACCTGCATGAAGATCTTGACCCTGACATCAGGAAAAAGTTTTGTTTAGGGAAGTCATTTACCTTTCTTGCTTCTAGCACGAAAACACCAGTTTATATATTGAAGATGCTTATTCACATGAGCAGATACTAAGTTTGGGGAAAAAAAGAAATAATCCTACGTATCTTCCCGAACTAGAACTCTGTTCAGTTTCTGTTCCCATGGTAGTTACTTCATCTTATAAACAGAACTGAATTTATATGGTGTAATCAAGCAGAAGTCTTGACATACAGGCTGCCCATCTACAAATATCCTCAGCAAACTAACAAGAATGAAGAATGGGAAACTGCATTCTCCAAAATAAGAGAAGGAATAATGGCCTGAGACAAAGGGCCAAAGTTTTTTTTTCAGAATAGATTTCAAAGCCTTCCTAATCTTAGAGAGCATCTGGCCTGTATTCAGCCGCCCCAGAGGGCCAGGGAAGGGCTCCTCTGAGAGTTTCAGAGGCAGGCATGTGAACTCTTGAATTGTGGAGAGCTGGGAGGGTCTAAGGAGGACCTGACTATTATCTTCTGGATGAAGCATGGAACAATGGGCTTTAACTGGAAACTGAAACCACAGGTTCCGCTTACCTGATTCTGGCTGCCCAGCTGTGGTTTACCCCACTACCTTTTACAGAGCTAACACAAACTGAGCACCTACTATATATTTGTGTATGTTTGGTGCTGTTTTTATTAACTCATACATGTTTCCTGCTCAAAATCACTCTGAAAAAGAAGGAAACCAACACACATGGCTTCTGCCCAATTGGTTACTCAGTCCAGCAGTCTGAGCAGTGGATTTGTTTTGTTTTGTTTTGGTTTGGTTTTGATTTTTAGCAAATGAGATCTCATTGAAACCTCAAATAAATACTGCTTTATGTGAGTGCTATAATATTCTGCCTTGATTTATGGGAAATGAAAAATCTGAAGCTTAGTAAGAATAAAGAAAGCTGTCCTGTGGGAGAGACTGAGTGAGTTTCTAGGCTCTCTGACTTCCTCCACTCTAAGGGATACAACAAACGACCCCAATGACACAACAAACGACCTAAGAGGCTACTGTCAACTAGTTCTCCAGAGAGTGGCCATTGCTTATGATCTGCTGGGAAATTCACCTTAATAAAAAACGATGCCCATTTGCATCTGGGTCTGCAGGTGGTTGAGACCCAGCCTATAAAGACTCACACGTGGCCAGTAGAAGTGCACCCATTTTTCTTTCTTTCTTCAGTTAAGGCTTTGAATTGGCTCCAGCTGTGCTTTGATGCAGTGGCCAAAAGACCCCAATATCCTGCTCTTTATTTTTCTGGAAGTTATTGATTATTGTTGGTCATGAAAGGCTAGCTTGGAGCTCCTTGAAGAACTAAAACTTGGTTGATGGGTGCTGGGGGCAAGGTGGGCACACTACAGGGGTAGTGGTGTTTTGAGGTGAAAACTTGGTTTTGGGGGTTTTATATTAGCTAGCCCCATGTATTGACCTTATGGGAAAACAGCCTAGAAAAAGACCTTTACAAAGACTCCAACTGGATTCTTCTCCATTAGGACTGGCGATTGTGTCATGGTTTTAGTAATCTGTTCTTGAGGTTTATCTGTCAGCAGTGTGCTAATCTGTAAACACATCCACAAGCACCAATGTTGTATCTGACAAGGCTGAGAGGCTCCTCTGAAGCAGGTTCTTGGGCTAAAGTGTTAAGTCTTCGCTGTCAGGTGAGGCAAATGCTAATATAGTCTCCATCTTTGCAAATTGATCCTTAGCTCAATGACCTTTTTCAGATGTAGCCTCAATGACTGGTGACAAAAGTGACGTGAACAGGCATATCTCAGCAGACTGGACATCAGTTGCAGCAGGGCTAGAAGGAAAAGAGAAGAAAAAGGAAGTTACCTTGGGAAATTTCCAACCTCTTGCACTCGGCCAGCCTTACCCATCTGGCTCCTGTGTGCCTTCCCTGCATGTCTCGGCATTCGCGTTGTTCCCAGATGCAAAAGAGCATGTGGGCTGGGACACAGTTGGTAAGGAGATTCCCTGTTTTCTACCAGAGAACAGCACCAGTCAATACTTTTGTAAATCAGCTTGCTTAGAATAAGAAACTCACTTTTTTTCCCACTCAAAATGGATTTCATCTTCGAGTCAGGGGGGATAGGGGGCTTGTGGTGAGTCACTCCACTTTTCAGGGGAGAGAGGCTCTAACTCCCAGTGGAGCAAAGAGCCTCAGCCCACTGGCGCCCAAAGAACTAACACAATGGGCAGATGTCCGAACCCTACTGGCCACGGCCCAGAAGCAAACAATAGAACCCTGGCCAACTTCTACTACAGAGAGTTTCTGAAGCTATGGTATTGCGATGGCCAGCCAAAAAAGCATTACAAGACCACAGCTATCCACAATAGTCTCACTTCATAAAGAAGGGGCGGACTGGGGAGTGGGGAGTAACGTGAGCTTATGTTCTCTGGTGGAGTTTAAGGAAAAGTGTGCAGAAATTTTGCCTCTTTGCCCTTTCGGATGATGGATTGCTTCAGTCTTATGAAACACTAAGTCCTTCAGGGTTGGGACTGCATGAATATTAATTGGTCGCAAATAAGAGGAATGAGGCTTTGCTTATTGCCAATCTGGGGCAGTCATCACTACGAGCCCTTTCCATGGTCTGTGTTTTAAAACAGGATTTTTTACAGTGAGAGGGAAGTCAAAAGTTGGACTCGGGGAGGAAATTTTGGTCAAGCCTTCTGTAGTAATCATTATATGACCCTTAAAAAATGGCATCGTGTTCTAAGACTGTAATGGCATGGGATTATCTAAACAGATCCTATTTCATATCCCTCAAATGGATGCAGATAACAGAACTCAGGAGAAGTCCGTTTTTAACAGTTCCTAGAATTTTGTGGATTCGAGTATTTACTTTATACGTGTTATCTTCCCTGCTGATAAATAAAGCAGGCATTGTATCTCCTCTTTTATGGGCCAGATCGACAATGGAAGATCTTGCCAATGGAAGGGCTCAGGGAAAGGGTGGCAGAACAGGGGTTCTGAGCAGGTTTCCTGCATCCAGCTCTGCTTCATCCTGCCTACTTTCTATCCAGGTCCCATACAGTCCTCATTCTCCCCTCCACCCCACTCCGCACGCCTCTTTCCTTTTACTGAGGCCATCAGCTCTGGGTATGACATTGTCTCCATAAATGGCAGAGCACAGCTTGGATAAAATCACATTAATGTGATTCTCCTGGGGACTCAGCATAATTTGCTTCCTTGGATGTATGAAGTACTGGGCACAAAGCATTTTTTTTTTTTTTTGAGAAAGAATTTACCTTGAACTTTAACAGAGAGTAGAGATTCTATCCCAGTAAAAATTTATAGTAAATTCTCTCCATCATACCAAAGACACAAAAATCATAAAAAGCAAATTCATTTGGCTGGGCAGGCTCAAAAATGATGAAAAAAAAATCTCATGAAGTCTATTACAGGAGTCTTTCTGGGAATTGCTGAATATCTGTGTACTTCCTTTGAGGTATAGTTCTGAAAACTAGGAAGAATTTTGCTAAATTGGATATTAAATAAGAGCCCTCCTCACCTCCCCATACACCTCAGCATCCAGCTGATTGGAGCCAAGACTGAATTCTAGCCCTGGTAGATTTGGATGGGTTCTATTTTGGCCCAAGAGCCATTCATGCTCAAGATCTCTCAGGCAAGAGTCTATTCCAGCTTTCCAAATCCTCTCAGCCCAAATATGTTTGACTCCACATTGGAAGCTTTGCAATATTTGATGCCTATTAGAATCGACCTAGCAAACTTCAGAGCCTCAAGATAAGCTAGACACCAATGGGTAACAGAGTCAGACCCGTAGAGTCACCATGTAACTTAAGTAAGCATTGAGACCTGTCTTGAAGTTCATGTGCAACTTCATGTTCAGTTTTGGACAAGGCCTGAGCTCTTTGAGATATTGGTGAGGAGAAAGAGAGGAGGAGATCTCACTTTCTCTTCTAACCCATCACTTCCATATAGCTACTGTGTTCCTTGACCTCAGAAGACAGAGGTTTTGAACAGGGCATAACAAAAGCTCCCATGGAATCAGAGTCCTTTAAAAACAAGGTGACAATTTTTCTCAAGCTGCATTAACGCTGTGGAGCTAGTAACAAGGTAAGAAAATTATGATTTCAACTTAACCAAGAGAGGTTGGGAATTTAGCTAGTGGTAGAGCGCTTACCTAGCAAGCTCAAGGCCCTGGGGTCCTCAGCTCTGAAGAAGAAAGAAAAAAAAAGGTGTAAACCACTGCCACCAGCTCAACTTCACCAAGAGCTTGGCAGCTTCTAAGGTGGAGAAATGGCATTGGTGTGCTTACCAAGAAGGGAAATCATGGATAGATCAGATAAGATGTTAATCCAATCTGGAACTCTCTGGTGAATGGGGAAGACATGGCCAATCTGAAGGGTCCTATCTGGCTAAAGAGAAGACAGAACCCTCACAGAGTCTAATCAGCAGTTTGGTTTCTTGCTGGCTAGTTGGCTCTTTTGAAGGATGCTCTTAGGTAGAAAAGTTACCTGTTGTGCCATGTCCCTTATAAGCCGAGCCTTTGGTGACCTGCGTTTTATTTCTGGGTGTCCAGTGCTCACAGGAACTGTTTCAGGAGTCACATGTGCTACATTCATTTGCCATAGCAGGAAGTATCTGGAGAAGACACACATCTGGCTTGAACATCCTGCCACTTAAACGTCAGTGTGACCTTGGGATAAATCATTTAATTCCTCTGAGCCTCAGTTTCTTCAACAGTTATGCTAATCTCTTTTTCAGAGTGTCCTTGTGACAGTAAAAGATATAGTATATATGTGATCATCCACCACAAACTCTGCTATAAGTATGTGCTTGGGATGTGTTCCTTAAATATATGAGGAAATGCAAATCCCATCTCCTCTCCCATTTCTTCTACTTTCACATATTATTTTTAGGACTAGATAAATTGCACATCTCTATGGAATCCTATTTCGTGGATCAGCACTAGACTCTTGCCTTGTGTGTAGAATGAATTTCCTCTGCAAAAAAAAAAAAAGAGTTCAAGAATATATACATATATTTAATTATATATAATATAAAAAGAGTTCAAGTTATATATATATTAGAACTAATTAGCAGAGCGTGTGTGCATGCGCCCCCCACCCCCATGCATGTGGTCAGAAGACAACCATGTGCATCACTTTGTTTGAGGCAGGGCCTCTGTGTTCTTTGCTGACCCAGCACTGGCATTATGTCCATGATGTAGTCAACCACCCCAGTTTCACATACAATCTAAACTCCGGTCCTTGTGCTTACAGATCTTCAAATACTTTACCTACTGAGCCATAGAAATAATGAAATGATGGCAGGTGTTCACAGTGGTTTCTGGCGGATGTGTAGGATTCACTGAGCTGTAGGTATCCTCTGGGTGGTACACAGACTTTTATTAAAAATGACAGAAAGTCACCTCTCCTGCAACTCTCCTGTTTCCAATCTGACAGAAAAATGTGTCTGGAATATGTATGATCTGTTCTACTGTTTACAGGTTCCTGATGTGTTTGATTTCATTTTTAAAATATTTGTGTTTTCATAAATTACAAAGCAACAAGCTAAGTTGTCAATAGGATTATAATTTTAAAGTCCTGTAAAACGGGGTGGGGTGTATATTTGTATTTTACAACAATAGCACAAGGAAAAAGAATGTTCCTAATTACACTACTTCCATTTTTATCGTTCACATGTGTTATAAAGTGACTGAGTGATTGTCATGTCAGTACATCCATGGCCATGGCGTGAGAAGTAGTTTGTTTCTTTCTGTCATCAAGAGAGATTCTGAAAACAGTTCTGGGCATGGTACCCAATGGCTGGAAGACAAAGGAGGGTAGAGGTTTCTTGGATCTGTTGCTACTTGGAGTCTGGCAGCATCTTCCCCTGGGTGGCCCTGTTGGTTATCATATGTGAAATATAATGAATCCTACTGACCTAACTTTCTTGGGGATTGGCAGCAACCATCAGCATCTCCTAGAGAGCCCAAAGTTGTGTGTAAGTGGGAGCCTGGGCTTGCATCTGTGCAGAATGCTCTTAAATAAGTTGTCACAATGTTAAGCAAAACAAGTCAGGTTTGGAAAGAAAGATACCATGTTTTCTCTTATATGCAGAAGCTAGATTTAAAATTGTGTGTGTGTGTGTGTGTGTGTGTGTGTGTGTATCATGAATCTAGAAAGGGGATCATGACAGTAGAGGAAGAGGTCTTAAGGAAGGGCAGGGGAAAGAGAGGATAATGGGATCCATGTGATCAAAAGTAGAATGGGGGATTAACTGGGGAATGAAGGAAACCAGTCACAGGGAGCCTGAAGCAGAGAGGAGGGCAGTGGGGGAGGGGAACGAATAAGAACAAAGTATAATGACACATTGTATGAACATGCCAGGATGAAATATTACTTTATATGCTAACCCCTAAAAATTAATTTAAAAATGCCTTGTTAAATAATTTTTAAAAAAATTAACTAATTCAGAAGCAATGAATGGCCCTGCCCTGCCCCTTTTTCCCCTACCCTCCTCCTGCTTTTTTGCCTCTTCATTTACATATTCAATAAGGCCTTTGCCTATTAATTATGCACCAGCTATTGTGAAGGTCGGTAGACAAAAGCAGGCAATTGCCTGCTGTCCTTGCTTCCAGACTGATCTATAGTACTGGTGCTGGCGGTGGGAGTCGGGAGAGCAGGGAGCAGGGAGTACAGCCATGCAGAATCAAGCAAGCCTTTCGAACCCAGAGGAGGGATGCTCATGGGAAGGATGGCACTGGGCGATGACAGGTCCCAGAAGGCTGAGCCAGGGAACAGCGGTCTGATACCGGAGAGTTTGAGCAGAGGGTAGAGAAAGGGCAAGGATGGTCATTTGGGGACAGTCTTTATGGGAAGGGAGCAGCGAGGAGGTGGACTAGCTAAAGGAGATCCAGTGAAGGAGGAGAGAAAGCAGGGAGGCTAGAAAGGAGACATAATATCTGTGAAGCCACAAGCGCTGGGCTTTCCCAGTAGATGTGTGTGTGTGGTCTATGTGTGTATCTACACATGCACACGCAGATGTGTGCATCCATGCATACACAGACAGAGGAAGGAAGACATTACAAGCATGTCCAGTTGTGTTCAGTTCTGATGTGGATGTTGGAGACTCGAGCTCAGGTCCATCAAGCACTCTTACCTACTGAGCCATTTTCCCAGCCCTGGCTGTGATTTTTTGATTGTAACTGAATGAGAAGTCATCAGAGGTGTTTAGGTGAGTGGTGAATTTGATAAAAGATCATTTTTGGCATCATCTCCAGAATCCATTTGGATCACAGTAGTGAAAATAGAGCAGGGAAAAGAAATTTATAGGGAGAAAAAAATAAAAATAAAAAGCTTTACCAGCAACTTCTGTATTTTGGCTATTTTACTTAAAGTAAAACTCATCAAAATTATATCTAATATTTCTGCCTAAAGATAGAGCTTTCTGATTTCCCTTCACCATCCCTTTCTCTTTCTCCTTTCCTTGAATAACCTCTTTTCTTTATTTCCCCATCTAACCCTCCTTTCTTGCTCTGTTATCTTTGGCTTATGCAAATTAGATTGACTTCAGCCATGAACATTCCTCCCCCCACCCCAATGTTCTTCACAAGTGAAATACTCTTTCAGTGTTCTGTAGATGTAGTTGGGATAGACTGGGACTCAGTTGCCCAACAAAGTCTATTGTGACCTTGCAAGGAAAGCCTTGAGAACATGTGCTTCCCCAAAACAGTCCTTTGATCTTTCACCGCATTGGTCCATCTTTGATTTTAGGAGACCCAACACCACTCTTCTGAGACAGTTATCTTCCTTCTTTTGTAAGAATTCCAACACCAACACACGGTTTGCCCTTGCTACTTCTGATCAATGTTTTGGTTGTCATTCTAACGTCCTCTACTGGCATTCTATGTCCCTTGCTACACAGGTTCCATACCAGCAGAATCAGCCAAAGATCAAAAATGTTTAGAGCACATCGCCTGCACTGAATGTGTATAGACACTTCTCTCTGAACAGTACTGTGTAACCACTGTTTCACAGCATTTACATCATATTAGGCAGGATATGCAATCCAGATATTACATAAGAAAGCTGTGCCCAGGTTATAAGCAAATACATAAAGGACTTGAATATCCACCTGGAACTAATCCCCCTTGAATCCTGAGGGACACCTGTAATCAATATCAGCATTTCTTGAGAACTATGTGTCAGGCATCTGAGTGTATTGTGTACAACATGGGTTGATGTCACTAAGCAAAGTATGACATCTTGATCTTGTCATTATACAGGTGGTAGGACTGAGTCAAATACAAGGAAGATTTTTCATAAATATGTGTGTATATATATATATACACACACATGACGTGTGCATGGGGAAGCCAGAGGTCAATATTGAATATCTTCCTTAATCATTCTGTACTTTATTTTTTGAGACAGGCCCTGTCACTGAACCCAGACCTCACCAATTCGGCTGGTAGGAGAGCTCCAGAGATCTTGCTGTCTCCACTTCCCTGAAAATGGACACTGGGATTACAGGGCTGTATCACTATGCCTGGCTTTTTATATGAGTTTTGGTTTCCAAAACAGGTCCCTAATATGGCAAGAACATTAACAACTACGTTGTCTCCCCAGACATACAAGAATATCTCCCAAATGAGACAGGATATTATGGACGAGATTACATCTAAATAATCACTTAAATGATTTGTAATCCATTAGCATTTTCCTAAATGTCCTGACTGAATGCAAGACTGGGACATAGACATTTTAAGAAAATGGAACTGGAAGTCACAACAGGGATTGCTTGTTCATTTTAATCTGTCCCAAATGTGACTCGATACCTCAGCAAGTCTCTGATTCATTGCATACCATACAGTGACCCAGGGGCCTTTCAGCACTCCAGGTTGCATCCAGCTTGCTTGCCTTGGCCTGAGAAAGAAAACCACAGCTCACTGCTCTCCTCAACACACTCAGCAAGAAGGCACAAGGAGACTGGGTGAGAGAAAACATTCCCGACAGCATGGCCTCCATTTAGAAAGCTGGGAGCGGTGAGGAGTAATGTGTCTTGACTTCTGACACTGTTAACGATGGCGCCTCTACTTTTCTTTCCGTTTCTCACCTTATTCAAATAGGAGAGGAATGAGGAGAAAAGGGAAGTTTGGCAGGAAATCCACTCGGAGAAGGAAAATCATATTTGAATCAACGTGCCCCATTGAGGAGTCTCTTAGCATTTGCTTTGGGAACTGGATGCAGCTTTATTAACTGGCCAACAGAAACTGGCTGTTTGGATGGGAGGAGGGACTGGCTATGCCAGGTTTACAGGATGAATGTAAGAGGGGAGGGTAGAACAACATAAAATTGGTACACGCAACTAGTGGGGTAGGAGTGTATGTGGGAAAACAGAGAGGAATGCTTATGGCCTAGAGAGGTTAGAGGTTCTGAACAGGGCTTCTAAAAGGCCCCAGAGCCTGGAACCCAACACAGCCATTTATATAGATCTCTCTTGAGGTATCTTCTATCCTAAGACATGTTGGATTTGCAGTAGACTCATGGGTCCTGTATTTTCCATTGTTTCCTCATTAATTACAAACAAAAGAGTATGAAGAGAGTGGAAGCCAAGTGGAAAATAAAAACTTACTTCCTGGTTGTAAGAAAGTTATTAATTGATGATTAAAGAGACTAAAAAGGAAGGTAGGGTATGGAAGAGCTGCAATGTATCCCTGTGTGGAAGTGTCTTCACTAATGACAGGCTTAGCGCTGTGCTGAGGGTGGGGGCAAGCATGTGATGGGGATGTGTTTCCTAGGAGCTAGCTAAAAGGAACTGAATCTCTATCTGCTCCTCCAGTGAGATGGGAAACCTAGCGTGACGGGTCTAAGAATCTGTGCGTCCCACAACTACCAAAGCCACTGGCTTCCATCTGTAACTTTGTTGTTTCTAAAATATACAGACTTCTAAAACCTTCTCCCAGCTGACTCCTGTGGGGGTTTTTCTTTTATTTTTAAAAACTATTTCAAAAAAGAAAAAAAACTCATTAATTTTTTTTTTTTCATGGAGATTTTTCTTCTTTGGGAACTCATCCTAGGACACAAAATTTATCCATATATTGTAATGTACCACACAAATAAACCTGGCCCATGTTGAAAGATGTGTGCATGAGTATACTCATATGTACATGGCTGCACATGTACATGCAGTCATGCATATGTGGAAAACACAGGTTTATAAAGTGTCGCCTCTTCCATCTCTCTCTCTCCACCTCATCTTTCAGACATGATTTCCCACTGAACCTAGAGCACAAGGAGTTTGCTAAACTGGCTGGTCAGCAAGCTCCCAGGATCTACCTGCCTCTGACCACCCCAATATCCACCCAGCTCTGACCCCTAACTCTGGGGTTTCAGACACACCACTGTGCCTGGCTTTTGTGTCGTTGCTGAGGATTCTAACCAAGGTGCTTTTGCTTGGCCGGCAATCAATTTACTTACTGAGTGATCTCCCCTAACCCTACCTTGGTTTTTGCAGCAGGGTCTCTCACTGACCTGAAGGTCACCAAGTGGGCTAAGTTGGCTGATCAGCAAGCCCAGGGATCAGCCTGTCTTTGTTACCCTAGTGCTGGGGTTATGAACTCATGCCACCATAGCAATGTTTTGGCATAGATTGTGAAGATTGAGCTCACACCTATGTTTATAAGGCAAGTGCATTACTTACTAACTGAGCCATCTAGAAGAATCTTTGTCTTATGTGGGAGAAGTGCTCTACTACTGAGCTATCCCTGGGCAAGGAAAGGAGCCTTGATTTCTTCTAAGGAAACTGAGCATTGCAGAGAAAGGAGCAAAAAGAATGTAAGGGGGATGTGAAATGCTGTCTTCTGGTCTTGACATGGCTGATGCCCACATGAACTCACCATAGTTATAACTACTTCACAAAACCTATGTAAGATCAAGCCAACAGACTAGTCAGTAGCCAAGTAGGTGTTATTAACTGGGCACAGAAGGTTATGAGAGAGAGAGAGGAAGGAAAGAAGGTAGGAAGAAAAAGTGATAATGTGATGGGGATGTGTTAGTGTTGGGGGTGTCCCAGAGGAGTGGAGGGAGGAAGTTGGGGGTGGACATGATCAAGATATATCATATGCATGTATGACATTTTCAAATAACAAATAAAAACAATTAATATAACCTAAGGGTGTTTTAAGTACTGAAGTGATAGTTTCATCTAAAAATCAAAATATGGTAGTAGTTTTGAGCTCCTGGAGTAGTGACTTACCAGCATAAACACACCTGTATATACCTTTGTGTGTGTGTGTGTGTGTGTGTATGTGTGTGTGTGTGTGTGTGTGCGCATGCATGTGTGCCTATGTGCAGGAGCACAGTAGTACTGGGCAGGGGAGATGGACTTGGGAAGAGAAGTACTGAGAAAGCCTCAGTGAAAGCTGGCAGGCAGAGAGAGCCCGGCTTTATAACGTTATTTAAAGACAAGTCAGTTCTGGAAGCCATCTGTACAAAATTTACTTGAGTGATGAAAAGAAGGCAGCAAACACACAGGGTACATGTAGGAGGAGCGGGTGGGCTGGCAAGGGAGACTAGGGACGTGGGAAATGCAGCTGCTTACGTGGGTCACCACCATTCACGGGAGGAGGACCAGGGCCCTGGCTGCTTTGATAGAGCTGCTGGGAGAAGGACAACTAAGGCACATACAAAACTCATCATGCACTTTTCTGAGTCTTAGGGCTCCCAACTTGAGCATCTCTTCCTGAGTTTCTTCCTGTGACTCACATCCCTGACTCATCCCTTCAGCTCTTGCAAACAGAGGATTTGGCTGGCCAGACTCCTTACTGCTCAGCCATGGTGATGAGTGTGTCTGTCTCTAACCCTGCCGGTCTTATTATCTCAAATTGGTGCTGTGTTGGATGGGTGCTTTGCTTCCAAATCAGTTCCTTCTTCTTGATGGTGTCATAATAACATAGAGAGAAGCAACATCTGCTGCCATTTATTGAGTTCTAAATACGTACCAGGTGCTGCATGAGGGGTCTCAGAAATTTGGAAGCCAGCACCCCAGACTCTGTCAGATGGCTGATTCCAATCTTGCTTCCAGAATTTACCAGTTATGAGACTCAAGGGCAGACTTTAGTCTCTCCAGTTGTAAAATGGGCATAATGTGACTTCTTCATCCTTAAAAACAGTGTGTGTGTGTGTGTGTGTGTGTGTGTGTGTGTGTGTGTGTATGTGTATACTTAAGTGCTTGCAAAGGCCAGAGGTCAAGTATCTTCCTTAACCCCTTCTTTGTCTTATTGTTGAGACAAAATCTCTTACTGAACCTGGAGCTCACAGATTGGCTAGGCTGGCTGGCTAATGAGTTTCAGGAATGCTCCTGTCTCTCTGCTCAGGGAATTGTGTTACCCACAGTGGGTTGAGTTTTGGCACATCATTCAATGATCACAGTAATCCCCCTCAGACATGCCTACAGGCACCTAGGAAATTTCTTATCAACATTCTCTATTCCAACGTGTCAAATTTACAACAACACAGCAGCATTCTACCTGACTGTTTTAGTTAAGGTTTCTATTGCTGTGAAGAGATGCCATGACCATAGCAACTCTTACAAAGGAAAACATTTAATTGAGTGGCTCATAGTTCAGAGCTTTAGTCCATTATCATTATGGTGTAGCATGGAGGCACACAGGCAGACATGGTGCTGGAGAGGTAGCTGAGAGTTCTTATATCTTGGTCAAAGGCAACAAGGAGTGAACTAAGATACTGGGCATGGCTTGAGCATATATGAGAGCTCAAATCCTGCCTCCACAGTGACACATTTCTCTTCCAACAGGCCATACCCAGCCCGACAAAGCCAGACCTCCAAAAGTGTCACTCCCTTTGAGAGCCATTTTCTTTCAAACCAGCACACTGGGGATTGTAATTTCTAAGACATAGTGCTGTGGGATGTTCTGTATGTCAAATGTGCTGCTCTGATTGGTTAGTAAATAAAACACTGATTGGCCAGTAGTCAGGCAGGAAGTATAGGTGGGACAAGCAGAGAGGAGAATCCTGGGAAGTGGAAGGCTGAGGGGAGAGACCTGCCAGCCGCCGGATGACAAGTGAGATGTAAGGTACCAGTAAGCCATGAGCCACGTGGCAACTTATAGACTAATAGAAATGGGTTAATTTAAGATATAAGAACTAGATAGCAAGAAGCCTGCCATAGCCATGCAGTTTATAATTAAAATAAGCATCTGAGTGATTATTTTATACGTGGGTTATGGGACTGCGGGGGCTTGGCAGGAGAAGGAGAGAAAAACTCCAGCTACAACATAGTTTTTCAAATAATTGCTTTTCTTCATCTTCTAAAAAAAAATATAGGAGCTGTGCAGGTCCTCTAACCAGTGCCAATGTGTATGACAGGAGAAAATTAGTAAATATGATCATTTATGCCTGTATATTTTCCTAGCATATGACCCCTGAACCTGTAAGTTACTTGATCCTGGAGTCTTCAAGCTGTCTGTTTGTAACCATTTTCAAAAATGCACTTGTTTTCTTCATTGAAAATGTGTTGTTGAAGATGGGGCAATGTGTGCTTAAATGATGAACTAAGCTTCAGTCAAGGTAGAACATTAACTATGTGTAAACCAACCACAGAGGAACACCTCACATTCTGCTTCCATGCACTGCTGTGTTCAGACAATTCCAGTCCAGAACTGTTATTCACAAAGTCATATTTATTTACTTATTTGGATTTTTTTCTGTGTTGCCCTGGCTGTCCTGGATTTATTCTGTAGACCAGGCTGGCCTTAAACTCAGATATCCATCTGCCTCTGCCTCCTGAGTGCTGGGACTAAAGGCATTTGCCACTATCACCAGGCTACAAAGTCATCTTTATTTTTACCTACTACCATGAGCATTTTATATATACATACTGTGGTGGTTTGAAAGAAAATGGTCCCCAAAGGAAGCGGCACTATTAGGAGATATGACCTTGTTGGAGGAAGTGTGTCATTGTGGAGGCAGACTTTGGGGTCACATATATGCTCAAGCTATACTCAATGTTTCAGACCACTTCCTGTTGTCAAGATATAGGAATTACAACTGCTGCAGCGTCCTGCCTGCATGCCATCATGTTGCACTCTGTTGATAATGGACAAAACCTCTGAAACTGTAAGCCACCTCAATTAAATGTTTTGCCATGCTCATGATGTCTCTTTACAGCAATAGAAATCCTAACTAAGACACATACGTATATATGGATACACACACATATGAGAGAGAGAGAGACAGAGAGAGAGAGAGAGAGAGAGAGAGAGAGAGAGACAGAGACAGAGAGACAGAGAGACAGAGACAGAGAGAGGAGAGGAGAGAGAGAGGGGAGAGAGAGAAGAGAGGAGAGAAAGAGAGAACATTTATTTATTTGTGCATATGTGTGTACCATGACATATGTACAGTTAGGAATTGGTTCTCTCTTTCCATAATTTTTTTTTGGATCAAACTCAGGTCCTCAGTCTGGGCAACAAGTACCTTTACCCTCAGAGTTATTACCCTGGCCTCCCAAAATAATAAATTTTGATTAGCTTTTTCACATTCCATGGTTTCTGAAAAACAAAACAAAACAAAAAACAAAACAAAACAAAACAAAACCACCCCCTTGCCAAAATCCCTCTGCTTTTACTTGACATGGCTTTAATGCACATCACCAAATATCCTCCTACAGAACACTTGTCCCTAAGCTCTGCTTGATTCCCTGTCCCTCCCATCCTCAAGTGGTCCACATAGTGTCTGTTTTTATGTCACTATAAATTCTCCTTAGCAGTGCTGGGTGTCTGTCAATTATCCCTTCAGTCATGTTCCTATTCTCCTCAGGAAACCTGCAGGAGGGAGACTGGAGTTAGAACTAGTTACCGGGAGCAACTTCTTTTTTCTCTTTCCACACACCCTGACACTTATTCTAATTCTGTGTATTTCCCTCCTCTTTGATTAGAAGCACACAGCGAACTTGTGGGGGTTCCAGGGCTCATGTTCATGGGCTTTGCGATGACCCTGGCAAGGACAAAAGTCCCTGCGTACAATTCCTCATAGAAAAGATTCAGAAGGTGGGAAGAGAGTTTAGAGTGGGTAGATGGAGCGAGGATTTTTAGGTGGTTTTGTCGTGTTCTCTTCTCCTGAAAAACTTAAAAGTTTATGTGCGAGCAGGCTAACCTAAACATTTTAACCTGTCAGTCAGAGTGTGTTTGTTGACCTAAGATGGGTAGATAGGAAGAGAATTACTAAGGAGAAGTCATAGCCCCATCTCAGTTATCTTGGCATTCATTTCAGGATTTTGTTTTCTAACCTGGCTAAGTAACCCTGAGAAAATAAATGCATGGCAGGGCATATGTGTATTTAATATTCTCTAACTTGTTTATGGCAGGAATCACTGGCCCTGCTTACACCCTCTGACAGCCCCTGTCTCTAGTCCATCTCATTGCTTGTTTTATGCCTAGCTTTTCTCCTCAGCAGTCTGACAGTGTCTTTGTGTGGCCATTGCTTTGTAAAGAAAGGGAGGAAATAGTAATTAGAGAATATCAAAGTGCCAGCTTCTGGAGAGCTCTTGGTTTCTGGAATGATCTCAGATAGGTTGAGGCCTTATTTCCCAAGGTTCTCTGACTGTCTGGTAAGCCAAGGCACCATGTTGGTATTGTCAAGGAAGAGTCCAGAAGCTTCCGAACTCTGAGATGGGAAACCGTCATCCTGTCTCTCTCCTCACTAGTTGGATCTAGGGGAGGGGGTTCTCTTGCATACCAACTCAGCACTTCCCTTCAGCAGTTCTATTAAGGTTCACCATAGGAGAAGGTCTATACACACCTAGAAGACTATTGGTTCTAAACTGGGAAGCAACAAAAAACATTAATAACAACAAGAAAATAACAGAGAGAACACAGTCTCTTCTCCCACACTGCTGCCTTATATTACTTTTCTATTTCTGTGGTAAAATAATATGACCAAGGCAATTGTAGAAGAAAGAGTTTATTTGTGCTTATAGTTCCAGAGGGGCAAGAATCCATCCTGGCAGGGAGGCACAGCAGCAATCAGGGATGACTGAAGGCTCATATCTTGAACCCCAAGCCCAGAACAGAGAGAGGGAACTTGAAATGGAGTGAGTCTTTAACTCTTAAAGCCCACCCCCAGTGGCATACTTCCTGCAGCAAGGCCACACCTCCTGAACCTCCCCAAACAGCACCATCAACTGGGGACCCAGTATTCAAAGGCTCAAGACTATGAGGGACATTTCTCATTCAGATTCCCACACTCCTTGACTGTGTGTGTATGTGTGTATGTGTGTATGTGTGTGTGTGAGTGTGTGTGTATGTGTGTGTGTGAGTGTGTGTGTATGTGAGTGTGTGTATGTGTGTGAGTGTGTGTATGTATGAGTGTATGTGTGTGAGTGTGTGTGTATGTATGTATGTGTGTGTGTGAGTGTGTGTGTGTGTGTGTGTGTGTGTGATATGTTCCTATGTCTGTAGATATGTGTGCAAAGTGAGTGGAGGCCAGAGAACAAATTCAGCTGTTGTTGCTCATGCATAATTTACCTTGATTTTGAGGCATGGTCTCTCACTGGCCTCAACTCATCAAGCAGGCAGGTCTGAATGGCCAGTGAACCCAGGGATCCTTTTGAGTCTGCCTCCCTCCCACTGGGATGATAAGCACTTGTAACCACACCGAGTTTTTCTTTCTTCCCAGGTTTCTGAGGACTGTTCTCAGGCTCTCATGCTTGCAAACATTCAGCCCTGTACTTTTTGAGGGATCATGTAGGGCTCCTTTGGAGGATGTGTGTCACTTTGCTCTGTCCATTCTTAAACTGTGTTGTGACCAAGTCTATGCAAGGGGTTTTGGCAGTACTTGTGAGATAGGAGTGAAACGTGATAAATGCTGGACCTTAAGTTGAATGGTCATGTCTTGTCTCCATGTTCCCGTCTCAGAAGAATTGCTTCCTTTTTCCGGACACTGAAGTGGTTAGACTGGATGATCCAATGATTTGATTAATGGCTCACACTGTGAACTGTGCATTAGAGAGCCTTTTCCTTGTTATGCCATAAAGGATATGCTTTCTCAGAACACTATACCAAGGAAGAGAAAGCTTGCTGCAACAATAGCCTTGGGATTTATTCTAATACATTTGGTTTAAAAGATGTGGCTTGCAACACTGGCCCGGATGGGGATTTGATTTCCAGGTAAGCCATTTAGCTTGAGAGTTAAGAAAAGATGTCTTGACTCACTTCTGGCTCCTTTGCTGATTGCAAAGGGCAAAGAGCCACAATTTATATATGTATGCGTGCACCTGTTTTCTCAACTGTGTTTCTAATAAAAAATGTTTGGAAGATCAGGAGACTTCTCAGTTAATTTTCAGTGTCACTGTGATAAAATACCTTGACAAAGCAACTTAAGGTTGGAAGGGCTTATTCTGGCTCACAGTTCGAGGTTACAGAGCATCATAGTGATGATGCTTGAGGCAATTACATCACCTTACATCACAGTTGATAAACAGAGTGATGAATGCATACCACTGCTCAGCCCCCTTTCTCTGCTTCAACAGTCTGGCATCCCTGGAAGCATTGGTGCCACCCACAGCAGGCAGCTTTTCACTCCTCCCTTAAAGTGGATAAGACAGTCCTCCACAGGAATGCCCAGAAGTCCAGCTCTCTCAAGTGACTCTAGATTTTGTCAAGTTGATAACTGACACTATCACAGTAGAGTAAGGATATTACAACAGAACCTGGTTTATCTATCACAAATAACACCGGCTGTCATTTTCTGATTCTGAAATGTATTTTTCTTGTGTGTGTGTGTGTGTGTGTGTGTGTGTGTGTGTGTGTGTGTGTTCAGATGTAAGTCTGTATGCCTCACGGTGTATTTCTATGCATGAGCATATATGTGCATAGGCCAGAGGTCAACTTTGGGTGTCATTCCTCTGGAGCTGTCCATCATATGTTTTGAGACAGTGTCCCAATGGTCTTGAGCTCATTGATTATAGGCTAGGCTTTTCTCTGTGTAGCATTGCGTCTTTCCTGGAACTCACTTGGTAGCCCAGGCTGGCCTTGAACTCACAGAGATCCGCCTGGCTTGGCCTCCTGAGTGCTGGGATTAAAGGCGTGCAGCACCAACGCCCGGCTGCCCCAAGTATTAATATTGACAAAAGATTACAATGAGTGGAGATGCTTGAACTCAGTAGAGAATGAATGTGACTTTGGTGCAGAGAGATGGAGAGGAGCAGACATGGCTTCCAGCTAAAACTACCTGGAGGTTGGGGAGAGACATGTAAAGAACTGTAGCATACAGTGACAATACTTGTAGCATGAATCTCAAAGAGCCTTATTAATAAAATCAAGCCCGAGACCAGTTATTGGGGTGAATCCTGGAAGATCAGAGAGGCAGAACAAGCCACAGCTTCCTCACCTCGCCAGTTCCTCAGGTGGTCTTATTTCCTCAGACTGCAAGCTTCTGAGTCCTTATCCAAATGACTCTCAGCTGAACTGTGCTACTCAAAGCCTAAAAGCTTAACCAGCCAAATGCTGCTAGTTTCTGGTCTTCATGCCTTATATATCTTTTCCTTTCTGCCTCCACTCCCTGGGATTAAAGGTTTGCTTTCTGGGATTAAAGGTGTGAGTCACTTTGCCTGGCTGTTTCCAATGTGGCCTTGAACTCGCAGAGTTCCACCTGGCTCTTTTCCAGTGTGTCACGTGGCAAGTGTTATATGGTCCCATGCATCAGCTGTGTCTGCACAGCTATGTGATGTTCACACAGATTCCAAATACTAACAACTTCCAGAGAAACACTGTGCAGGTGTAACATGTTAAAAAGCTGTCTGGTCAGCAACAGCTAAAGGTGGGGTGATCAGGGCCCTACTGCAGAGCAAGCATGGGCCTGCAAGCAAGTCAGAAAGCAGCCTTCCTGCAGGATTTCTGCTCTGAGTTCCTGCTTGAATTCCTGCCCTGACTTCCCTCAATTGTAGACTGTCACCTGTTAGCTGAAACAAACCCTATCCTCTCCTATGTGGTTTTGGTCAGAGTGTTTTAGCACAGCAACAAGAAAGGGGACAAGGACAGTGTGGAAGGAAGCATCCAGCATGAACTAGCAAGGGTCAGACACTCACTCATCTGACTGTTTCTCCACTCACTCTGTGTGTGTGTGTGTGCGTGAGAGAGAGAGAGAGAGAGAGAGAGAGAGAGAGAGAGAGAGAGAGAGAGAGAGAGATGTTCTAAGCCTGCTTTGATCACTCTCTAGCTTTTTGATATTGTTTTACATTGTTGAGTAGTTCATACATGCATATGATGTGTTTTGATCAAATCCATCCCCTTCTCATCCAATTATTTTCCTATCTATCCACTACTTTCCTCTCCCAATTTCATTTTTTAAAGCACTTCATCCAGTTAATGCTCCTCATATGTTTATGGACATAGGACCACCTTATATGGTGCATGGGTAGCTTTCTAGGGGTGACCTTCCCATAATTCCTCATATGGCACTAAGATTTCACCAGTGCTGGGTTTCTTTAAGCCGACACAGGCACTGTCATCTTATGCATGCCACTGAGCCATCAAGTCCATTAGACTGTTTCATTGCAGGTGTCAATCGACTCCCTGTGGCATGTGGCATTTCTGCTCTTTCTACTCCTTCTTCCCTGGTGATACCTGAGCTCCGAGGGAGGACTATGATACAGACATCCTGTTTAGAGCGGGGAACCCCAGTTTCCTATCCTCTGCACACTGAAACAGTTGTGTGTCTCTGTGTTAACCAATACCTGCTACAAAAAGGAGTCTCTGTGATGAGTCTCTGAGATTAGAATTTAGGGAGCAATTTCTTACTGTGTCCATTTAGCAGAGTTAATAGTGCTAGGTTCTTTTCTAGGGGATAGGACTGAGCCAACTTCAGGTCTTAGAGGTCTTACTTTTGGAAGAGTTGGGTAATTCTAGTGCATTTCTTAGGTTAGGAGCACCTCTTCAAGGGCCTATCCTCTCAAAATATGGTAACTTTCACTGGGCATGTGGCTCATGTTTCCTGTGACATTGTATCCACATATCGCATGAAGTGAGTCATCTATACCAATGTCCTCTTACAAGCAGGTGATCCTCAGAAAGGCATCACTCATTATATTTTACTTATAACTTAGAGTTAAAGCTTCCAGAATTGAGAGAACTTCTGACTTTCTTAGTCTATGCTATGAGAGATTGGTAATAGACCATCTTGGCACATATGTGCTATGTAAAGAAGACTTTGTGTGTGAGAGTGTGTGAATGTATGTTGTATTATATATGTACGAGTAGTGTATGTATGTACAAATGTAGGTGCATATACCTGTGCATGTGCACAAGGAGGAGAAGCCCTTGGGACTCCTGATCTTCTCTCTTCACTGCACAGTCTCTCGCTGAGTGTGGAGCTATCTGGCAGCTTGCAAGCCCTGGCGATCCTTCTGCCTCCACTGAGGATATAGGTTCATGTGGGGCTATACCTGGTTGCTTATGTTGGTTCTGGAGTTGGAACTCTGGTCTCAATGTTTGTGAAGAAAGTGCTCTTACCCACTGAGCTACCTCCCCAGCCCTAACTCTTACCTTTTGAATAACTACATGCATCTGGCTGCTGCTAAGTCTCCTGCAGGAAAGTGCCCACTCCTTCCTTCCTGGCAGAGAGACTCCCCAATCCTTCCCTTCCACCTGGAAGTGATTGTATGTTCTTCATTAACCCCTCCCTCTCCGCCAATCACTGGCTTACATTTGTTTCAGTCTTCTTGCCCATATTATTTTAAATGTCTCCTACACTCTGGGCCAAATTCTTACAATAATTTCAGCAAAGGAAAAGATGTACAAAAGGAAGAAAATAAAACCCACAGAACTACCTTAAATTCCAAAGCAATCAGAAACTACCCACTTTCCATATGGGTAGCTATAAACTCCAGGAGCCACAATTATCCCCACAGACCCCTACGTCATTTGCTGGACCACAGTATTTTTCTTTCTTACCAAACCTTTCATAAAGAAAAAAATTTTCTGTTGAAAACTTTTTTTTTTTTAAACTAAAGTCTCTCTAGAAAAACATTTTATTTTCAAGAGTTAGGGAAGACCCCAAGTATTGCTAATTCCACCATGACATACCTTTCTGTGAACCCACCACCCCTGACCAAAGACAGTGTCAGTTTACATTTAATTCCACCGAAATTGGAAAATCATGCTAACTGTAATGGGGGCAGATGATGGCTCCCATGTGGAAAGACAGAAGCCCCAAGAAGTGAGCTTGCAAATTCTCAGTTTTTCTTACGTATGTCCTCAGTTGCCAGTTTGGCCCGAGTCCTTTTGCTTCTGACCTGGGTTTGGAAAAAAAAAAAAAAAAAAAAAAAAAAAAAAACCAAAAAAAACCTTGTCTTAATTCCCCCACGTTGAGCAACTCAAACAAGTCTCCTGGACAAGATGGGATTCCCTGATCTGGACAGAACCTCCGTTTTCACCTTTTAATTAATAAGAGGTTTTGAGAAAGCCCATATGGGTTACTAAAAGCTCACGACATGCCTTCTGATTTATTTATGCAAGAGGAAGCTCCGAGGCACCCTGAAAGGTGATTCTGATTGTTTTAACAGGACAGAGTGTTTCCCAGCCTGTCAGAGTGGCATTTCCCCTTATCTGATGGGCAGTCAGGATGAAAGGAGGAACCAAAGCAAAGTCCACACCCTAAAGTTGGAAGCAATAAACGGAGGCTAATGAAAATGCCAATAGAAGCCTATTTTTCAAGTCTGGTGTCTAAGTTCCCTTTCTGTGGCTATCACTGAATACCAGCAGTCTGTGTGCTTGGTAAAAAACAGAGATTTAGGGGCTAGAGAGATGTGTTAGTCGGTGAAGTGCTTGCTAACAGTCCTGAGGATCAGAGTTTAGGTAGCTAGGGCAGTCCATCTACATTCTTACTGTTGGGGAGGTAGAGATGAAGGCAGGGGGCAAGATAGACAGCTAGACTAGCCAAGTAGGTGAGCTCTGGCTTCAAGTGACAGACCCCAATCCAATGTACAAAGTGGAGAGCAATTGAAGGAGACACCTGATGTCAACCTCTGTCACCTGCATGCACACAGAAGCACACACAGAGCCACACAATGTGTGACTACATGTGCACATACACATTATATACTCTGGGAAGTCCAAGACCATGGTACTGGTATCTGCTCCATATGTATTGTGACTGGTCAAAGGCACCACATGGAGTTCAGGATTTCCTTCCTCTTCCTTATATAAAGGGATTTCTTTTTCATTGAGATACTACCTTGATGCCTTTATTGAATAACAATTACCACCTAAAAGCTCCACTTCCAAACACCATTACCACAGCTATGTAGTAACAAAGTTTTATATGAGTATGGTAGGGGACATTCAAACTGTGGCACATGGCAGATAAATTGCAAATTTCCACTGAACTGGACTTTGGAGGGCAGGGTCTACACATCTCTGTAGTTTCCCTGTGATGGGAGGAATCAGGTGGCCAGAGCCTTCATGCAATAAAGGATGCAGGAAAACAAAGTTGCACAGTCTTACAACCTGGACCTTTGCCTCAGTCCTTGTGGAAAAGAATCAAAGGTAACTAAGGACTATAACATGAATTTTAAAAGGTCTTATTAACAACTAAAAACAAAAAAAATAAACAGGGAGCCAGGTATTGGGGTGAGTGCTGGAATATCAGAGAAGCAGAACAAGCCACAGCTAACTTCACCTCAGCTAACATCTCAGCTGATCCTGTTTCCTCAAACTGGAAGTCTCTGGGTTCCCATCCAAATAGATCTCAGCTGAACTGCTGCTAAAAGCCTAAAAGCCTAAAAGCCTCTAGTTTCTGATCCTCATGCCTTATATACCTTTCTGTTTCCTGCCATAATTTCCTAGGATAAAAGGTGTGTCATCATACCTGGCTGTTTCCAGTGTGGCCTTGAACTCACAGAGATCTGGATGGATTTCTGCCTCCCAAAGTGGTATGAGTAAAGATGTGTGTGCCACCATTTTCTCACCTCTATGTCTATCTAGTGACTGTTCTGTTCTCTGACCCCAGGTAAGTTTATTAGGTCACACAATATATTTGGGGACACAATATCACTACAAAAGACAGAATCAAGGTAGAAAGGATGTAGGGAAGAAGGACTAAACTTCCCCAACTGGCCCCATGCTTTGTACTTGTTTATTGCTAGCATACAGGCATAGGGGACCCTTCAGTACCTACAAGTAGGTGAGTCCTTTGCTTTCTTAGTAGTTGGAGAAGTGATGGAAATCTGTGGGTAGGTACCTGCTTAAGGCCAACTGCCAGGTTAGTCGTGTGTGTGTGTGTGTGTGTGTGTGTGTGTGTGTGTGTGTGTGTCTGTTCTGGAGACTGAGCACAGATCTTCATACTTTCAAGGCAAGCGTTTTCCTGACTGAGCCATTGCTCCATCCCAAAAGCTTAGATTTCAGTCTGGCTACTTTGCATTATCAGAATCAACCCAGGTCACCTCTGCTTTCATGCTCTCCTCAGTCACACAGATCATTACATAGAAAGCTCCTGATATCTGGAGCCCTCTCAAGCTTCATGGCCCTCGTCATCTCAAAGATTGATGACATAGTCCTAGTGAAAGACTCTAGTTCATTCAGGATAAGAGTAGAGTTGGGCGCCAGATATTGGTGTAATTATTAAGGCCACTCCATGTAGTTAAAAGGGAGGTTTACTTTGTGGGGTAACTTACAAATGAAGGGATAGGTTGTAGGGTCTGGCAAAGGTATGGCGCAGTCTGGCAGTGTTCTCTGGAGAACTCTGCTTGGTCTCTCTCCTGCGTCCAGCATCCCAGAACCAAGAGAGAGACCTCCTCTCGATCCTGGGTCTTCCGCTTCCTCCTCTGCCCCGCCTTGTGGGCGTGACCATTACCGAAGCCTCAATGGGGGTTGGAACTTCCAGGCCAAGGCTGGGATGGCTATCCACTACATCAGACCAAACTCAATATGCAGCACATTTTTAGTGGACATGTAATTATAATCTCAACATATTGTCCAATAAATGGCCACTCACCTTTGCCATGAGTTGGGGGTTAAAGGGTTTTGGAGTTCTCAGAATAGCATAAACTATTTGGTCAAACTTACCAGTGCCTGGTTCAAGAATCTCTCCTGAGGTTGATTGAAGCATCTGGTCTATGGGCTATTTTCTAGATTGTTGTACTTGAATCCTGTCTTGCAGAAAGCATGGTGGGTGGAAGAGAAAGTGGGCTGCATCTATGTCAAGTGGACAGTGAAGAGATGAAGGTAGTAAGTCTGTCTCGGTCATCCAAGGAGCATGGGAAGGCCTTCAGGCAGGCAATTCCAGCCTGCTGTCTGACCCTTCACATAGCAGTGGCTGGAAAACTGGAATTTCAGGCTTGGTGAATGCCTTGGACATGAAGTCATAGTAAATTATCTTCCCTGAGAAGAAATAAGGAGTGTGTAAGAACCATGTCCAACATAGTTCCTTGGAGAATTTTGGAAGTGATCTTTGAACAGAATTGTCTGTTTAGTCAGGGAACATCTATTCATTGTCTACATGTAGAAGATATTTAAAAATACAAACAATGATACATACCCACAGAGAATGTATAGCTTACTGCCAAGAAAAAAAAAAAAAAACAACCATGAATAATAAGAAAAAAGAGTCAAGCCAGGCAGAATGATGCACTACTGTCATCCTAGAACTTGAGATGTTGAGACAAGAAGATTGCTATTAGTTTAAGGGTAGCCTGGGCTATGTAGTGAGTTCTGGAACAGCCTGAGCTACAGAGTGAGAATCTGTCTCAAAGAAACCAACTATCTTGGATCCTTTGAGATTTTTCATACTAGAACTTAGCCCTGTGGTTTTCAGTAGAGGCTGATTTTGCTTCCCAGGGGACATTTGAAATAAGGTCTGTGATTCTCTTGGATTGTCACAGTTGGAGGAGGGGAAGAGGCATCCAGACCAGGGATGCTGTTATGCCCATTACAGTCCTCACATACCCAATGCAGTCCTCACAGCAAAGAACTGCTTGGCACCAAGTACAATTAGTCCTGAGAGTAAAAAGACCCCTGCTGTTAGCTCTTAAATCATCTTCTCATGCTGTAGTCTCTGCTAAGGCCACATCTCTGGACTTTACCCTCATTCACAACTCCCCATAATTGCACAGGCAAAGCATAAATAAATATACGCGTATGTGTAAATACACAGAAAGTACGTGAATACACATGTGTATATGTATGTAAGTATATTTGACTTTAATTTTATCATGGTCAATGCTGGGAGGTAGGTTTATTTCTCTTTCCAGAGGTACACCAGACTTAAACTTGGAGAAAAGTGAGGAGCACAAAATGGTTCTTCCAAGGACAAAGGAGAGCACGGACTTGGGGCTGACTTTGTTCTTTCTTTAGTCATATTCAAGACTTCTCTAGATTTTCTAGTGGTTGTAGAAGTCTGTAGGGTTGGAAGTGTTGTCCTAATGACCACTCTTGGTCTTCTGTCTGTACATGTGACCTTGGATAGCAGTCCTTTTCTCAAAGTGCTAACTGAGCCTTAGCCCACCAGCTTCACTTCTGCTAATTAAATAACAGAGACAGACTTTCCAGTACCCACAAAGTAAGTTCTGGCTGGCCAAAAGTTTCATTTATTCATTGTTCAGTAATTCAATTAGCTGACCTATGAGGTAGTGTGTGGCATCTGCTGTCTTATTTTTATTTGCCTAAGTTGCTTTTATTTTTATTTATTTGCCTAAGTTGCTTTTATTCTCATAGGTTTTATTTTTAAAATGCACAAACAATTATTATTATTATTATTTTTAGATACAAGCTGTGACTCATGCCCAGCATGAAAATTCTATACAAAAGAAGTCAGAGCAGAAAAAGACGGATTTAACTAAATTTAGCATCACTAGGTTTGCTGAGGACTCTTCCTGCTTATATAAGAGACAGGTAGGCTGGGTGTGGTGGACAGAGGCAGGGGTGTTTGTGTGAGTTCAAGTCCAGCCTGCTGTGCATAGGAATTCTAGGAATTGAAGGCTATGTAGAGAGACTCTGTCTCAAAAAGACAAATCAAAGTGTGTGTGGGGGGAGCTGGGGGGGGGGGGGAGAGGGAGGGGAGGGCGATCTGTGGTTGGTATGTAAAATAAATAGAAAATTTCTTAATAATAAAAAATTTAAAAACAAAACAAAAAAGCTGCATGGATGGATGAGATGGCAGACACATCTTTCTTAGAAGGGGATAGCATCATGCCTTCCATTTTCCTTTAAGAGAATAATTACAATAAACCTGAATTATTCCCTGTATCACGTATCAATGTTTTATGAACTCAGTGACATCAACTCTTAGAATGTTCTGCTGGGCAGAATTTCACTCCATTGTCTACACTTTGAGACTAAGGGGAAAGCACTTAAATTTAGAAGAATAAATCCCAAGAGCTGCTGGGTCCCAATCCTGGGAGGGAGGACTCTGTTATCAGAGCTATGAAAGCTCTTGGGGTCTTCTAGTGGGATCTCCTGGTGGGAAGCCTGGCAAGAGGAAGAGTTAGTGGAGAAAATATCTCGAAGTTAAAGTCTGTGTAGCTTAAAAAATATTTCTTTTTGGAATTTATGTAGCTTAATTGATAGAATGCTTGGCTAGCACAGGTGAAACTCGGGGTTTGATCCCCAGCATCACCTGCAATGAGAGTTCTGGTACATGGCTGTAGTTTCTGCACTCACGAGGGCTGCTTTCACTCTTTCCTGCCCTTTCTTCCCTGTCTTGACCTCTCTCTCCTTCCCTCTTTTTCTCCTTTCTCCTTCTTTATTTTCCTTTTCTCCTTCTTTCATTCCTTTCCCTTCCTTCCTTCCTTCCTTCCTTCCTTCCTTCCTTCCTTCCTTCCTTCCTTCCTTCCTTCCTTTCTCTCTCTTTTTTCTCCATCTTTCCCTCCCCTTCCTTTTCCCCCTTCCCTCTCTTCTCCCCTTCCTCCCTTCCTCCCTTCCTCCCTCCCTCCCTCCCTCCCTCCCTCCCTCTCTCCTTCCCTCCCTCCCTCCCTCCCTCCCTCTCTCCTTCCCTCTCTCTCCCTCTCTCTCTCTCTCTCTCTCTCTCTCTTTCTTTCTTTCTTTTGTGTACTTTCTTGAATGTGGAGGTCAGAGGACATCTTCAGGTAGCATTTCTCAGAAGACGTCCATTTAGATTTTTGAGACAAGTTGGATTTTGAAACATGATCACTTGTGGGGACCTGCGACTCACCAGTTAGGCTAAGCTAGATGGCCATCAACCCCTAGGGATATGACTGTCCCTTCTTTCCCAGTACAAGGATTGATTATCACATGCCACTATGCTCTACTTTTTATATGGGCTAGGGTGACAGAATTCAACTCTTCATGTGTCCATTGCAAGCACTTATCTCACTGAGCTGTCTCCAGGCCATGTTCATGGTACTTTTTGGCCTCTCAAAAGCAATGGTGCAGTTTGAGAAAGACTCAGAGTCTGGGAGTAGATTTGGTGGATACCCACCACCACTGTCACTCCTAGTATATCTTCTGTCCCCTGAAATTTTTCTCTATCTCCTGTATTCGTCTCTAGATACCTACCTGTCTTGTCAGTCAGAACCATGTGTCCACTCCTGTTTTACAAAATTTGAATTCTTACCTGAATCCATCAGACCTTTCTGCAGAAGTCTTTCTGTACTCAACTTATCCATCCCCTATCCTACACACCAGGCACACTTCACTCAGCTCCACCCTCCCTTCCTGACAGGTTGGCAAGTTTGCATGCTAGAAAACTACATTTCTCTATTTGATCTACAAAGACTAAGTCCACACATGGAGGTCATTGTTGTTCACTATTTAGCTCCAACTGATTTCTTTTGTGACAATTTAGACATTTCTGGTGTCTTCCTTTTTCTCTTTTTTAAGAGAAAAACTAATCTATTGACATAAACACAAAAATTTAGAGTTCAGTCTGGCACTGTAGCCATTTAGCAATACAACATCAAGGAGTTTCCACTAGTGCCTGAGTTCCCCAGCTGTGGGCTTTTAACTGGTTCCAGAATGCCAAGCATAAGCACAAGAGGATCCACCTTCCATGACGGCTCCTCCAGCTGATAAAAATCTTAGTTTAAACAAGAGAAATGAAGCTGCTTCAGTAACACCATTTAAAATGTTTGGCCCCCCTCATATTTTTTTACTTTTTGTTTTGTTTTGTTTTTTTGAGACAATGTTTCCCTGTGTAGCTTTGCACCTTTCCTGGAACTCACTTGGTAGCCCAGGCTGGCCTCAAACTGACAGAGATCCGCCTGGCTCTGCCTCCCAAGTGCTGGGATTAAAGGTGTGTGCCACCACCACCCAGCATATTTTTCTACTTTTAAACATAGCTTTGCTCTTATGTTTAAAATTGGTTTCTCTTTTTTCTCTCAAATTTTGTTTATTTTTGAGACTATAATTTAATTACAACATTTCTCTCTCCCTTTTTCTCCTAAATCTTCCCATATACCTTTCTCCATTCTCCATTAAATTCATGGCCTCATTTTCATCAATTGTTATTACATGTATATATGTTTTACATGAATATATGTGTTCCTAAATATAATCTGTGAAATCCTCTTTGAGAATTTCATACCACATATTTTGTTCATATTCACTCTCTACCCTTTGCCCAACTATTCCCGGATCCACCACCGACTCTAACATCAGCCCACTTCTCTTCTCTTTCTTTTTAAAAAATGTTTTTTTTTTCTTTCATTCTTCAAAAATTTCCTATGGTGTATTTGGATTACACTCACCCAGCGTCTTTAACCCTCGTGTAGATGGAAGTTTCTGTTGAGGACTCAGGGGCATTCAGTCTGAGGACTCATGGAGACAGGATCTTCCTCTTTCGGCTGAGAAGTTGGCGAGCTGAGAAGTGGCTGTGGCTTGTTTCCTCTGGTCTTCCAGCATTCACCCCAATATGTGGCTCTGGGTTTTTACTCTAAGACCAAATATAACTCGTGCAATATCCTCTGATGCACATGTCCCCAGTCTCAGCCCGCATTCTAGCCAGATGCTTTAGTGAAAAGGCCAAAAGGTCTGTGACCAAGCAGATGAGAATTTCCTTAAGGCATCTCCAGGTTTTCTGCATTCCCTCCCTCTCCATTGCCTTTGTCCATCTTTCTGGAAAGAACTTTCTTTGTTCAGTAAAACTGTCTCTGTGGTTCACCTTGTGTTTTGCAATTTTAACAGTCATAGTCTCTTACCAATAAAGCTGCTCCTTGTTTGTGTCTTTCTATTTAACTCTTTTGTGCTGCCTATATACATACACATGCACTGCGTGCATGTGTGTGTGTACATGCAGGTGCACATGTAGAGGTGTGCAGCTACGTGGAAGAGTGCAAGCACTTGCCTGTGGAGGCTGGACCTTCATGCTGGCTTCTGTCCTAAGTCTCTCTCCATCTTTTTCTCCTAAACTGGGTCTCTCACTAGATCTGGAGCTAGCTGGCCTGGCTAGCATGGTGGCTTAGTAAGCTCCAGATATCTGTGTCTCTCTGCCCCACTCTGCTCCCAGCACTGGGGTTACCTTTACACTTATGCTTGGATTTTCAATGGGTTTGGGGAATCTCAACTCAGGACTTTATGTTTACAAGATGTTTTACTGATTGAGCTATGTTCTCAGAAACTTCTCTGGTAGTTTACATATTTACTCTGCCTTTACTATTTTTTTTTTTTTAATTTTGCTATCCCTTTGGGAGTCTTTCTATCATCTACCTATTTCACAATGTCAAACTTTATTATGGAGAAATTTGTGCTTATGGTTGGAAAGGCAGCCCTGCTTCCAACCTCTAAAGGCTCCTGTGTGAAAGCCGCACCATTAGGAGCTATTAGTCACCCCTTCTCTCCAGAGTTACTATGTTTCTGATTCTTCAGCCTTTCCATAATTTGAATGTCAGCCAAACACTTATCTGATTATCTCACGATTCCTCCTTCTCTAGCTTTGTCTCATCCAATGTGTCAGCTTCTCCTTCCGCTTTATTGTGGATTCCTGTGTACATTTTTGAGATGTTATAATCACCCCCTTCGTTTCTTCTCCTCAAACAGTGCAAATGTTCCCGAATTCTGTTTCTTTCAGATAGGAGAAACTTTATGGTCTGTATTCATATGTCATGCTGGACTCCATTTTAAACTATACCTCTTGTGGGGGATCCTATATGAAGTATCCATGCTTTTCTGCCCAAAGCTAAATATAAATTCCTGTTCTTTCTGGTTTTGATTTCCCTGGAACATGTGGTCTCCAGCTAATTAGTAACAGTCTGGGGAAAATCTCACTGTTGCATCCTGGATCTGGTGACCTATGACCCACAAGGGAAACTTTGGATCCATGATGTTTTGATGTATGAAAACCAAATCCAAATAAAATAAAAATAAGAGACAAGCTGATATCTGGTGTCTAGCCATCAGCTTGTCCAAATTCCTCATCATCTCAACATTGTTGCTGGCAGCTTTGTCATAGACTCAAAGTCAAGTCTATGGGCTTGAAAGGAAACGGGGAGCTAGTGATTGTGTTGAAATGCAGCCACTAATTTGTATTATCTAAGAGTAAGCGGGATGCTGACCCTCGGTGATGCTTGAAAGTTCCTTAGAAGATGAGGCTGCACATGTTTGTCTTGAACATTGCATCTTCCTGGGGGACTTTGAGATTCGGGTTGGTATATTACAGGGCTCTTTTGTGGGGTGCATTTCCCCACCTTGAGCCTCAAAGCTTTGTCAGCATGTATCTCTGTGTGGGTTTATTTCCATTAAATTTACTCAACTTAGGTTGACTCTTTTGAATCTCCATTTTAAAAAGCTCAGCTTTGAGTTCCAGAAATTGTTAATTGTGCATTTTATTCTGCTTCTCTTGCTAGGGTTTAATTGGAATTTATTTTCATGCTTGGAAATAGCTATGATTCCCGGATTCTGTGTCTGTCCTCTGTTTTTGTATTAGTTTTGGTCCTTTGCTATTTTTCCTCTTGTGGAAGGGCTTACCAAGTTTTCTTTGAACACACTGGCTCAGAATTTTCACCAGCCACTTCTAAAGATCTTCAGTGTGGGACTGGGAGTTGGTCCAGCAGTTAGGAGCACCTGTTGTTCTTGCAGAGGACCTGGGTGTGATCCACAGCACATGGCTGCTTACAACCATCTATAGCTCCAGTACCAGAGAAGCTGGTGTCCTCTTCTGACCTCTGAGGACACTGGGCACACATGTGATACACTTACATATATGCAAGTAAACACTTATACATGTAACATAAATTTAAAAAATTCTCGAAGTCTTCAGTGCAGACTTTAACTCTGCCACTCTACTTCTGTTGACATGTAATCCTTCCCTGCCTCTCTCTCTTGATTTATTTTGGTATTTGTTGTTTTGCTTGATTTCATATTGTTTTCTTTGTTCCTTAATTTTTTTGTCTACTTTACCTTACTCTTCAATATTCTCTAAGAAGAACTGCAATTCTTTAACACTGACTTTTCATTTCCCCCCTCTACACTTCTGTGTAGATTTCATTGCTCTCTGAGAGGAAAGGCCACATTAGTAACAGGAACAGACAGTTGTAGATCTCTGTATCTGTATCTGCATGGTGTCTGTGTATGCTCCCATCCCTGACAGTTCCTCATGGCTCCTTTTGACTAATTCTGCTTGCCTCCTTTCCCACAGGGAGAGATGGTTTCTGCTGGATTAGTAGCAGAAGACATGAGTTTCCTGGGTGAATGTAAACTTCCTGCCATTGAAGGAAGTGGTTGTGATGTGTGGATATTAGTGGCTAGTCAAACTGAGGTATTCTTGTTCAAAATGGAGCAGAAAAGCTAACTGCCAACATTTGCATGAGGAATTCAAGTAAGTCACAGTGCTCAACAAAGGAGAAAGATGGTCAGAAGAGACCCATCACACAAGCAGAGACAGTCAGCTCCTCTTAGCAGTGAAGCAGCTTGTTGTTGGCCGAGTTGCTGTTTAAAATTCTTCTTCTTCTTTTTTTAAAATCGCTGAAACACATTTTTTTTTCTTGAGTTCAGGGTTTGAGTGACTAAAAGTCCAAATTGGGTGGCCCTGTGTCTCTACTCTTGAGGGCTTCTCTGAGCAACAAAGAAGAGAAATAAAAGGAGACTGGTCACAGGCAGAAGAGGCTAAGTACAAGTGACCTCACTTAATAGGAAACTATTGTCTTGAGAACTCATTCCATGTGGCAAAAGACAAGCATTGATTTCTCTTGAGGGTGATGTCCCCAATGACTTAGCTACCTCCCAGCAGACTCACACCTCTTCAAGGTCCCAGTACCTTTCAACATAGCCCTTTAGAAGACAGACCCAAACCATAGCACCCACAACTCAAGGGTTCACTGTGGCACAGTGGTCATGGGTAACTTGTCAATCAAAGGTCAGCTTGATGACAGGATGATAGTTATGAATCAAGAGACTCTTGAGCACAGAATATAATTTATTTGCCTCAAGTGTGAGAAGTGGGCGAGGTGTTTGTGCCTGGCAGTACACAAACTTGTGTACTTGTGCCCCTAAAATACAAGAAATCCAAGGTCAAGACATTGATTCTAAAGCTACAAGTAGAGATAGACATTGTAGCAAGATGCACATTAGTGTGGCTGTGATGTAATGGGGGTTTAACAGTCACAGCTAAGGAACAAGACACCTCAGCTTGAATTTCATTCAGATCCACAGATAAGTTTCAGCGATTTCCGGAAAGTTTCTCTATAGCTCTCTGTAAACCTCAGTTTACTCATTTGTGAGGTGGGGGTGGTTAGTGTTGGAGAGATGAATGGCATAATGTTTATAGGATATTGACAATGACACACGGCAGCCTTTTCTGTTGTGACGATTATTAACACCATCCAGGTAACAGGGTCTCGTACGACCCCCACCATTACCTTGACGGGAAGTGCACAGGAACACAGGAAGAGGATTCCACCATTTTATCTCTTCTCCATATTGTACTTCCATTTCACTCTGAGCCGCAGACTGACCTTTGCCCTCCCAATTCAACATAAACTCAGAGCGCATGAAAGATCCTGCGATCAGTGAGTGGAAGAACAATCAGTGCAGTTTTACCAGGCAGTGACGCAGCAGCCTCAAGAAGAGGCCACATCTGCCCCAGACAGGCCCTTTTCAAACCGTTTGTAACTTAATCTTGAATCCCACCAGGTGTTCAGTGTGATGGTATACGTTTTATTTTCTCCTCGGGAAGAACTGTTTCCCTCTGCTCTCGCAAATCATAACAAACCTATGGGACGTTCAATCAAAGGATGATTGGGGCCATCAAGATGTTCAGAAAGATGTTACTCAGCCTTCCTTTGGAAACAAAAATGACACTCTTGTTTTTTTTTTTTTGTTTGTTTGTTTTTGTTTTTTTTAGTGAAGACTCCTAAGAGCTTATGGGGAAGTAGATGTGAACAAACCATTACAAGCTGGGGGTGGGGTTGGGTAGGGATGGGCAGGCAGCCCATGACACCCTGAACTCAGGAAGCCAGGAGTCAAGAATTCTGGTGTTATCTTCATACCTATAGAGTGGCTTTGTGGATGTGCTCTGTAAGATTCCTGTATAAACTGCATCTTGATTCTCAATGGGGTGCTTTCCTGAACCCCAGCCCCCTTTCTTTAGCACCACTTTGTACACATCTGTCCTATATGTCTGCCTGACTTAGTCCCTCCTCAGCCCTGGTGTCATAGGTGTGATCAATGCAGCATAACCCTATGGAAAACTCAGGGATGCCATGGCTCTGCTTCTGTTCCTTTCCTTCAAGGGAATAGAATGAATCACACTTGAGATCCTGGTACCTGGATAATCACAGAAAAGGCTGCAATCTATCCATCCACATAAGGTTTGGTGGATGGCAGAACTATGGTTGAGTCTCCCAGTGTAGGGGCATTTCAGTCTCTTGTCTGACAAACTCATTCTACTCTCCTTATTATTTATTTATTTGTTTGTTTGTTTGTTTGTTCATTTGTCTGTTCGTTCATCTATCTATCTATCTATCTATCTATCTATCATCTATCTATCTATCTATCTATCTATCTATCTATCTATCTATTTGGAGAAGGAAAGGATCTCATATTTCCCAAGCTGGTCCTAATGCACTGTGTAGCCCAGGATAGTCCTGAACTCCATCCTCCTTCATCTACTTCCCCAGAGTTGGAATGACAAGCATGCATCATCACGCCTGGCTTTTGTGGAGCTGGGAATGAAACCCCAGGCCTTGTATATGCTAGGTGAGCAATCTTACAACTGAGATGATTGGCCAACTCTTCTCCCTGCACTTTGCTAACCCATTCTTGAGCCCCTCAGGCTAGGCATGCTCATGTTAGCCATCATCGCCCCCTTTTCTCAGAATGCACACCTCCAAGATGATGCTATGGTTAATACTTTCCTCCTTTATCTTCTTGCTGAAGATGGTGGGATGCCCCACACAGAAATACAACCTATTCTATCAACATGCCCTGAGCTTATCCAATTTTCCTCACATACACCATTTATCATCATCTAACGTAATACATTTTTTTTTGTAACCCAGGTTGACCTCAAACCTATTATGTAGCTGAGAAGAATCATAAATTTCTGATTCTCCTGGGTGCCAGGATCACAGTCAAGTGCCACCATGCCTGTCTATGCAGTGTTTGAGGGGTGACACCTATGCCTTTTGCATGCCAGGCAAGAACTCTACGAATTGAGCTGCAAAGCTAGCTCCAGAATACTATTTCAGGGGAACCTTGTACTCAATCTCAACATGGAAAAGTCATATGTGGGAAGCTCTCAGATCACGGCCCCCTGCCCCCAGCTTACTTTTCTGCCTCAACCTTCACATTTACTCTTCTGTTTTGACAAGGAGACACAGAAGCTGGTCTCCAGGGAACTAGAGGAAAAGAAAGAGCCACTAACAAGCCATGTTTCAGAACCAAGATGCTTGCCAGGTGGTGGGGGCAGAGGCGGGTGCCATTGCAAGTCCCTTGCTCGTGGCTGGCAATTGCCAGGAAGATCCTAATGCACAGGACACTGGGCCACAGCTGCTGTTGCTTACTCCTGGGCCATGCTCCGGGATCCACTGCAGCTGTGGCTGATGGAAAGCAGATGTTTTGCTGTGTGGGGAAAATCTTGAAGTGTGCCATGGGGCACTCGGACAGACACCCTTCCCTTCCCCCACTCTCTCAAAAACAAATCAGGGAGGAAAATTACAACCCACTAACCCTGTGAGAGGACTTGCTGCAACAGGTTGAAATCCCATAGTTTAAGGATTTGTGTAATTTTAACAGAAAAAAATGGGTAATATGGTTGAAAGTTAAATTCAGTCAATTGGACAGTTCAGGAATGTTTTCATGTCAAGTTCTATTATTGCCATTTGAAGAGGCCTTGTCTCTGACTCCTCATGTTAACTCTTGTTGTCACACTGACTCTCCAAACTCTTTCTTTCTTCTCCTGTCTCTATCTTCATTACGGTCTTTTGAATTGCTCCCCAGTCCCTTTCTCTATGCAAACCATTGTGTGCTTTGTTGCTAATTAATCCTCATGTTGTTCTAGTCTTACAAAACAAAACATTCGTGGGGCCAAGGAAAGGGCTTGCTGCACAAATATGAAAGCCTGGGTCTAGATCCCACACCCACATAACAAAGCTGGACAAGGTGGTGGCACATGTCTGCAGTTCTGGGGGAGCAGAGACAGAAGGATCTTTGGGGTTCATTCAATAGCTAGCCAATCTAGCCATGTTGATGAGCTCTGGGTTCAATGCTAGAGCCAGTGTCAAAATATAAGGGGGAAAAGTCAGAAAGATATGATACCCCATATTGTTTCCTGCCCACACATGTATATGAGCATCCCCATACACACATGAACACACACACACATGAACACATATACACACCTGAACACACCCATCCATACACACACACACACACACACACACACACACACACACACACACACACACATACAGAGAGAGAGAGAGAGAGAGAGAGAGAGAGAGAGAGAGAGAGAGAGAGAGAGAAGCTTTTAATGACTCCATTTGTCATTGGTGTTATGTATTAAATAAAGTCTATATTCTTTAGCTTTGAATATAGGTCCTTTGGCATTTAGAACCAAACTGTTGTAATTAGCCTATGTCCCACTATGTCTTTAATATTCTATTTAAAACAAGTTTATTTCAACACTGATTCTGATTATTTTTTGTTTATATGTGCGAAACTATCTGATTTTTCTTTTCAATGTGCTTTTGGTCACAATTGTTACAGCATCTGATATGATACTTTGCTAGTCTGCTGGAGTCATGTGCTGGTCTGAATGTGTCCTCTGAAGTTCACTTGCTGAACACTCAATTCAACAGCGAGGTGTTGGAAGACTGAGTCTGGTGAGAATTGGTAAGAGCCAGAGAATGAATTCATGTGGCTAGTGAAAATATTGGTTAGTCTTCCCAAAAATGTGCTTGTTAGAAAACTTAGTTGTCTCCCCCAACACTTGGTCAGCCTCTCCCATTCTCTTTTGTCCAGCTACCTTCTCTCATAGTTGGACATGGCATGAAGACCTTCACCAGATACTGGCACCATGTTCTTGAACTTCCCAGTCTGCAGCACCATGAGCCAAATACATTTCTGCTCACATAAATCATCAAGCCTGTGGTACACTGTTATAGCAACACAAAATGAACTCAGATGGGTTGCCATAACAAAATACCACAGGTTATTTAGCTTAAACACCAGAAATGTATTTTCTCACAGAAGACAAAATTGAAGATGTTGTCAGTTGGGTGTCTTGTTTTGCCTCTCTCCTCAGTTGCCTTCTCCCCGGTGTCTGTGATGTATTTCTTCTGTGTGCAGAGAGCCTATAGTGTCTTTTCTTTCCTTTATGTGGATGCATGCTTTGTGAGTTGGCTTCCAGTCACTGTGAAAAAACACCTGGGGAAAATCAGATTTTGGCTCACAGTTCCAGAGGCATCAAGACTTGGGCAGTTGGCTCTGCTGTTTCTGGGCCTGTTGGTAAGGGAAAGAATCATGTGAATAAAGCAATAAAGCTACTCTACTTATGGTAGCCAGGGATGGGGGGATGTGGAATAAGAAGGAGTATATTTATTCCCTTGATGATCTCAATTAGACTCACCTCTTGAAGTTCCCATGGCTTTCCAAATCTCATTAGGATTATGAGTCCACAAGTAGTTTAACTATCCATGAGGTCAACACACTTATGACCCATTTGTCACCTCCAAGAGACCTTGCCTTAGGACATGGCTGCTTTAGGGATGAAGTCTTCAGCATGTGTACTTTGGGGGATTATTCCAGAGCCAAACCACTTACACTAGGTTAGACCCAATCCTAATGACCTTATTTTAATTTAGCTGTCTCTTTAAGGGTCTTATCTTCATATATAGTTATATAGTAAGGTATTGAGGTCAGAACTTCAACATACACATTTTTGGGAGACACAGTTTAGCACAGAATAATCCTCCCATCCCCCATGTATCTGAATCATACCCATCAAACAAATGCAATTTTCTCCTTCATGTCTCATATACTTCTTGCAGGAAAAGGCTCAATATCTTTTATCCAAAATCTTTGGCATCAGAAGTTGTAGTAGTGTCGAGGAAATTAGCTCAAACCAATTGCCAAGGCATGCACATAATGTACTTCCTTATGAGCCAATCTGGAGTTTGCCTGAGGGCCTAGCAACAGGCACTGTCATAGTTCCTGATCATGCCCAGCTAATGAGGGGCAACTATGCAATGTCACCAGATTGGAACACAGCCTAGGTGCTAGGAGGAGGGTATATAAGGCCTTCCACATTATTGAGTAAATAAGTCTGCTGTTTGCCTTCAACTGACTCCCAGGTCTGTGTTGTTGACACCACATCCTCTTACCCCCTCCCACAAGGGAGCTGTTAAGACCCAGCAAAAAGAAGAGTTTAAGATTTTGTACTTTTCTTGAATATTGGCATAAGCACTTGGAAATGTGAGCATTTTGAAGTTCTGGCTTAGAAACACCCAATTTATACAAGTTCATCTTAATTGTTTTATGTTTTCTTTCTCTTTATCCCTCTATTGTATGGCAGTTACCTCAGTATATTATAATGCTCCCCTTGCAGTATCTTATATTCTTTGCTTGAGTAGAGTTTTCTCTAGACCAGTATATATCCTAATTATGTTTCAGATCATCATGGCATATTGAAGATTCTTGGTCAAGACTTTAATCAACAATAATGATCCAATGCACCAAACATTTATCTCAAATAATTTTAATCATGACATGAAATAGTTAAAAATATATGCATTTCTCAATAGATAGTGTTCTTGTAATGTCTGTTCCGTGTTGCTGATATAATTGTTATTTGGCTTGCCTGGCTTTGTTTATTATGAAATTCATCAGAGAGATAGAAAAATCTTCAGTATTCAGAAAAGACATTCAGGAAAATAAACTATTTGGGAAAAAATTCTGAAATATAATGGGACATGATGAATCCTTAGAATTTTCCCAAGGTAAAAAATCAGCAAGTTGGGGCCTTTCTTGTCCTTTGTCAATCCATTTGCCTTTGATAGTATTAACAGAGGCTCTGACCCCACACCCTCATTGATCTTCACTTACCATGTCTCAATCTCCTCAAGTGGCATCTTAGTCAAGGCCATATAAAGATGTTCCTAACTATGAAATGTACTCAACTTATTTCATTAAAAATATGTATTTTATTTTAATGTGTGTATGTGTACATGTCTCTGCATGTGAACATGTGTATATGTGCATGTGAGTACAATGCCTGTGGAGGCCAGAGGTGGATTTGGATTCCCATGAAGCTGAAGTTACACGTGGTTATGAGCTACTTGATGTGGGAGCTGGGACTCAAACACAGGTCCTCTGTGAGAGAAGTGCAGGCTACTAACTACTCAGCCATCTTTCTAACCCCATGCTTTTGATTTCTGAAGGAACAGGAAAATGAGTCCCATATGCTCTGTCTGATCAATCTGTCTCCATGGCTCCTCTTGGTGGATAAACAAAAAGAAAAGTTCCCTTTCATGAGACCATAGTGGCTTGTGAGGATGATGAGTCCTAAGGGATCATTCTTCCCAATTGTTATCAGTGGCCAATGGGTCAGAAATCTGGACATTAAGTTTTGTTTGTGTTAATCTCTGATTTGAATGCTAACTGATCTCATAGCACATATACTTTCTTTTAAAATAAATCCAGAATCTTTTTACTTCTGGTTCATCAGAGAATAGATATGTCCACTGACAGGAAGCCTTTTTACCTGATGGCAGGAGGGGAAGAGTTTCCGAAGCTGGATAATCTCCCATCTGCATAGTCACAGAGATCTGAAGCTCCCCCTCACATAGCAGGTGGTCATTGCTTCCTAAACTGAAAGGGCAGAAAAATTAATGTTATTTTTCAGCAAAGTGCTAGCAAAGACTTCTGAGAGAGTAGCTGTTTTTCAATAACTCTATATTTAAAATGGAAGTTAAATGAAAACATCTCCATAGTTTTTGTTGATATTAAAAATGTATTCCTGCTCATTCAAAATCAAGTCCATTCAGTACAGTATAAAAAAAATAAATGAATAAATAAATAAATAAATAAATAAATAAATAAATAAATAATTTTACTACCAATTGCACATGACCCTTGACCTTAATAGCTGTCTGTTGATTGGTGGATATGTACCTCACCTGATGTACACTTTTTCAACAACAATTTTAGTGAAAATGGGTACACAGTTCTCATTGTTTCAAATCTGTGTATTTGCTTAAAACAGTGTGGGAATGTTTCCATTTCAGTAACTTCAGATTATTATTTTGTAACCTGTAGAATAAATATACCATAATTTTTTTTAACTAATCCCATTTTTCATTTATTTTTCTATTGAATTAATGCAAACGTGAGTATCTCTGCCCATGTAACTCTGTATATATGTCTGACCCATTGCTTATGAGCAGAATTCCTGGATCTCAGGAATTTTAGAAGCTATTCAGTGCCCTAAAATGTTTATTTATCATGTTCCTTTTTTTTTTTTTTTTTTTTAACCCAAAGATTTCACCTAAGCTTTCTCAACCAGAGCATTATTGACATTTAGAATGGGCTTTTCTGTGATATGGGCAGGAAAAAGTGCTGATCTGTGAGTTGAGGATGTAGAATATTGAGCAGTATCCCTGTTCTCTAACCTATGATTGGCAGTAGTACAGCTCTTAGTTATGATGCACAACATAATAAAATCTTCATTGTCAAGTGCATGTTCTAGAGACAGCCTGCTTCCTTCACCTCCTCCCCCCACCCTGTATATCTATCCCTCACCTCTTCCTACACCCTGTATCTCTCTCCCTCACCTCTTCCCACACCCTGTATCTCTCTCCCTTACCTCTTCCCATATCCTGTATCGCTCTCCCTCACCTCTTCCCACACTCTGTAACTCCCACTGAGTCCCATTGAAATACTGTTCCTTTAAGCAGCACAGAAATATTAAAAAACATAAGATTTTTAATAATTTTTTCAGTTATACAAGTTTTATTATTATTATTATTATTATTATTATTATTATATTTGTGTTTTAATGTTACACATCAGCCATGGGTTCCCCTGTCCTCCTCCCTCCTGCCCTCAACCCCACCTTCCCTTCATCCCCTCCCCTCCATTCCCTTCTCCTCCAGGGCCAAGACTCCCCTGGGGATTCATTTAAACCTGGTGGATTCAGTACAGGCAGGTCCAGTCCCCTCCTTCCAGGCTGAGCAAAGTGTCCCTGTGTGAGCCCAAGGTTTCAAACAGCCAGCTCATGCACTAAGGACAGGTCCCGGTCCCACAGCCTGGATGCCTCCCAAGCAGTTCAAGCTATTCAATTGTTTCACTTATCCAGAGGGCCTGCTCCACCTGGGGGCTCCACAGCCTTTGGTTCGTAATTCATGTGCTTCCATTCATTTGGCTATTTGCCCCTGTGCTTTTTCCAATCTTGGTCTCAACAATTCATGCTCTTATAGTCCCTCCTCTTTCTCGACAACTGGACACATGGAGTTCCACCTGAGGCCTGGCTGAGGATCTCTACATCCACTCCCATCAGTTATTGGATGAGAGTTCCAGCACGACTGTTAGGGTGTTTGGCCATCTGATCACCAGACTAGGTCAGATCAGGCTTTCTCTCAACCATTGCCAGCAGTCTACAGAGGATGTATCATTGTGGATTTCTGGGGACCTCTCCAGCACTCTGCCTATTCCTGTTCTCATGTGGTCTTCATTTATCATGGTCTGTTATTCCTTGTTCTCCCTTTCTGTTCTTGATCCAGCTGGGATCTCCTGCTCCCCTTAGCTTTCTTTCCCTCAAACCTTGCCCTTCATTACTCCCACTGTCGTCCAGGTTGTTCATGTAGATCCCCTCCATTTCTCTGTCATTTAATATTTAGAAAATAAATGTTTTAACTTTTTTTTATTGTATGTATATAGGTGTTTTACCTACACATATATCTGTATAACACAGATATAATGCCCAAAGAGGACAGAAGAGGGCATTGAATCCCTTGGAACTTGAATCACAGAAAGTTGTGAGACACCATGTGGGTGCTAGGAACTGAACCAAGATCTTTTGGAAGAACACCCAGTACTCTTAGCTACTGAGATATCTCTACAGCTCCAGAAAATGAATTTTTAAAAATACAGATATTCTCATTTACATCTGGGTCACTTGAGCTGTTCACACATTCTACATAAGGATGCCACGCTGTTCCACTGACTCGGCCCACATCTATTGCTGTTCCATTTCTGTGAGTTTTGCTTCCTTGTTGTGCTCCACTGTACAGACTATACCCAGAAAGAAGAGCAAGGAGATGCCATCACTGACCTGGAAGAGAAAGTTAGTGAAGGACAGATGTACGTTCTTCATGACAGAGTCAAAATGCATGACGACAGAAGCAGCCCAAAGGAGGAAGGGTTTATGTTGGCTCAGGGTTTGAGGGCACAGTCTGTCACAATGAAGAAGGTGTGGTCGCCTGTGCTTTAGACAGCTGGTCACATCACATCCACAGCCAGGAAACAGAGACAGAGAGAAAAGCTGGTGCTCAGCAACCTTCCTCCTTTTGATCCAGTCCAGCAGCTGGCCTGTGAAGACTGTGGCTGACGTGTGGGACAGTGTGGAGTATTCTTTTACACTGTGTGAGTAAATGTCACTACCACCGGTTTAATAAGAAAGCTGAGCATCCAGTAGTTAGACAGATTGGGGGCAGAGATAATGCTGGGAAGCAGGGTGGAGTCTCAAGAGTCGCCAACCAGACTCGAAAGAAGCAGCACAAAAAGTACATAGACGAGGTAAGCAAGGCTTGGGGCAGCACAGAGATAAGTAGAAATGGGTTAAGTTATAAGACTTACCTTGCAGGGCTGGGGTGGCGCACACCTGTAATCCCAGCACTCGGGAGGCAGAGGCAGGTGGATCTCTGTGAGTATGAGGCCAGCCTGGGCTACCAAGTGAGTTCCAGGAAAGGCGCAAAGCTACACAGAGAAACCCTGTCTCGGAAAAAAAAAAAAAAAAAAAAAAAAAGCTAACTAAAAACAAGCTTAAGATATTGGCTGAGCTGTTATAATTAACATATAATTAACAGGAAGCCAACATATGATTATTTGGAACTCGCTGGAGAGACAGAAAAGTCTGCCTACAGGGCAGGTCTTCCTTCATTGGATAGACCTTTTTCAGATATGCCTTTACAGACACACTCAGAGGTATTTCTCTTGGGTGATTCTAGGTCAGGTCTAGTTGACAGTCAGTATTGGCTATCAGAGTATGCCAGTGGTGACATGGAGGCAGCAGAGGAGAATGACAGGAGATGAATGGCCTATTGTTGTTGTTGTTATATGCTGGGAAATGAACTAAGAGCCGTTAACATTCAAGGCACAGTCTTTCACTGAGGTACATGTCCAGCTTATGCACGGCTTTTTGCCTATAGAGACCTGAATCTAAAGTAGTATAGTTTCTACTCACTAGTTGTTTGAGGGCAGAAAACTTCCCTCACCTCTCCTATCCATATTACCCCAGTAGAAAATGATCAAACTTCAAGGAAAACCTAGTCCATGAGTTACTGAGTTGCACTGTTTCAGTAAATGGTATTATAATGTATCTTGGTTTTATTCACAATCTTTTGCTCTGTACTCTGCCCTATGTATTTGTATGTCAACAAGTCCACCTGTGCTGCCTTGCAGCCAACTACACAGTCAGTATACAACAGTGGAATGGATGAGTGCCCCATGCCCCATGAAACTCATAGTTCTGAATATAAGAATTTATAGACATTAGCCATGGATAGGCTTGTACAAATGAGGTGCATCTGTTCAACAGAGAATGCCTGCTTGCTGCCATGGCAGCTGAAATACAGCCCAGTTTCTCTTTTGTATATGCTCTTGTCCATTGTTAGTTTAAGGGGAGTGAGTGAGGATGACCTTCTAAACTTGCTTCTTGCTGAACATAAGGGATAGACAAACAGAAATTCAGACTCACACACATGTTTTGGGAAGCAATATCTAATTAAAGCAAGCAGTGTTCATCTGAAGAAAGTAATTATAGGAGAAGGGGATGAGGAGAAAGAGGAGGAGGGAGAGGAGGAGGAGCAAGAAGAGGATTAGGATGAGGAAGACAACCAGAAAGAATGATGACAGTCATGATCCACCAAGCACAAATCCATTCCAAGGACTTTATCTATTGTTGTTGAAAATACGTAAAAGACCCAGGCTGATTCCCAATATGAAATCCTCCACTTCAGCCTCTTTAGAGCTGATTATAGGCATGTACCACCAGTCCTTCACATCAAGCTTCTTATAAAACAAAACTGTCTTTAAAGACAAAAGACAAATCCTGAAGTAGGAATCTTTCCCCACTTGACAGATGGTCAAAGGAAAAGACTCAAAAGCCAAGTAAGCGGTCTGCTGTAGTTCACACAAATCAGTCACTGATTACAAGTCTCTCTGCCCAAATTTGGTTCTATTTTCTCTTCTTTAGCTGCTTTGCAAAATAAAATCTATCAATGACCCAGGGCAAAATAAGTAGGGCATTTCCAAGCCAGTACCCTGATAATAGCTATTGCTATTCCCCAAGATTAAAATATGGTATGCATGGTTTCCTGCAAGTATCTGGCTATTACTATGTTTTCCCTTGGAGTACAGATACCATTCTTGGGTTATGAAATATGTTAAAAGTGTCAGAGGTACCAACTCCTTTATATTGTATCTACAATGCAAAATTGCTTTAAATATCTCCTAACCCATGAGTGGTATTTAGTATTTTCCCCTCCACACTATTGGAAAGGGGCTGAGGTATTACATCTAAGTGAGTCCTTCTTGTAAGGTGGGTTCTTTATGTTACGTTTACCCTAAAGCCTTATGAGATATATTAGTAAGGATATTTACATAATTAATCTTCAGGGCTAACCTGGGTAGTGTGTCTCCAATGTCAGATCTTGGGAATCCAAGGCAGGAGGACTGTAGCAAGTTTGAGGCCAAGCTAGTCGACATAGTAAATTATAGGTTGGCCTGGACATAGGGAGACTCTCTAAAATCCATATAAATAAATGAATATATAAATAAATACTATAGTGTAAATTCAATTTTTATCAATTATTTTATTGAATATTAACTGCTGAGCATATGTCCTTTAGTACTAATTGTTACCTTATATAAAAATATATTCCACTGGGTGGTGGTGGCACATGCCTTTGATCCCAGCACTTGGGGGCCAAAGGTAGGTGGATCTCTGTGAGTCCAAGGTCAGCGGGTCTACAAAGCAATATATATATATTTGTGTATGTGTGTGTGTTATTCCATAAATGTATATTTATATATAATTATTGTTGTTTATTGCCAGGTATGGTCGCACATATTTGTAAAGCCAGAACTTTGTGGGGAGCTTGTGAGTTTGAGGATACCCTGAACTATGTAATGGGTTCTGGATCAGCCTGGGCTACACAATGAAACAGTCTCAAAAACAAACAAAAACCTATAAAATATTTCCTTAGTTAGGCTTAGAAAGTAAAGGGCTTCTTCCAGTCCTCTATTTGATGATGAAGGTGTATTCAAATATATTCAGATCTTGTATTTCAACTGAACGTAACAAACAGGCACACAATAGTTCTCACATGTAGAACACTGCAGAAAGTCTAAGAAGTAGATACAAGAGAGGATCATTGTTCTCAGTATCTCAGAATCTTGTAGTTTGACATGTAAACATGCACACGCAGTTATAAAGAGATCATTACAAATTCACACATATGTATATTCACATCCATATATGTATAATTTCCTGACAAATACATTAGTCTAGGGCACATTAAACACAAGAGGAAAGACCAGGAGACAGCCTCTCATCTTGTACTTGGTTAATTATAACCTAACTCCTCTGACAGAAATGCTACAGAACTATCTAAGAAAACTAAAGGTGTGTTTCTCTGCAGGCCAAGTTTCAAAGTACAATGGAGCCTTGAACCAACACTCTCCAAGCACACTCAATTTTCAAGGCGAGCATGCTGAGGTTGGCAAGGGCAGGGGCACCCGTCCTGCTACTGTTTATACTGCATGGCAGATAGCCATCTCAGTTCTACATGACTTCAAACCCTAAACTGTTATGGTGGGAAAGACATTTTCAACATTCTTTTTCCAAACCCCACACATTAAAAAAGCACCAATCCAAGACACATCCATCCCATTGGGAATCCATCTCCTATGTGTGGGCACTGACTACTCTGTCTGGAATTTGCTGGTGTGTAGGAGGCATGGAGTCTATTAGTTCTTGGAAACTTAATACCAGAAATGGACAGGTAAGGCCACGACAGCCAAGTTAACTTTTAAAAAGAAGTTGTTTTGTGGATGTTTGGAAAAGGTAAGCTTTTTTCTTTCTTTCTTTTTTTTTTTTTTTTTTTAAATGAATTTCAAGTCCTTAAGCTCAGAGAAGGCTTGTTTGCTCTCTCTTACCTTCATGCTTCTGGAAGCCCACAGGCATGGTTATAAATTTGGGAATGAAATAACCACATAGAATTTTCATCTGCCTTGGAAAAGCCAGTAAAGAAGTGTGTGTGTGTGTGTGTGTGTGTGTGTGTGTGTGTGTGTGTGTGTGTGTTCGTATGTATGTATGTATATAAAGCTTACTGTTGGGATATCTTGATTTCTAATTACTGATTTGATGTGCAGTCTTGAAGATGTCTTCATGTTATATACATAGATCCAGGTTTCTCTACTTGGAAACTAGGACTAAATGTGGCCACCATGACCAGAAAAAGAGAGTGAAACACAAACGCTCAAAATGACAGAATTGGGCCAATCATAAAGGACTTTTTACACAGGACTTTTGTGAACTAATTAAATAATATTCATGGATAAGAAGTGGAAAGAACCACAAAGAGAAATGTGAATGTTCATTGTAGTTAAACTGAAATGATTTTCAGTTCTTTCAGAATTCTTCATCATAGAATATTATTCAGTTTGGGAGATATGAATATAGCTCTCTCCTAGGGAATAGCCATGGTTTCTGGAATACACAAAAGCATATATATATAAAGACACCAGAAGTTAACAAAATGAAGAAAATGGCCAAAGGCAGATGCTGACATGGGGTGGTGGCAGCACTATTGGGTGAGTTTCTCATCTGTAGTTGTGTTGAGCCTGAAGACAGGTGCCTGTCTGCAACAGAGAAGCAGCAGAATGTCAGGTCCCAGCCTCCCAACCCCATTTTGGTGTGATCACAACTCCTGGAAAAGAAAAGAGGAAAATTCCAGATGTGGAAACCCTTCAATTCCAGGTATAAACTCTACCCAAATCTCTAATGACTTCTGAAGTATACATGTTCAAGTGACCTAGCGAAAGCTTAAAAACCAACTTGGAATTCATAGCTTGAACTTTGAGTTTGGTTAAGTAATGACTTAAAATACAAAATTAAACTAAAAGTGTGTGTCATTGATAGAGGATTTGCCTTGAATGTACAAGGTACTGAGTTCCAACACTAGAGTTCGGGGAAGAAGCAAGACTCTTTGAGCCAGATTTACTGCTGCCTGTTTGTCATCTCAGCACTTGGGAGGGGGTGGCAAGGGGATCCAGAACTCAAGGCCAATTTGGGCTTATGTGGCAAGCTCAAGGCCAGCTTGGGTTACATAAGACCTTGGCTCAAGGAATTAATTAACTAATTAATAAAATTAACCTAGTTTAGCCTGTTCATGGTCTCTAAAGGAGTTGAATCTATAGCTTGGGTAGGGATGCAGTAAATGCAGATAGGGAAAATGTTCTAGAGTGCTTTTATAATAATAATACCTGTGTATTGTTATAAAAAATCAATATGCTTTAGAGAGACGGAACTAAATGCAGAGTCTATGGAGCACTCCATTAATATTTGCAGCACCATATACCCTATGTTAAGTGTTTATTTTGAGTGTCTGTGATCCTATTTTACCTCTGTAGATCTGTTAATTATCTCAGGATACAAGTTAAAGAACTGAGGCTTCAGAAACTTTATTGTCTCACTCATGTTTCCATAAGCAAGACGCTGACTCATTGTCCACACCACAGTTCACTTGGCCGGACCACAGACCTCAGACTAAGCTCTATAAAGAGGCAAAACCTCTTCTCTTGTTTATGACTGTGATGACACAGTGTCTCTACAACTGAAGGAGGAACTGGCTAGAGAAGGAATTGCTAGGAAAGTAGTGAGCATACACTGTTTCCAAAAAAAGAGAAGAAAAATGAAGATACTTTTTTCTAAAGTTACTAATGATTTATCTTAGAGTTGGAACAGACACTTACCCATCATGAGAGGTTGGCATAAAGTATAAATATTCCTAGGAAACAGATCCACCTGCCTTTAAACAATGTGAAAATATCAACTCAGATTATGAGCTATTTTTTGAATGGTATTAATAGCAGTTATATCTTGACAAAGTATTCCAGGTCAGTCACAGTGGTAGATTATATATATATATATATAAAATACAGTATCCTAACAGTGTGAAATATGCAAGGATATCCTTGTTTATGCAACTAAAGTAGGAGCCACTGAGATTAAATCAGTCTTCCATGATGATTGTCTGAAAACGGTAGAAATAAATTAGAAACTGGGCTTGATTTTGTCTCTCTTAGTGACGTCTCGACGTCTCAGGCTCCACCATGCTCAGAGTGTGCTGGGGTCAAACTTTAATGGAGAGGGAAGATGGGTAGGGGAGGAAAGCTGGAGTATTGGAAAGGGAGATGGGGGAGACTGGAGACAGATCTCTTTAATTTTTCTAAGCCTGTGCTGGAAAGGCCCCTGAAGAGAGAGGTGTAGAAAGACCTTAGCCAGGGATGATTAATGTCTGACCCTCAAGAACTTTCTCCCAACTTCCACATCCAATTCATCACTAGGCCCTTCCAAGTCTTCCTTTTTGGAGTTCTTGAATATTCCCCTACAAATTCACTGCCATTACCATAGCCAAGGCCACCAGTATCAGCTACTTTTCCTAGTTCTTGCCCCTATCCCAGCTATTCTCTTCCCTAGGGAAGGATAGTCTTTCTGAAACAGAAATCCAAATCTTTGTGTTTCCTGCTTAAACATCTCAATGCTTCTCAGATTCCTTGTGTCAGAGTTCAAACTCCTTTTCACAGTTTGTGGAATCTGTCATTCTTTTCAAGTTGGATACAGCTTCTAAGTTTTCACTATCAAAATCCACCCTTTGATGAGCATCTCTCTATGCTTTGAAATATTCCCTAAGCAATTTCATTGCAGGGCTAAAATCATATGCATCATTTAAGATCTTTCTGAATTTGGTGATTCTAACCTCTTTACATTTCCTTGCCTTGGCAGAGAGTCCAGGCTGGTAGCTGTAGTCATAAGAACTATCGTAGTTTTCTTCCCAAGATACATAATATACCTAGTAGTGTGGCAGCAAAGGCAGTAAGTCAGCCTTCTCTGATGGAGAGTTTCATTTAATGCTTATCTCTTCTTCAGGGTTGACAGGCGGGATATGGAGTAGGAAAAGGTAAACCTGGCTACTAAAATGATGCTTGTTTGCTTTCAGGGAAGATGGCAGGCTTCCAGGGACACTCAGGAAAGTTCTTGACGACAGATAGAAGGTAATGGAAGCTGCAGAAACTGTCTCTCAAAACTCATAAATAAAAGACATTTTATTTCATGGCATTTGATGACTTAGGGGTTAAAAGAACCAGAGCTGTTCATCTCTCTCTCTCTCTCTCTCTCTCTCTCTCTCTCTCTCTCTCTCTCTCTCTGTCTGTGTGTGTGTGTGTGTGTGTGTGTGTGTGTGTGTGTGTGTGTGTGTGACTTTCTCCTTAAAATTAGTGAGCCTGGGGTTAGGGAGTTCAAAGGACTGGCTTAAACATTCAGGATGATGAGGGTACATTGAGGTGTAAGTAGTGCAGGGTTATTGACTGCATTTCAACCAGTGCTGAATAGTTTCAGGCTGGCAACTGTACATTGGAAAAGAACTTCTAGAGAGATTGCTGGATACAGTGGGCAAAGTGAGGGAGGAACTGTAGTTTCTGAAAAGGATATTTGGGAAAAAAAAATCTCTACTCTACCATTGGAATTTCATGTTCTGCATTATGGGCTTCCAAATAGGAAAGAAATAAAGAGAAGCAAAATTTTCAGGAAGAAATGCATAAAATTGAAAAATTCCATGAGTAAGTATGTATGCACACATATAGATACATACATTTATGAGTATATGTATTATAAGTGGTATATATATATATATATATATAATACCTGCTTCAAGATGTATATATTAGTGATATATTAATTTTTGTAGGATATATAAAATTAATGCTGATTTTGACAGAATCAAACAATGCCCACAATTTAAAATAGTCAACAGAATGGGACATGTGCTTATTTTTTATTTTCAAATTTAGTTCTGAGAATTTTGTAATATATACAGCATATGATTGGTAATATCTACTCTCATATCACCCTTCCAATTTCTCTTGAACCAAACCAACACATCCCCCTCCTGACTTGATGTTATTAAAAATTATATCCCACTGTGTCCAATTAACACTGCCTTTATGTACATAGGTGTGAGTCAACCACTGGAACATGGGCAACCTACCAATGGGCACACCACAAAAGAAAAATGGCTATTCTTCCCCCAGCCACCATCAACTGCCAGGATCATCACAGCAAGGGATTTGATAAATAATAAATTAAATATAATGATAAATTGTTAAATATTATATAAAATAGCATGCAATTATTAAATATAATAAATTAATACATAAACAAAAGTGAAAAGACTTTCAGAAGTTGGAGATGATAGGTACTCAATGTGCTATGGTTGCTAAAAAAATTTAGGAATCTAATTTATAAGACAGTGAAAGTAGACAGAAAGCAGGGGTTCTTCTGAAATTTCCAGAAGGCTTTGTGTAGATTGGGGAAACAATTGATGTGCATTTATAAGAGCAATGTCCAAGAAAATATGGACTTGTTGTCTTCTTTGTCTCTACTTCTGCACTCAGCTTGATCTCCTTTGGACCACTGCCCATTTCCTACCTCCCCATAAAACAGGGTTAAGTTGTGTTTTTATCGGGGTCATTTTGTCACATTTATTTATTCTGTTTGTTTTGTGTTTGCCTACGTGTGTGTATGCATGTGGGCACAAATGTGACATGACACACATGTAGAGGTCAATGGACAACTTTCAGGGGTCAGTTCTCTCCTTCCACCACGTGGATCCTGGGAACTAAGTTTAGGTTGTCAGATTTGGGGATCCTGAGACCTGAATTCAGGTTGTCAGACTTGGGGGAAGTGTCTTTCCTCACTGAGCTGCATTACTGGCTCTCCATTAGGTTTTAAAAATTATAGGCAGAGGAAATGTTTCACTCCTCATTCATAGATGGGAGAACAGATAAGTTTACCTAAGCTGGTATAGCCAGGAAATATGTGAAGATTCATGAGCAAAACCCACCAGCTCAAAGGGCAGATGTATGGTTCAAAGCTCAGGGAATGTAACTGTGAATAGTGGAGCTCACTTCTGAATCTCACAAGGAACTTTAAGACCTTTAAATAAGCTGTTGGCTAAGAAATATGTTCAAGTTTATGAAAAAGGGCATACTGGTTTGCAGCAGGAGAAGGATAAACACTCTTAGCAATACTGAGCACCAAATATGAAATATTTGTGGGAACATTATTATGAAGTCTAGCAGCCATAGGTGGGAGGATGATGCATGAGGCCCAGGCAGCAGTGGAAGGAAGATGGCGTGCTGCTTGCTTACTTCAAGAGAAATGCTGAAATGGCTGCAAGAAAGAAGACGCCAGATCACCCAGGGAGCATGGACCCAGACCAGACCAAGACTCCTCCAGAAGACAAGGAAGCTTGTGTGCAAGAGTCAGGGAGCTGTGTGGGCAGAACTCAGGAAAATGGACTTTTTCCATTTCAGCAAAGAAGATGCAAAGAATATTAGAAGAATAAATCCCAGTGGACTGAAGTCCTAGGTGGTGTCTCTGTTTCTTTGTAGAATGAGTCCAGACTTGTGTTGGGGACCAAGAAAGTCTTTGTGGACAGTTTTTCCTCTCTTCTACTGTCCTTGTTCCTATCAACTAATAATATCCATTTGGAGTCTTTAAAAATTTTCTGATTTTCTCAACACCATTAGTGGCTGAGTTCAAGCCATGTAATCGACCACCTGCCTGGCTTCAGTCCTCACACAAAATACTCGAGTCAGTTAATTCGTTTACTCAAAGCCATTCAGTTAGGACCTTTCTCGATTCCTACTTAAGCTTCTCCAATAAATGCCTAAGCTTTGTGAGATCATTTTCATATCACAACATGTAGAGGACTGAAACTGGACAGGAGGTTAGCCCCAAATCTTAGGCATTAAAAAAATATGAAGAAGGGGTGTGGAGATATAGATGACTCAGTGGTTAGGAGTGCTTGCTGCTTTTCTGGAGGACCTGGTTTCAGTTCTCATCACTCACAAGAGTGGCTTACAACCAACATTAATTCCAGATCCAGGGCATCTTACATCCCTTTTTGGCCTCCTGGTCTACCTGCACACATGTGGTATACACTCATGCAGTTACACACCCTTACTCAGCAAAATATAAATGAAATTAAGGACTTAATAAAAGAAATGAGAAGGAATACACTGCAGAGTGCTTCTGCAACTTTGTTCAACTTGAATGCTGTATACAAATAAATCCATCAGTTGCTGAAGGCCGAAAGCTGATGTTTCTGTGTAGTCATGGAGAACTGAGCAGCTGATTGCTGGCCCAGGTCCTCTGAATCCAGGCTTCCAGATTTAATGTGTAAATCCAACTTTCCCTCCATGCTTATTTGCTTAGATTTTTTAGAAAAGAAAAGATGTAACTTGCTGGGAAAGTAGCTTTTTTCCCCTTGGGGAAAGGGAACACAAGTGTTATATGGCCATTGTTTCTGACAGTTCATCTGTACAGATGAAACAATCCATTCATTTGGTGAATCCATGGAATCAATGGCTTCCACTTTGTACTTCTTGAAAAATATACAGTGTTTCAAGTCCCTGGATTTACATTCCACAGACCTTCTGGTTTAATGGAATAGTTTTGGGTCCCTGGAGGGCAGGCATATGGTTCTACAAGAGTGTTGATGGCTTTTTAAAATGTTCTTGCTTGGAGCTGGGTTTTGAAAAGTGCTTTCACACAGAGTGCAGAAGAAATACTTCTCAGCACCATTTCTGAGAGTGGCTTACACACTTGCATGGCAGGGCTAAAATAAAGTGGCTCATCTACTTCATTCAGGATGCTTCTAACTTGAAAATAAGAAAAAATGTTTCTTTCCCCCCACCTGCCAATAGCAATTGGAAGAAAACCTTCTATGGTGATATTTTATTTGTACTGAAATGTGATTTTATTTGTATGTTAATAAATAAAAGTGCCTGGGGGTCAGAGCTAATAGCAAGCCATAGCAGAAGCCTGACAGTGGTAGCAAACGTGCTCAATCCTGATCACATGACAGGCAGATCTCTGTGTGTTCAAGGACACCACCAGCATGGAGACATACACCTTTAATCTCAATACCAACCATAGAGACCTGGAGGTCTGTATAGACAGGCAGTGATGAGGAGGTCATGTGGTTGGGTTTAAAACCAATGAGAAGGCAGAACAGAAAGTCAATAAAAAGACAGACACACAGGAAGTAGGTCTCTTTCTCGTGGTAAGAAGGCAGTCTTGGTCTCAGCTCTTAGCTACTGCTCTCTGACCTCTGGGGCTTTTAACTCTGCATTTGACTCTGCTCTGTGTTTCTTATTTAATAAAACTTTTCAGAATTACATCTACAACCTTCCTTTGGAGCTCAGCTCCATAAAACTCTATTTTCCTTCAGTGTCCAACTTGGTGTAGATGGAATGAGCATTAACACATCAAAAATGAATAGAAAAAATCATGCATACAGTGAGAGAGAAAGTTCATCATATAGCCATTGCTCCACAGGGATCCATAAAGCACGATGAATTCTATATTACATTTATGCTGTTGCTATGGTTGGGGTCATTTTTATACAACTATATCAGGGGTAGGTGCTTTCAAGAAGTTTCTTCCAGATCTCTCATTCTTAACTGTGTGTAGTCTGGTTACTTAGGGAACAGATGGATCGTGAAAAACAGCATTTTTTAGGTAAAATAAAAAACAATATCGAGTTCATAAATGTGTAATAGTTTATGAAAAGTTAAACAAATAAGAATGTCAAATAGGGTATGTTATGGTTTAAATGAGAAACATTCTCCTGTTGCCACAGGTATTTGAACACCAAGTGCACAGCTGGTGGCACTGGTTGGGAAGGTTATAGGAGGTACAATCTTGCTGGAGGAAGTGTGTCCCTGGAGGTGGCCTCTGAAAGTCTATAGCCCCATCCTCTCCTGAGTTTGCTCTTTCTGCTTCTTGTTTGTGGTGGGAGGTGTGATCTCTTTCTCTGCTTCCTGCTCTAACTATTTGCTGCCATATAAGTCCCACTATTATGACCTTTATCCCTTTGGAGCCATAAGCCCAAATAAACTCTTTCTTATAGACATTGCCTTGCTTGTGATATTTTATGAGAGCAGAAGACAAGTGACTAATACAGAGTATATCAGCATCATAAACAAAGGAGGTTTATCCCTTCTCATGGAGGAATTGTCTTACTATTTTGCTTAGTTTTTTTGTTTGTTTGTTTGTTTTGTTTCTTGAGACAGGGTTTCTTTGTGTAGTTTTGGTGTCTGTCCTGGATCTCACTCTGTAGACCAGGCTGGCCTTGAATTAATAGAGATCTACCTGGCTCTGCCTCCCGAGTACTGGGATTAAAGGTGCATGCCACAACTGTTTGGCGAATTGTGTTACTATTATAGATTACTGCATGGAATTATTTATAAATGTTCAGTTTTCTCTTACATAATAATTATTTTATTGAGCCTTTCTTCAGTTGTCTATTGATGTTTCCAGTGTGTTCTCTTCATTTTAGAAATGTCGTCAGGATGGTTAATAAATGAATGACACATAAAATGTAGTTCAGCGATTGATGGTTGTCCAGCAAAATATGGTTCTTTAAAACAGAGATGGTAGCCAGGCAGTGGTGGCGCACGTCTTTAATCCCAGCACTTGGGAGGCAGAGCCAGGCAGATCTCTGTGAGTTCAAGGCCAGCCTTGGCTACCAAGTGAGTTCCAGGAAAAAGGCGCAAAGCTACACAGAGAAACCCTGTCTCAGAAAAAACAAACAAACAAACAAACAAACAAACAACCCACCCCCAAAAAAAAACAGAGATGGTAATTTAAATTTTATTTTTAATGTGTATGTGTGTGTCTGTGTGTGTGTGTGTGTGTGTGTGTGTGTGTGCTCTGTGAGTGTAGTGTCCCAGGAGGCTAAAGGAGGGCTTTCCTAGGAGCTGGACTTAAAGGTAGTTGTAAACTATCTGACTTGGATGCTGGAAACTGAACTTGGATCCTCTGGAAGAACGAGAAGCATTTTAACCCCGAGCATCTCTCCAGCCAGCAGGAGCAGGAGCTTAAGTCAGCTTACATGTACTTTTTTTTTTTTTTTTTCAGGAAAGTATTAGGAACTGAAGTTGAAAGATGACTGAATGTTCATAGAGTAAGATGATTAAGTGATTGAGTAACAAATGAAGGTTATCGGGTGGCTCTAAGCTCAGGCTTATTTATAGTTCAACACTGAAAGACCCATTCTTGAGTGGAAGGAGATACACTTGACCAGTTCATCCAGAATCTTTGACAAGATGGATCCTCTCCCTTTGTGATGACTGGCTTGAGCTAGGTTTATGGAAAAGAAACAGGAGATTTGAAATTTTTGTTGTATTTGACTTGGTGATGTTCAGTGAGGTTCTTGACTTATTTTCGAGGGGAATGAAGAGACTCATTTTTCTGTTGGAATTAATTCCTCTTTGTTTGTGACATTAAAGGAGAGCACCACATAGCTGTGGTCATATAATGCCTACTGTTTACAAGTCTATTTGCTTTGTAGCAAGTAGGTAAGATGCTAGTTTGTAGCTTCTCAGTGAATGGAGCTGTTGAAGCCATTGTGGGGGGCTCTTCTCTGCATAACATCTCCTTGTTCTTCTAATTTACTCATGGAGACCATCTTAGGATTCTCTTTTCTTGAGTACCCATTAGAATTCTTGGAATATGGCCTGATAGTTACAGGGGTGGTTTAGGATTCCAGATGTCCACTTGACATTACAGCTTTGTAACTCACTAGCTTGGGAAACACAAATGTCTCTTTCACCAGGTGGAGCCTCAACTTACTTACCTGTAGAGCAGGCAAGACAGGAAGCACGTTGTATATTAGCTGGGATGCCTTCTTCTGTAAGTGAACTCTTCCACCTGTTAATAACATTTACTATCTTGAATTTGTGGTTGGGCAGACAGCTTGGTTCCAGGCACAGCATGGCTGGTAGATGACTGTTGACACTCCAGGCCAAAGTGTGCTACTTTTGAAGTGTTTCACTCCTAGACATCATATAACAGAAATGGCATTGCATTAACTTTAATGATTATGCCCAAGAATAATGTCTTTTTCTTAGACTTTCTTCCTCTGAGGTTCCTTTACATAATAGACATCCCTTCTTATTGCTTTGGATAGGACTTGGGTATGCACTCATGCTTAGAGCAGCTCTGAAATTGACAATTGATATCATAAGATAACATTTCTAGGGGCTGGGGATTTAGCTCAGTGGTAGAGCGCTTGCCTAGCAAGTGCAAGGCCCTGGGTTCAGTCCTCAGCTCTGGAAAAAAAAAAAAAAAGAACATTTCCAAAGGTTTCAAAAGGCAATTGCCACAATGGGTCATGATGCACATGATTCTGTTGAGTATGAAAAGAGATTTTTGCATGCAAAACACTTCAAGCTATCTCAGGAACAAGTAAGTTCTTGGTCATTTATTGCTTAGTGTTATTTACTGGCTAACTTTCTACCTTATACTTAAATGAAAGTGATAGCTACTAATTTGGCATATAAAGGAAAAAAAATCATTCCAATGAGCCATCATACTCTAAAGAAAGGTAATAAATACTTAATAGTAAATTTGAAAAATATCCATGAGCTGCAGGACAAATCTGTTTTGAGAGTTTTAGGGTATTCATATAAGACATTTATGAATTAGTGTAGTGGGAAGAGTTATGTTTTCAAAGTTTCATTTTTGTTAATATGAAATACTAATAAAGAAAAAAAAAGGAAAACAGTGAAATTCCCCACTCACAGCTGGGTATATCTCTGCCCACTCCTTGAGCAGTGTGAATGACCTGATCAGTGGTCATTAGGGCCCAGCATACACCCTTTGGACACTCTTTTCTCTAGCGCTCCTCCGCCCCCCCCCCCCCCCCCTTGATCTCACTGTTTTGAACACCAGATCTAGTACATCAGAGAGAAACCCCGTGGCCCCAAGCACTGGAGTAGGTGTTCACACCGAGTTACTGTTGTGCTTGCCTCCTGCAGAAGGCTAACCACAGGAGAAAGAGCAGCCATAGACCTAAGGGTGAAAGATTGTGTGGTGCAGAGGGAAGCAGGAACAGAAGCGAGCTGCTCTCCCCAGTCATTCTTTAAGGGCTCAGAGGTGGAAATCTTACCAGGTCCCTCCAACTAATGCCTTGTCCTCATGCCAAGTGTCACATGTCATCCGTCAAGGGGACAGTCTATAACTTGACTTCAGGGTTCAAAGGAGGACTCTCACTGGACTACACATTTCAAGATATCCTGTAAGCATTATCTTGTACAATTAGTGTGCAAAGCCCACCAGTGCCCACTGTCTTGCTTTTCCTCTTTTAAGGCTCACAGCTCTAAAGCAACACTATGAGCTTTTGGGGTTTAGTGGTGGAAAGTTTGGTTGAAAGGGGCAACACAGGTGCTCCTACAACCCTTACCTCAAATGTGCCAAAACTCTGGCGCCAGCATTACTGGTTTGGGGCCCTTACAAGGCCGGCCTTTCCTGGGGAGATTTCCAAAAACTGCCTGTTAGTAGTTTGGGGAAGAGAGAGAAAAAAAAGAGAGAAAAAGAGAGAGAGTAAAAACAAGTTCATTCCTTTTGAGGAATTCAGCATAATTTTTGTGGTCCAAGACAAAGTCAGAAAATGCCAGAGTTGCAATAAATGTCACCTTTTTGGTGATGCTGTGGGTGGACAGATGGTTAGTGGTTCTGTTGGTAGTGGTGATGGGAGAGGCATAGAAAAAACCCCAACAAACTTACAGAGGACTTCCTATAAGCTCTTCTTTGGCATACACAGTGACACTGCTTTATGGCCATGGACATAGCTTCATGATCAGAGTTTTTAAAAAAATAATATTTAGATGCCATGTTAATAAAAGAAATGTTTCTAATATATACTCACAGAATTACTGCTTTTAGAACTTTATTGTCTTTGAAAGAAACAAACGTACGGTCAGTCTTTTTTACTGCAAGATCTCCTGAAAGCTTCATTACTTCCCCTACCCCCAAATGGCAAGGATGCTGTGAAGCATCTGAGCTCTGGCTGTCTGAGCTGTGGGGCAGGAAGCCCCATCTCCCCTTTCTGACACATTATTCACATGGAGAAGTGAGTATTTTGCTTCTTTTGCTGACAACAGTGCTCCATTTAAAAACTCACAGGAGGACTTGATGTACAGGAGTCTCACTGCATTTTAATGTAAAAATAACAGGAGAGAAACAGTGACTCTACAAACTTGTCCAGGGCAACATCTTATAATACATCTTGAAACATGGTTCTCCTGGCAGCCCGGCTCTCTATCAGGGAGAAGGAAAACAAAAGCTGTTGATCTTGGGAACAAGACGTTTACCAACACCTTTCTAGTGCACCGCAAATGCAAGCACACAGCTTCACACATGCACTCACACGCATAGTCTACCTGTAAAGAAGTGGGTACTTTTTTTTTTTTTTTTTGGTTTTTCAAGACAGGAATTCTCTGTGTAGCTTTGTGCCTTTTCCTGGAACTCACTTGGTAGCCCAGGCTGGCCTTGAACTCACAGAGATCCGCCCGGCTCTGTCTCACGAGTGCTGGGATTAAAGGCGTGCTCCACCACCGCCCGGCCATGAGTACTTCTTTTTAGAACGAGCCAGATACATAGAAAGGAGGAATACTGAAAAGAGTACAATGACCTTTAGGAGTGTGTGGCTTTGTGAGTGTAGTTGGGATATAAGGCATCTTTCATTTTCTTACAACGTTGGAACCCTAGCTACCAAATTTGCAAGTAGGAATTTGCATTTCAGTGTCATTTAAAGTGTTATAAATTGCTATCATTACATCCAATATGCTTTCATTTTATATATTCATTCACTTACATATATGTGGTGGTTTGAAAGAAAATGGCCCCCAAAAGGAGTGGCGCTATCAGGAGGTGAGGCTTGTTGGAGTAGGTGTGACATTGTTCAAGGAAGTGTGTCACTGTGGGGGTGGACTTTGAGGTCTCCTATGCTGAAGCTACACCCAGTGTGGCACCGAGTTGCTTCTGTGGCCTGTGGATGAATATGTAGAACTCTCAGCTCCTCCAGCACTATGTTTGCCTGCACATCACCATGCTTCACACTATGACAATAATGGACTCAATGCCTAAAACTGTAAGACAGCCCCAGTGAAAGGTTTTCCTTTATGAGAGTTGCAGTGGTCATGATGTCTCTTCACAGCAATAGAAACCCTAACTAAGATAATAATTTAAGTCTGTATTGAATTTAAAGTGTGTTCCAGTAATTATTTAAGTACCAGATGGATAGAAATGAATTCAACCCTTCATGATCTCAAGTGCGTCTTCATTTTTCCTCTAGAGAATAGACTGAGGAGGTATGACTTGCTAATTACAACAGAACAAAGTCAGTGCTGGAACAGAAATAACAGGAGAGAGTCCTTATTGCCCAGAAGAGAATTTGCATTTAGCATAGTCTAAGAGTGATCAGAAGCCATTAGAATTTCTGCAGAAAACACAATCCCAAGTCTATGTCCATTTACGGGCATCAGCCACACTAAAGGGTTAACAGAAGCAAAAAGTGTAATCTGTGCAAAATCAAGGAGTCAAGAATAGTTTGAAAGAGATTTGAAGAGGCTCAGTATTACCAAAAGGTGTCTATACAGGAAGGAGGATAATGCTCCTTAGTGAGCCCATAGGAGGTGAGGGCCACCTCCAAGGGCCTTCCTATGACACTCTGAACAGCATGGATTCATATTTCCTATAACTGTGTGCCATACAATGGTTTTAACAAATATGTGACATGGCTGCCTTGTTAATTTTAGTAAAGTATTACCTTTAGAGGAAAAATTTGAGCAGTTATATCTTGGTAAATATTTAACCTGTCTGAAAATTAAAAAAAAAAAAACAAAAACAAAAACAAAAAAACCTCTATAATCATGTTGGTTGATTTCCAGGGGTGTCAAATACCCACAAGGGGACACATTTTAAACTGGTAGCACTTACCTCAGGCTTGGAAAGTGAAGAGCACAGCTCGTTCTCATGAGCCACTACAAGTTGGCTCCAGCCAATCCCTGAATTGGAGGGAGGAAACAGAAAGAAAGAAAATTCACATTGGGGCTCATGTAACCAGGGCAAAAGAATAAAATAGGCCCAAGCTCCACAGTCTAGTAATGATTCAGCTTCCCTGAGTGACCGGAAGATGAGAAACAGGAAGACAGCGTCCATGTTTCCACCTTGACTCTTGGGCTTCATGCCATTCTAGAGAAGAGGGAGGTGGTGGAATTTAAACAGAGGCAGTAGTTGTCAGAGATGCAACAACTCTTTGGCATATTCATATCCATGTGGTGAATCCTGGGAGCTAAAAAGGATGCACATCTGAAGATGAGGTATGGGCACATGGAGGAGATCTGTCTCTTGGTGCTGATGGGAAATGTAAGTGAACAGGATGGACTAGACACATTCACTGCCCCCCCCCCCGCCCTAGTGAAGTTCCTTCTCTAGCAAGGCTGCATATTCTAAAAGCTCCAGAATTTTCCCAAATCGTTCCAACAACTGAGTACCAAGTGTTAAAATATATGATTCTATGGGAACATTCCTCATTCAAGTCACAAAACTGAGAATGTCAGGGGCAATCAACTGTAAAGAGTTAAATCAAGAAAACACAGTACTCATGTTTCTTTGGCTCTTCCCCTACCCACGCCCATCCACCCACCCCATTTGTTTGTTATGTCCTATTCTGATTTGTTTGTCATTATTTTATCCTATGTTATGATGATGATGATGATGATGATGATGATTTTAAGATGTTTATTTGTATTCTAATGAAAGAGTAGATGGGTCTAGATTTGGGTGGGTGGGGAGGTATTGGCAGAATTATTAAGGCAACTCCACATAGTTAAAAGGGAGGTTTATTCTGTGGAGTAACAAGTGAAGGGTTAGGTAACAGGGTCTGGGAAAGGTGAAGCACAGTCCAGCGGTGTTCGCTGGGAAACTCTACTCAGTCTTCTCCAAGATCCAGGATCCAGGAACCAAGAGAGCCGGCCCATCTGGATATTGGGTCTTCAGCTCCGCCTTGTAGGCATGACAGTTACTGAAGCCTCAATGGGGATGGTACTTCCAGCTCAAAGCTGGACCAGCTACCCACTACAGGAAGGATTTTGGAGGAATTGAGGAAGGGGAAACTGTAATCAAAATATATTGTATGGGAAAAAGTCTATTTCCAATGAAAGAGAGAGAGAGAGAGAGAGAGAGAGAGAGAGAGAGAGAGAGAGAGAGGGAGGGAGGGAGGGAGGGAGGGAGGAAGGAAGGAAGGAAGGAAGGAAGGAAGAAAGAAAGAAAGAAAGAAAGAAAGAAAGAAAGAAAGAAAGAAAAAGTAACTGAGTAATTACACTAACAGAAAATGCCTCCTTGCTGGTGATCAATTCCCCAGTATGCTGGGCCATTCTTTCACTGTTACTTCCTTCAGCATTTCAGATGATCACACATTCGTGTCAAGTCCCACAAAGCCTCAGATGCTGGAGGTTTTGGATATGAGTCAGTCTTAGGTGATAGCAGAGGGCAGATCAACATGTGCAGTAAAGAAGAATCCAAAGCAGTCTCCATTATTTAAAGGACTTAGCAATCACACTGGCCTTCCTCATGTTGGGGGAAGTGCTCAGCTCTGTTCCTGGGACAATGCACAAAAGGAGTCCCCTACCCAGCATTTTGATAGGAACTTACTCTTAAATTATCTGGTGTGTGTGGCAGTACTTCTTGGGTATGTATTATTGGCAAAGGAGGGAGAAAAAAAAAGACAAGGTCTTTGCCTTTTGTAGAACTCAATGTCTAGAAATGGGGACAGGGAGACATGACAGCAGATGGTACATTCGATGCTGTGGGGAAAATAAAATGGGGAAGAGGCATTGGAGAGAAACTGCAGTTTTCACTGTGGTGGTCAGGGAAACTCCAACACATGCTAAAAGATCTCAGTGCAGTCTCCTGAGTCATAATGACTAAGCGTGAGCAGGAACCCATGTGAAAAGCCGAGTGCCTTGTTAAGATCCCTTAGGAACTTATTCTCATTTAAGGACACTCCAGGGCCTGATTTCATATCCTAATTTTGGCTCATGAGTCTAGTTTATTTTGCATCATGATTAGTTAATGGCTAAACCTTCTTTCCTCAGTCCCAGAATGAATACCTATCACCAAGTTGCCATAAGCCACCAGATGGAGTCTGTGCAACTACCCCTCTGACTTTTTCTTTTTCTTCTTCTTTTTTTTTTCTGTTTGATTTTTCTGGCCTTTGAGAGGGAAGTATTTGGAATATGTTAAAATGTTAACCTCTATAATGTCTCACCCATTCTGTGTCCTTTCATTGCTCAAAAAAAAAAAAAAAAAAATGGCATACAGGCAATTTCAGTTCCTTTGCAAATAATTTTTCCCCAGAGCATGGCTGTTTCCTGGCTGTGAGTTGGCTGAAGCTAAATCCTGATTTGTTAGTTTGAGTCTGTTTCGGTATCCTGGGACCTGGCTGGAAGGGTGCTCATGGGAGTACAGGTTGTGGGGCATCAGGGGTAGATGTAGGTTATAATGAGGTCCCACTGGTCTTTTGAAAAATAACCTTCCTTGGATAAGATTCAAGGCAGACTTATAGTCATGGAATTTGGCAAAAGTCATTCTACCTAGCATACAAGAGAAGACAAAAATGAAAACCAAGTTTAATAGTGCAATCGCCTATGAGATGCTGGAGCCAAAGTCCTTGGGGTGATATCATGAAGAGAATCACTTTGGGAACTGGATAACTCATGCCTTGTTTATTTTAACACACACAGAAATTTGTGTGTGTATGTGTGTGTGTGTGTGTGTGTGTGTGTGACGCGCACTCATGTCAGAACCAGAGGTGATGTCCTGTGTTTACCTCAATCGTTCACCACCTTAATTTGAGGTAGGGTCCTTCATTGGACTTGGAGCTCATTAATTTCATTAGGCTGTGTGGCCAGTGAGCTTCGTTTCTCTACCTGTCTTCTTCCATATTACACATATTACAACACAACACCCAGCTTTTATATGGGTCCTAGGAATATAAACATAAGTCCTTATGTTTTCACAGCAGACACTTTACCAGTTCAACCATCTCCCTTTTGTCTACATGAATGGTACAAACAATAAAGATGTTAACAATACCCAAATTACATATGGAACAATTTGATGATCAGGCTTCCTCCCAGGAGGTATTTTCTTGAATAGGGGTCTGTTGACTAGAGTGGGCTAGCAGATTTCTTCAGAAAACAATCAAGCAGCAGATGATTCAGGTTTCACAGCCATCATGATCTCAACTGCATGAATATAATTCATATGCAGCTGTAGACAATGTACAAATGAATTATACTGCAGTCTATTAATTCTTTATAAATTCTAAAATCTGGGTTTCACAATTTTTTCATGTTATCACAGCATGTTATTATCTTAAGTTTTTATTCCAATTAGTTATCTGGGAAAGATACCCTGAGTTTGTGGGTCACATAAAAACCAGGTAAACTGTGTTGGCCCATGATAATGCTTTGCCAGCTCTTGGGCTAGATGGGTCAAGCATCAGTTTTGGTGGATTTCCTGATGGCTGTCTAGTGGATGCTGCAATATCTGTGTATTTAATGGATGGATTCCCACATTTCCCCTGGGAAGATGGGGCAGTTATCAAGTTTTCCTCTTCAGTTTCTTTGTAAAGTGAGCATGGTGGGAGGCTGGGAATGTAGCTTGGTAGAATGCTTGACTAGACTACGAGAAGCGCTGAGTTTACTTCCCAACATGACATACACTGGGCATGGTGGTTTATGACTTTAATCTCAGAATTAGGGAGATGAAGATGGTCAAACGAAGAGTTTAGTATCATTTTACTACAGAAGTTCAAGAGCAGCATGAACCCTTGCTGAAAACAAAAATGAGCAGGGTGATACTTGCCTTGGGTGGGTGGCATAGTAATTAAGTTAAGGGATGTTGACAAAGCAAGACAGCACAGTGCTTGTCCATAATTATCACTTAACTGATTTTGTTTATTATTAGCATAGTGCTTGATAATGTTCCCCTTTTATTTGAACAATAATTTGCTCTTGAAAATTAACCTCCTAAGGGCAAACATACAGCTAAGGATACCAAGGATGCCAAGAATCGTGCTTGTCTTGCTGATATGGGTTCCTTCTTGTAGCAATGCCTTAAGCTACAGAGAAAATTTATCCCTGTTGTGAATTCTTGTGCTTCTGTGGCTTGTCTAAGGAACTGGCAGTACAAGCTGGCCTTCCCTTCTGTGGTTGTTTTAACTTGTCATTTTTGGTTGAGGTCCAACATGCCTAGGATAACTTCTTGATGTGTCAATTTGCTGGGCAGTCAGCTCTTCAGGAAGGGGTCTCCTGAATTCTTTCCTGCCAACCATGAAGATTTGTGAGCATTTGATTACTGCTGGTCATCAAGAAATTATAAAGGACCACTAAAAGGCCATTTCTTTCGTGACACGCGCCTTTCTCTTTCATATGTTATTTGACTGTATGCATTGGGTCATGGTTAGATATGTGCAGATATGTAGTAATCATTCACCCTGGAGAACGCTATTCTGGACTGTCAGCAGAAAATGATTGACCCGACAACTCAATATCATAGCAAGTGACAGAAGAAGCTGCAGAAAAGAGACCTTGTGTAGAAGCCCAGAGGCAAAGCAAGAAGTAAACAGCCCAAAGGCCTCAGAGACATGGGGACATCTGCCTGAATCACTTGGTCATCCACCTTTGCAGAGCAGGGGACCCTTATACTCTCCTCAGAGCTGTGGTTTTTATATATGCACATATAAATGTTTATTATATTTGATACTAATATATTGTAAAAGTTAAATACTAAAAATTAACTAAATCATATTTGTATTTAAATATGTGTATCTATATGCTTATATTGATGCATCTATAATGGAATATACATATAGAGAAACCAGTGAAGCCAATATTTAGTGTTGAGATTGTTGACATTGAGAAAAAACTGTCAGCATAATGAGTGATGAAGTAGGACCTAGGCTTGTAGCTGTGTACCTAGCATGCATGAGCCATTGGTATGATTTCCAACTGAAATCACTGGGAAGTTAGCCCAGTACTGGGCAATGGAGAAATGTTCTGATAAAGTAAATAGTGTTTTTTTTTTTTTTTGTTGTTGTTGTTGTTTTTTAATAGCGAGAATTACAAACCCTTGTATATTGTTGGGGGTAAAATATATAGTTACTATGGATAAAATATAGTGGTTTCTCAAAACAACTCAACTTAGCATTTCTATTTGATCCAGCAGTTCTGCCACTCAGATATGCAAGAATGAACTGGATGCAGGGATCCAGCAGTCTATTTTACAGCCATGCTCACAGCAGCATCTTTTAACTAATGAGAAAGTGGAAGCAGCCCAGTCATTCACCAATGATTGAATGGATAGTCAGTGTATCTGTGCATACAATGGAATACTATTTAGCTCTAAAGGGGATAACAGATGAACCTTCAAGACATTATGCCATGCAAAAGTAGACAAAGGCAAAATTACAGAAAAAAAATATAGCTTCATTTATACAAGTTTCTAATAGTAAAATTCATAATGAGGGTATGATGAGGGTACCAAAGACTGGGTGGGTAGAGAATAATGGAGAGTTACTGTGTTTAGTGAGTAGAGATTTTTTAATTTAGGAAGAGAAAAGATCTACAGTGGATACTGATGGTTGTATAACCAGGTATGGTGGTTTGAAAGAAAATGGCCCCCAAAGGGAGTGGCACTATTAGGAGGTATGGCTTTGTTGGAGTAATGTGTTACTGTGGAGGCAGGCTTTGAGGGCAGGCACAAGCTCCCCTCAGTGTGATAGTCAGTTGACTTCCTGTTGTCTGCAAGATGTAAGACTCTCAGCTAGCTCTCTCTCTGCTATGTCTGCCTACATATCACCATGCTCTTCATCACGATGATAATGGACTAAACTTCTGAAACTATAAGAAAGCCACTCCAATTAAATGTTTTCTTTTTTTGTGTGCCCCTGCCCCATCAAAAAAAATTTTTTTATAAGAGTTGCCATAGTCATGGTGCCTCTACACAGCAATGGAAAACCCTAACTCAAACATCGGTATATTTAATGTCACTCTAATATACACTGCAAAAAATCAAGATGGTAAATTTTATGTTACATATAGTTTGTCCAACTTTTGAAAGCTTTTCAAAGGGAAGAAAGAAAGGGAGGCAGAGGGAGGGAGAGACTGAGTCACAGGAGTAATGGTCTGAACTGAACTGTTTATGTTTCCTATTAGAAATGTCTTGGTTCGGGTTTAGTGTCTCTGCAAGGTGTAGATTAAATATTTTATTTACTCTTTTCTCTGACCAGGCAACAAGGGGGCACTAGGGGAAAAAAAGTCTATCTTGACAAATATTTTTTATTGGACAGAAGCTAATGACAAGCTGGTTCTAAAGTTATACCAAATACTAGTGTCTGGATAGATGATCTGGTCTGTTGCAGCAGTGAACAGCACACTAAAGGATTGATTCAGGACTTTTCCAAAAGAAAGGAGCTTGCCTAACATTAGCATATTTAGTAGAGGCTTCATTTCTTCCTCCCGCCCCCATTTCCTTCAACTGCACACTCACACCTAACAGCCACCTGTCATTTGTCTTTAAGAACATGTTTAGCCTTTGAGGTGGTGGGAAATATCTGATGGAGAGATGGTAGTATTTCATTTGTGGTCAAGTGAAACAATCTTGATGTACACAATGCCTTCGATCCTACCCATTGACTAACTAGTGAAGTTCATGGTCAAATACAACCTTACCACCAACTCTAAATGCAAGTGTAGGCTATTGGGCTTAGAGCTCAGGTGCTCTTGGTTCTCATCCATCCATCCATCCATCCATGCATACATTCATTGATTCATGCTCCCCCTTATGTTTATTTCTCCTTTTCTGTCTTTTAAAGGAAAGATGCAGCTAAACAAGGAATAAAGAAGAGTAAAAGAAAGCATGATGAAGAAAAGAGTCAGTCTGAAAAAATACGCCAGACTGCTTTTATTTTATTTTTTTTTCTATATAGCACTCTGGGAAATTTTGAAGGGGAAAAAAAAGATTTAAGAAGTGATATTTTTGAACTCCAGCCAAAAGCAAGCCATCAAAATGGGACACTGTCTCTTTAAGTACAGGCTTACACCAGCTAAAGGAAATTAATTAAGTATCCAAGGCTGGTGTGGCGCCATGGGAAGAATACACAATCTAGGTCTCGCATGCCAAATCCAAAATGAAAATTAAGGTGATCCGTCATATTTGGCTGTTTTTTTAAGACAGAATATATATTTTCCAAAGTTGACTAAGCAATTACCCAAATTAAAGAAACTGGAAAAGTAAACAGTGGTAAAAAATGCTTTTGCTTTTGTAGTGTGTAAATTAGCTCAAAACGTGTGCCTTTTATTATCTTCACAACAAAAAGAAAGGAACAAAAGTAAACCAAACAGGGCCTCTCTAAACTTCTTAAAGCCACCATCAAGGAAAACTTGTGTATGATCTTTGCAGATGGTATGGTTTCCAAAACCTTAAATTTAATGTGGGCCGGGCTCCACCTGGGCCCTGAGGAAGAGGCCTCAGTATGTCATCCCACAGCTGGGGTTTTGGGAAGGTCTCCCTTTCTGAAGGGTGAGTGTCCAAGCTTGATTTACTCACCTGAGTTTACTCCTGCACCCCAGGTCCCATTCTCCAGACTATTCAACTTGGGTCCTACCATATGGCAGGTAATGAGCATTGCTATGTGGCCTTGAGGTTGTACTGTTCTCTGGCAAAGGCTATGGAAGGCAAAGAAGGAATTCAGATGGAGAAACTTCCATAAAGAGGTCAACTGAATGCCCTAGCACATACCAAAGACAGCCTGTGTTCCGTTTTTCTTTCAAAAAACGATCTAAAGGTAGGTTTCTGCCCTCTTTCTTCTTCAGTGTGCATGAGAACATCAGAGGCAAAGCTCCAGAGAAATCCATTTCTTTTATGACTCCTTAGCTGGAAGTGGATGCCAGGAGCTGCTCCTCATCCACGGAGATCATCGCAGGGGTAGGAGGTATGGGGCAGTTGGTTCCATGAGGGCCTTATTAAATCCTGGTTTGAGGCAGACAGGTTCAGTTTTGCATGCAAGTTGGAACACTCTCTATATGTCCAGTTGCTTAATTTCTTTGATATGTTGTGAAGTCAATTAAAACATGGGAACAAGAGCGGCTCTCTTGTTAGGTGCACTTATCCACTAGGGCTGCTCTACTGAATTATCTAGTGGCTATGAATATCTTCACCCACATGCTAGGATCTAGGAATTAAAATCAAGGTCTTTTGATTTTAGCATGGCTGCATCATCTCCTCATTGAGGATTCTAGGGGGAACATTTCTGGGTTCTTTTCTTTTAGTTTTTGGTGTTCCAAACAACCCTCTCCATTTCCTGGCTTCCATCACCACCCTCTTCCCTGCCCCCTTTGTCAGGACATCCTCCCTCTGAAGACTCAACTTCAATCCCTGGATCCTACTTAGTGGAAGGAGAGAAATGACTCCCACAACTTGTTCTCTGACCTCCACACATAGCTACAGCACATGTGAGTCCTTCCTCCCACACAATAAATAAATAAAAAGTGTAAAAAATTAAAAAAGAGTTTTGAAAGTAGTACTTTGTCCTGTCCTTGTACAAGTATTCATCTACAATCTCTCTAGTGATTAAAAATTGAAAAATTAAACTCCTTTATCTATGGTAGAGCTGATCCCTAGAGTGTTAAGATTCTTGGAAATGTGCTGCATTGTGAGACTCACCTTTCCCCTCATTTCTAACCTTGAACTTGAATACAGATGGGTTGTTGTTATATGGACTTGGGAAGAAGGGCCATGTAATGCACTGACACTGTGGTGTGTGGATGTGTATCAGGCCATGCAATAAACTGACAATATGGTGTGTGAATGACATATAACAAAGGATGCAGAGGGCAAGAGAGGCTGAGTGCGTGGTCCAAGGTCAGCTGATGCACACCACAATGGTTAAGCAAGTGCTTGAAGACCCAAGTGTGTCCAGATGACTGTCCACTTTGGTATGCATGTCACTCTGTCCACTTGAAAAGCGGATCCTCACTGTAATGCGGGAAATGTTCCTCTTATATTGTCAGCCATTAACAGAGGAATTAGCCATTAGCACCATCTCACCAACAAACCCCCTTCTCTCTACTCCCTCTATTTAGTTCCCTGCTGATTTGTTCTTGTTTTGTTCTCTGTGACCTCAGAGGCCTCACAAGGAGCAGAACAATTTTATCTACCTCTTCCTTAAACTGTAGGTCTTAGAAGAAAATGGATTTTTGCTAAATAGGACTCACATTGTCTTGAACCATAGGAAGAAGGTGTCAAGATAGTATTTAAAACAAGCCAGAGCTCTTAAACATACCATGTGTGAAGCCATTGGGATGATTGGAAAGGTCAAGGACACTTCAACTATCAAAGCTGAGTTCAAATCAGGCTTTCACTCTGGACCTTTGAACAGGCTTACTTTGTACCATTTTTATCGTGGTGAAACTTGGATAAAATGTAAAGAGTTATTCAAAAACTCAGTGAGATAAGATCATTAGTATTGTTGATAAGTGTGTGTGTGTGTGTGTGTGTGTGTGTGTGTGTGTGTGAAAGTGCATGTGTATGTGATGTGTGTACATGTGTGTGGGTGTGCATACCCAGGCATATGCAGAGGCCAAAGGAGGACACTGGGTATCATGAGTTTCCATTCTCCACCTTACCCCCCTGATACATACTCTTTCACTAAATGTAGAGCTTGAGGCCAGCAAACCCCAGTGATTCTCCTGTCTCTGTCATCCATAGCCCTGGAGTTACAGGCACATACACAACCATGTCTAGCTTTCTACATGGTGCTGGCAATCTGAAATCAAACATTTATGCTTGTACCAAAGTACCTCTTGAGCCACCCCAGTAGCCCTAGAATTTATGATTACTGAACTCAGGTATATCCCTGGAATATTAGTAGCCTTATGCCATCACAGTAACCTGCTGATTAAGCAGTAAAATGCTTGCTAAAACAAATTAAAGGAGCACAAGCTCCCTGCCCCCATTCCCAACTGCTAATCACTTAGTGCAATATTAGCACAGATGTGAGAACCACAGTCGGTCAGTACACTTTCCAATAGAAAACTGCCAGAACAGTGGTTCTCAGACCAAGGTGAACACGAGGCCCTTTTCAGGCTTTCGCAAACACCCAGCATTCTGGGCATCTTCCCTGGAATATTGGTGAATACATTAGTGCGGTACACAGCTCTGGAGCCAGGCTGCTGTGCCAGCTCTGGAGCTCCTCTTGCTGCTAGGTGACTTTATGAAAAGTTCATTCCCTGCTTCTTTTCTCCCAGTTTCTCTGCACCTACAATTTTTCTTTGTACAGATAATTTTCTCTATAGTGGGAGGGTTAACATTAGTACTTGTCCAGCACAGAGGAAAGGTTCAACAATTGTTTGTGCTTATTGGTAGGCAGGAGCCATTTTGGCAGACCAGAAACAACTCTCTAGTAGACTGACAGACTTAGCTGAGAAAAATTGACTCAAATTGTGTCAGATCATAATATGAAACTTTACATCGAAATAGTTCATCTCACATTATAAAAGCTTAATTCCCCAACTTTTGTGAGAGGCAAAGCAAACTTATCTGTGTAAAATTAAAGAAATAATTGGTACCTTTATATTTAACACAATTAAGGAATAGCTGTTGTGGTAGTTTGAATATAATTGGCCTCTATAATCTCATAGGGAGTGGCACTATTAGGAGGTATGGCTTTGTTAGAGGAAGTTTGTCACTGTGGGGGTGGACTTTGAGGTTCCCTATGCTTAGCATACTGCCCAGTGAGTCAGTCGATTTCTTGTTACCCACAAAATGCAGGACTCTCGGCTACACTATGTATTCCTGTGCTGCGCTTACATGCTCCCTGCCATGATGATAATGAACTAATCTCTGAATCTGTAAGCTGCCACCCTGATTAAATGTTTTCTTTATAAGAGTTGTATGGTTATAGTGTCTCTTCACAGCAATGAAAACCTAAGACAGAAATTGGTACCAGGAAAAGGGTATTGCAATGATAGGCCTGACCATGTGTTTGTTTGGAGGAATTTGGACTAAGGGAGCTGTGGTTTGTTATACATTATATACATATGCATATATATATAATCTTTGTAAAAGTGATCTGGTCATTAAGGTTTTTAATATAGCATTTAAACGTTATTTTTATCTTGTAAAAAATTTTTATTCCCATTTTCATTTTGCCCAGACAGAATTATTTCTTTATTTTTGGTTCTATAAGACATAATACTGAAGACGGTTCTTTGGTTTGAACTCTTTGTGGGGGTCACCCAGGCAGGGGGATCGGGATCTGTCCCCGGTCTATGGGCAGGCTTCTGGGAATCCAGTGCCTGTGGTGTGACGCCTTGCACAGCCTTGGTGCAGTGGGAAGGGGCTTGGACCTGCCTAGGCTCAGTGGGCTGGACTCTGCTGACTCCCCATGGGAGACCTGATTTGGGGGGATGTGGGGTAGTTTGGGAAAGAGGGCTAGGGGGTAGGAGGAGGGAGATCTGTGGATGTTATGTGGAGTGAGTAGAAAATTTCTTAATAAAGCAAAAAAGGACATAATACTGTGTTTATGAAGAGTCCTTGTTCACAGCGGGTCTGGTGGCTCACTCCTATAGTCTCTGTGCTCCAGAGGCAGAGGTAAGAGGTTCACTGTGAGTTAGGGGTCAGTGTGGTCTACATAGTCAGATCTGGCACAGCAAGGGCTACATAGTGATAACTACATCTCAAAACAAACAAATAAATAAAAGATCTATGCATATGTATGTATGCACTTAACTTAATTACATGGAAATGTGCCTCCCAAACAATTCAGGCTAGTGCTATTCCTCCTGATATCCCACAGAAGCAGGAGATAGGGTATTATAGTTGAAGAGAAATGAAAGCTATGGATTCCTTTAAAGTTAATTGAGATTAGATTTGTCTGGGGTAGACCTCCTGAAGATCTTGGCTACAGACATGAGGGAAAAATCCCTGAAAGTCTACAAGATGGGTGACATATATGCTGATCTCTTGGAAACAGCTCTGACACTAGATAAGACATGATAAATCTTTTTGGCTACCAAGTCCTCATGACTTATTATTACATGTCATTCTTTTGTATGGTGTGGGAAGAAGTTTATATTACAGTTTGGTTATACAGTCCAAGCAGACTTAAAGAGTGGACAGACGCCTTTTACCTGCTCACACATAGAACAAAACATCATCTTCAGCTGACTTGTGCACACCCCACATCCCACACTTGTGTTAATGCAGATATATGTGTTACCTTTAAAAGCCTGTGTGTTTTCAGAACAAAAGGACCAGACACTAATAAAGACAAGTAGCCTAGATGGTCCAGCCTCTCAGAATGCCTATCTTGCAGTTTCCTCAAACTTCTAAATTTAAAACTTCAAAGCTGTTACCTGAGACAATCCAACCTCAGAAACCACTCCAGTCAGACTTCAGATAAGCCCCGGACTTTCCCATTACACAGAAACTATACAACAAATGATAAAGCTAACTCTCCTAAGACTTTATCATTATCCCAATTTTCTCAGGGTCCCCTAAAGATCCTGTCACTCCCCACACAACAGGAAACAGCTTAGAGAACATGATGTCCACATTCCCAAGAGGTGCTGTGGGTGGTTTTCAGTCATTTGATGGGTTATGGGTGTTTGTCATCATTTAAGGGGCTGGTTGCAAGTTGCTACTGGTCATGGTCATGGAGGAAATTAAGCAAAGGAGGTTAGGTTCAGGGATCTCATTCTGAAAAGAAAAATGGGGATAGAGGAATGATAGAATAAAAGTGTAGATTATTGAACCTACTTTGAAACTGAAATAGCAACTACTAGTCTAAAATATTTTACAATGGTATGGATTTCTGTATATTGAAACAAACTTAAGTTTATACTGTATATGTATATCTACTCTTGTTTGAGATATCTTTATATATTGACACAAATTTAAGCTTATTTTTGTTTTAACCTGATGTATATATGTTTCTACTCTTGTGGAAGGTTTTGTACCTATGCACCTCATTTTAAAATGTAATGGAAAGTTCTAGTCCTTAAAGGCTATTATTATAAACTGTTTAAGATTATTAAGACATGTAGGTTATAGTTAGTCATCTATAACAATCAAATATGTGATCATATTAGGTATATTTTCAAGGTCAAACAGAGATATATTTGATACAGATGTCTTCAAACACTTCAGGAGACCTACAGAATATGACATTTAAGATGTTTTAATAACATAAAGCTTTTCATGACAGTGAGATTTGTCTGTTCCTGGCTTCAAAAAAGGATGATGGGCATTGAAGAACCTCCATATGGAGTTTGCTTTCATTTGTGGCAAGGTTAGCCACTGGGCAAAGAAACCTGCATTTGCCTCAACTGCTGGAAGTATGCTGTCCAAATTGGACAAAAGAAGCTGACTGCTGAACTTTGCCAAAATGAGGTAGGCCAATCATTCAAAATGCCTGCTTCACAGAAAAATCTATCAGATAGTCTAGGTCTGTGGTCCAAAGATGGATGCCCCAACATTACAGAGGAAATGTGGGTGACTGTCTAGGCATTTTACTGTCTGTTGTCATTTCTATAGTTTTAGAAGTTGTTTACTTTGCACTTCCTATTTACTCAGGTAATATTTTATCCTTCTTGGGTCTCTGATGTATAGATATACATTTTCTTTGTTACAAAATTCAGAAAAGAAACTTACAAAAGAAATGTAAAGTTCCTAAGGTTGAGAGACATAGAAGCTTAAATTGTTCATTTAAGTAAATGTTTTGAGGTCTAAAAGGATGTTTTAGGCTGGTAATACAAGTTATGATAGAATGTGGTTTAGGTATAAAACTTTGGATTCAAAAAATTAAGATAAATAATAGAGTATTTTCTCTGTATTTGCCAAATACAAATGGACTGGACATTGTGAATATATAGTCCTTATCTGGTAATTATTCTTATTGTGTATACACACACACACACACACACACACACACACACACACACACATATTCTATTATATACCACAATGGACTGTACCACCATGGTATATATATATATATGTATATACACATATGCAAAAGTAAGCTAATTAATAAACAAAAATAGACCATGCTTGATAGTGACATTAAATCTGGAGTCAGAAAGCAGAAGGAGGGATGGATGGATGGATGGATGGAGGGAGGGAGGGAGGGAGAGAGAGAGAGAGAAAGAGAGAGAGAGAGAGAGAGAGAGAGAGAGAGAGAGAGAGAGAGAGAGTTATGCTGGTATTTCACTCAGCCTTTGCTTTGTGATCCATCTATGACCCCAGTCCATGGTGTGGTACAGGCACTGCCCATGTTTGGTGGCAGTCTTCCTACCTCAGTAACCAGATCTATGATCTCCTTCCAGACAGGACCATAGTTTGGCCTCTTAGGTTATTGCAGACCTTCTCAAATTGAAAATCAATATTAATTATCATGGGAGGTAAATTTAGACTGCAAGAAGCCACCAAAGCAAGAAGGTCCCAAGTCTTACTAGAGAGGAAACTAATCCAAAATTAGAGAAAGCATCAAAGACTCCTTCATTTGCTGCATGGAGGTGAGGACACAGGAAAGGGATTGGAAGCAGGGAGAAAGGATGACCCTGGCACTTGCTGCCTGTGGAATTGTGTATACTAAGTCATTTTGTTCCTGGACTCTACCTTCCCTGTCTTCAGTAAGAGGGCATTTAATCCTCCCTGAGAGGTTCCCATGACAAGTTAAAAGGGCAATACCCAATAAAATGAAACATTTCCATCCCAAGAGGCATGATGTGTGCTAATAAATGTTCCCTTCTTCTGTTTCTTTGCTCAGTTTTTCTTACCTTATTTACTTTCAAGTGTACAGGCAGATCTCTTCAGTGGTTGTTCTGTATATTGCCAGCTCTGCAGGAACACTGGGTATTTAATTAATGTCACTCAGACCATACATCAACTGAATATCAATGTGAAATGTGGATGTAACATAATCAGACTCTTGTTTAGATATTAATATTCAATCTCTCTGGTAGGGAAGTAAAGTTATGTAAGAGAAAACGTGAATACAAATGTAGGTGTCTAGTTGACAGAATGGCGTCCTTGGAATAGCAAGGACTGTGAAGGAGAGGCATATGATTCCATGTGAGGAATTTCAGGTGAAGGAGTAGATGAGTAGCATTAATGAACAGAGCTAGTGGATAAATGGGAAAAGTCAGGCTAAGACAAAAACAGTAAGTTGGGTTTGGGCACTTGGTAGGATGGACCTTATTCGTCAGTGACTCAGTCAATAACCACACCACCAAACAATATGAAATCAGAAGCACAAGCCATATGGAGCTGGAGGATTTCTTACTGTGAGGCATGTTTCAAGTCACCCGTGAATGTATTATACACAAGAGACTATGACATACGTGAAAAGGTTTGTTGGATTTTAGGTAAGAACTCATTAAGGCAATCCAGATTCAGAGCTGAGGTGATGCCTTAGCTCCATGTCTGTTGCTGTGGACAGAGAGCCAGACAAACGTAACTCTAATGGAGAAAGGTTGTTTTCATTTGCAATTCCAGGTTACAGTTCATCAGCAAGGGGACGTGAAGGCAGAAACTTGAATTAACTAGTCACATCCACAGTTAAGAGCAGGGGAAAAGGAATACACGTATGTATAGTGCTTAACTCACTTTCCCATTCTTATAAAGTCCAGGACTCCAAGCTTAGGGAGTGGTGTCACCCACAGAAGGCTGGCTCTTCCCACATCTACTAAAATGATCAATAAAGTCCCTCCCTCACAGACACACCCACAGGCCAACCTGATCTAGCTAATATCTCATGGGGACACTCTTCTCAGGTAATTAAAGGTTGTATCATCTTGAAAATTAATACTAGAAATCATATTAAGTAAAGTACTCCCATTGCAAGCAAGAGGGTATAAGTCCAAATACTCTAGAACTCATATAAAAGAAGCCAGACATGGTGGCACATACTTATAATCCTAACACTGGGGAGGTGGAAACAGGGGATCCTGTAGTTTACTGGCCAGCCAACTTAGCCTATTTAGCAAACAAACCCCAGGCCTTGTCATAACCAAACCAAACCAAACACAAACCAAAACAGAAACTAGAAAGAGATGGCTCAGCATTAAGAGCGCTTGTTGTTTTTATAGAGGACTTGAGTTTGCTGCTGAACAGCAAAGGTCAGGCAGCTCACTGCACCTTTAACTCTAGCTACAGGAAATCTGACTCCCTCTTGTGACTTCTATGGGCAATTGCACTCATGTGCACATAGCTCCACATGCAGACAAGAATGCATCATATCATCAAAAATCAAAACTCAAATAAATACCTTCAAAATTAAATCAAGGTAACAAAAACAATAACGACAACAAACCAGGGTAGACAACTTCTGAGAAACAATAGCTCATGTTGTCCTTTGGCCCACACAACTACTCACCTGTGTACACAAGTGAACCTGCACAGACATGCAGACACACACACACACACACACACACACACACACACACACACACACAGTATTTCAGATTCAATTATCAGCATGCATCATTTCAGAGCACTTTTTTTTCTGTGTATATTGTCAGTCACGTAAAAGCTCCCTGCATTTTGACATGTGTCCTTTACAGAGAAAGTTGTCACAGGAAGCAAGCAGCCTGGTTTGTGTTCTCTCCAGATGATGAAAACTCAGCTGTGGCTACTGTGGGCAAACAGCAGGAAACCTGGATTCCTCTGGGTGGTTTTCCTTCAGTCTGTGTTTTGACTGTCATCTTTTCAGCACATAACAAAAGGAATGGCCTTTCCTGTGGCTTGATGGACCGGGGACAGTTGAAAAGTAAATCATTAAAGGGTTTTGTGATGAGATTGAAGAAGACTGTTGATATACTGAACACCACATGGTATAAACCAAAGGCTTGGAAGACGGACACTGTCCCCACACTGACCTCCACAGCGGACAACCAGATGTGGCCACAGCAGGATCTGTGGATGGAACTATCTCAGCTTCCTGAAGATCAGACTTGGAACTTTTCCTGAATAATCTACATATTCACATGCATATACTGAACACACACAAATACACACAAATACACACACACACACACACACACACACATACACACACTTACACATGCCATAGTAGGCTTCTGATAGCATCTCCTTGATTTTCCTGCTTTGACTAGGGGTACCTGGGCACCTATATCCAGTTCAAGGATTCACAATAGCTTTAAAAGAGAATTTTTCTTCCACTAAGGGAAGAGTAATTGACACATGAAATCATGAGAAAATAATGAGGTTCCTTGTTTGTGGTTTACAGGCTAATGGAGCATATGAAGGGAAAGCTGAGACTGAACTCTTAACTTTGTAGAAATAAAGTAGCAAAGGGTGCAGGTGAGTTTTCACACCTAAGTGAGGCACCTGTTCATAGATTCCTTGTGATTCTTTTCCATTTTTGTCATACTGTGTTGTGTCTCTTTTTCAATGTTTTTCATCAATGAATATCACCACATAGAGAGCAGTCAGGAGAGCCCATTCTTGTGTTAAGTCTTTCAGTCAAGGTCAGTAAATGTGTTTGGACTCTTACCATTATAAGAGCACAGTTAACTATTACAGACAGAAAACTTGAGAATTTTCTTCTCCCTTTCAATGACTCCAAGGTCATGCCAAAAGAATGCAGATAAACCTTGGAAATGATGCAAATATTTCCAAATGTTAGTAAGCAGGTATGGGATGATGAACATGTTGAAATACATGAGTGACACTTAATATATGTTTCCTTAAAAAAGTTCTGAATATCAGGAATCACATTGTTGTATCTGGCCTACATTGGCAAGGGTTTATTTGTACCTGGAATGAGTAACAAAAGCCCTAAGCTGATTAATGGACACTATATTCTTCCTTTTTCTTTTTCCTTATTTAAATTGTAAACAGCATGTCCTATGAGGAACTGGAGAGAGAAGGAACAGTCCAAAATAAATAATTGCCTTTTCTCTTCATTTACAACAAGGATCAGAGAACACTTCGTTTTTCCTTCTCACTTAAAAAAAATCCCTCTTCATTCTCCAGAAAATTTTAATGGTAAAAAATAATTCCCCTGGTCCCACTACCATCATTAATAAGGATAGAAAGCGTTGGGTCTCTGGCCTCAGTCTCCTGATGGCTTCTTTTCGTTCACGAATGAGGAATGTTAACTGCATTGTGCTGTAATGAGCCATGCCCAAACTACTGTTTTTTGGTCCACTGTTTATTTGATGTCTTTATTGTAATGAACCTCAGATGGTTGGTGTTTACACTAGTACTGTGCTGAGAGACCACGCTGGGAACCGTTCTAATTAGCTGCAAGTGGAGCTCAGAATTAGAATGGAGGAAAGAACAAATTTTTAGTAACGACTTTAAATTGAAGCCCTCATTTATTTTCATTATGGCCAGACCAGAAGCAAGCTAATGTTTCCCAGGTCTTTCCAGGCAGGATCTGCACCGCACCTCAGTGAAGAAGGACTTGCCTGTTTCAGAACTTCTTCAGAGTCCAGGGCTCCTGGAAAGCACTGTGATGTTCAGGTAAGGTTAGAAGAAGACGTCCTGCCCCGGCATTGTCAGGGCAGAAGTGAGCTGCAAGGCAGCTCAGCTCAACCTCGAGCTCTACTTGGCACGGACAATGGACAATCATGGATTTTGAGCTCCGTGATCTAATGACATCCTTTTATGCCTGGGTATATTCTCAGAAATAAAATTGTTTGGTGTTCATAACAACACCAATGAATATGGTGCTTATAACACAGACCATAGCCTTAATGAGCCAGTGTTTGCATGTCTTTAGGGTCTGTGGAACTTTGTCTTTGGAAGTATCTCATTGATGAGAGATTTTTAAATTCTCTAGTCATACTTGATATTTTGATAATATATATATATATATATAATATATATATATATATATATATATATATTATATAATAGATGCTCTGCATCAGACAATGATACTTTAATGGTTACAGTTTGTGACAAGATACCTTCCAAGGCTTACTTTGGAATGTGATTCTAACATATGAATTGATAAGACACATCATCAAAGCTGCCAAGGTCTTGTGGGGTTAAATAGATGCTTCCTTATCTAGATCAGGTACACATACATATTTTGGGGGATTTACCTTTAATCTATTTTGGGTGAGACTTTAATCACAGTTTTAAAGATATGGTTTCAAATAGTATATAAAAACTAATTTCTATTGAGAACAGTACAGTGGTTGTAATCTGTTTCAGAAGGCCTGTTTCTGTTCTGTGGTGATAGTAGCAATATGTCAATCATACATGTGATAGAATATGCATACATGGGCTATATAAAAGAATCTTTGAAAGCACTTATAAAAAGGCAAATAATCCGATTAAAAATGGGAGAGCTGCCTAAATATTTCTGCAAAGAAAATACATGAATGTTCAACCAGCACACAAAAGTTCCCTTATGTCATTCATCAAGCTAACAGAACCCCAAAGCACAATGAGATGCTCATAATCTTGCTGTAGTTAAGTGTGGATCTAACAAGTACAGATGAAGCTGTTGAGGATCACAAGTCCTGTGTTCTGCTGGGGGCAATGTACAGCAGTACAGCCATATCAGAGGGCAAGCTGCCCACTTTTCAATTCCACCCTTGGTATATGCCTGGGAGAGATAAATGCAAGTCCACACAGAAAATTGCAGATGAATGGTTAGCAACATTAAACATCATAAATGTCTGTCAAATGATAAACCAACAGGCAAAGGTAGCATATTTATACACCAGAATATCAAACACTGGTAAAAAGAACGAATGTCAGCATAGCTAACTTTTTTAAATGCTATATTAAATGAAAAATTCCAGTCAAAACACATGTTATTTAATTTAATTTTACAAAATGTCCAGAATAATCAAATTGACAGAGACAGAAAGATTGATAGTTGCTTAGGACTGGAGATGGAGATGTTAGAGTATAGGATACCAAATGCTAAAATGCTTGGGGCTTCTTTTTGGAGTTATAAATGTGATGTAAATTAGATTATATGATGGTTGCACATGTCCCTTAGTATGTTAATATGCATATATGAATTATGTAATTCATATTAGTGAGTTGTATGATATATTGTTTTAAGAAAATTATAATAAAATAATGAGCTTATTTGCTTTAAAAGAAAAAATATTTATTCTATAAAAGAGAAGGGCTTAATGGCAATGTTATATGAACATACATGGATATATCTAAGAAACATATATATATATATATATATAATTATAAAATATGGATTTTTTTCAAACTTCCTTAGTGTTATGTTTTAGTCATAGGACATGAACAAGCTTTGTCCCTATTAGCTAGCTTTCATAGCATAAGAAGTCTTACCCAGTTGTGAACACTATGAGCTACAGTAATGATTAGCATGACAAGATATGCTCATTGTGATAAAAGTGGCATCCATGTTATTGGGGAAGTCAACTATTCTCTCATTGGTTTTAAGGTCCACTCCACAGCAGGAAACACATTCTATACTGTAAAGCTCAGAGTCATGATTGAGGAATTCATAGGCCCCAGGAGAAACTACTTATTATTCTACTAAATAGACATAGCAGCAAATTGCTCTCTAAATTTGTATCTCTCTACTCATAGATTAGTGTAGCTCTCAGACCTCATCAGAAATCTTTCTTTGTAAATTGGGTGGTGGTTAACAAAGAAATTCACAACTGGTCAAAGTATAGAGAATAAGTGTCAGTAGAATGTAAATGGATATTTCCTGTCTCAACCACCCAGTCCCAAATAACCAACTCAGAGACTGAATATGAATTTCAAATGCTCAGCAAATAACTCAGGCTTATTACTAGCTAACTCTTACACTTAAATTAACCCATATTTTTTAAATATGTCTAGTCACGTGGCTTGGTACCCTTTTTTCAATACCACATTCTCATCTTGCTTCCTCTGTGTCTGCCTTACTCCTGACTCCACTCTTCTCCTTTCCATCATCCTTAGTTTGCTCACCCTGCCTATACTTCCTGCCTGGCTACTGGCCAATCAGCATTTTATTAAACCAATGCAAGTGACAAATCTTTACAGTGTACAAGAGGTGGAGTCTTTAGCCACAGATTTCCCACCATTGAGGGAAGCTAAAGTGGGAAATGAAGCAGGAACCTTGAGGCAGGAACTGAAGCTAAGATTGTGGAGGAGGGCTAGTGACTGGTTTGCTTCTCCTGGTTTGCTCAGCTACCTTTCTTATAAAGCCCAGGAACACCTGCTTAGGGAAAACGTTGCCCATAGTGGGCTAGGGCCTACTATATCAATCAATAATAAAGACAAGCCCATAAAACATCCATAGGCCAATTTGATCTGGGCAATTCTTTAGTTGAAATTCCCTCTTCCCAGGTGATTCTAATGTGCCAAGTTGACAAAAACCAGCACATGGATTTTGAGAAAAAATACGAAAAGTATTGGACCTGTGGTGATGGCCTTCGCCTCCCCTTTAGCTTTGGAGATGTTGCTGGCTCTGAAGAGAAAACAGAGCTGTCTCAGAGCACTGTGGTGGTATTGAAAGGAAAATGCAGCAATGGAGGTAAGTTTTTAGAGCTTACTCCACAAGCATGAAACAATTATGGCCTATCTATGTCTTCCCAATTGTTTAAAACACAGTTTTCAGGTTTTGTGGTTAATGCTGTGTTAACTACCGTAGTCAATGAAAATGTGCCTGAGAGAATTACTCTTGTGAGAAATGTCCTCCACAGTCTTAGATATCAAAACACTTGGTCCCTAGTTGGTGGTACTGTTGGGGAGGTTTAGATGATGCAGCCTTGGTGGAGGAAGAATGACCTCTGGGACAGGCTTTGAGATTAGAAAGTATCCACCACTTATAGTACTTTTTTTTTCTGTTCTGTGTAGTTAGATTTTTCCTGCCTGGCCCACAGTCAGGACAAATCTCTCTTACCCGCCAGTCCCACAGTTGCTCAGACCCAACCAAGAAAGCACAGAGACTTATATTGTGTACAAACTGTATGGCTGTGGCAGGCTTCTTGTTATCTACTTCTTCTATCTTAAATTAACCCATTTCTATTAGTCTATACTTTGCCACATGGCTTGTGGCTTACTGGTGTCTTTACATGTTGCTTCTCATGTCAGCGGCTGGCAGTCTCTCCTCCCAGCCTTCCTGTTCTCTGCCTCCTCCTCTTCCTTGTCCCGCCTACCCTATCCTTCCTGCCTGGCTACTGGCCAATCAGCACTTTATTTATTTTAACCAATCAGAGCAACACAATTGACATACAGAACATCCCACAGCAGTTACATGCTTGGTGTTCAAGATGTGGGTTCCCAACTTCTTTGGGAGGGATACATAAATTCTCCTCTCTCTGTCTCTCCCTCTCTCTCTCTAGATACATGTATACATATATTGTGCATGTGTCTGTGTGATATAAGAGGAGTCGTAGATTTATTCAAATATCCCATATATTAGTCATGACACAGTAAGAACCCTGTGATGGCACCTCCAAGTGTCACTTAAAATCAGGATTATAACTTGGAAGAGGCAGGTCATGGGGATGCATGGGTGTCCATATTTTGTCTTGTGTTGCAAGAACCAATCTTATCTTCAGACCCATCATTTTCTGTATCAATCCTAGACTAAATGATTAGTTTTGATAGACATTGTAAAAAAGCATTCTTTTCAAAATGAAATAACTAGATATTTCAATAAAAGTTTATAGTGATATTTTATTTGTATTGAAATGTGATTTTATTTGTATGCTAATAAAGTTGCCTTGAGGTCAGAGCAAGCCAGAGAAGAAGCTGGGCGGTAGTGGTGTACGCCTTTAATCCCAGCACTTGGGAGGCAGAGCTTGGTAGATCTCTGTGTGTTCAAGGACACAGCCAGCATGACAGACACACACCTTTAATCTCAATACCAACCATAGAAGACCTGGAGGTCTGTACAAACAGGCAGTGATGAGGAGGTCATGTGCTTGGGTTTACAACCAATGAGAAAACAGAACAGAAAGTCTATAAATAGACAGGACACACAGAAGTAGCTCTCTTGTGGAGAGGAAGGACAGCAGAAGCAGCGAAAGGTAAGGTTTTCCACTCTTGCTCTGACCTCGTGATTTTTAACTCTGCAATTGGTTCTGTGTTTCTTATTTAACAAGACGGTTACATCTACATTTGGCGCCCTCTGTGTTTCTTATTTAACAAGACGGTTACATCTACAAAAGTTTCAGGTATGGCTGGAGAGATGACTCAGTGGTTAAAATGCATACTGCTCTTACAGAAGACTGGAGTTAGGTTCTCAGTACCAATTTAAACTGGCTTGCAACTACCTGCAACTCCAGATTCAGGGGGATTTGATGTTTCTGTTCTCTGCAGGTACCTGTGTGCATGTACACATACATGTCCCCCTCACAATCAAAACTAAACTCTTTAAAAATAAATTTCAGGATATATGGGAACTCTGCACTGTGGGTACATATTTGCATGGGTAACAGGTGGCACTCAGCAAGGGAAGCCACTTTAGGTAGACTTATTATTTTTATTCACAGTGGAAAGTCACGTGTTGTTTTTCCTTGTATTGGTCACCACATGGTCCCTGAAAATATCTGGGATTATGAAACCTACTAGCAAAAGAAAATATAGGTAAGATGAGACACAATAAAAAGAAGGTGGTGCCAGGCCATGGTGGTGCACGCCTTTAATCCCAGCACTCGGGAGGCAGAGCCAGGCAGATCTCTGTGAGTTCGAGGCCAGTCTGGGCTACCAAGTGAGATCTAGGAAAAAGGCGCAAAGCTACACAGAGAAACCCTGTCTTGAAAAACCATAAATAAATAAATAAATAAATAAATAAATAAATAAATGAATGAATGAATGAAGGAAGGAAGGAAGGAAGGAAGGAAGGAAGGAAGAAAGAAAGAAAGAAAGAAAGAAAGAAAGAAAGAAAGAAAGAAAGAAAGAAAGAAGGTGGCTTCTAATTATAGAATCATCCAGGCCTTGACTAGAGGATTGACTAATGAAAGGGATGTACTGAGGTGAAGTTCACCTCCTTTAGCCAGGTAAAACAGGAGGCAAAAGGAAGGCAAACAAGGGATACTGCTCTTTTCATATCTCTGCATAGGATGGAGTATCAACAAACAGAAGGTAGAGATGTGCATTTGGAGCAAAGGACTTTTAGGACCTAAAAGAGAAATCAAGGGGAAGAAAAGAAAACCTTGAGATGCAAGAAATACTGTTGGGCTTGGAAGTCACAGAGAAGGAAGAGCTCCACATGAGAAAAGCAGCTGTATTTTCAAGGTCAACCATATTTTCTTGAAAGAAGGAGGGAGACAACAAAGAAAGGGGTCCCTAATAAGCCCTGCTTAGAAATCATCAATGAATCTCATTTTACACTCCAGTGAGAATGATTTTCTGTCTTCAGAGAAGTAGAGGTGGCATGATAATTCTTCCACAGAGTGCATGACCAGTGAATTCTGAAAGAAGGAGATGGGGGTCAAACCAGCACTGGGCTGGCTGAAGTCTTAAGATTTCTCTGGAAACAGAGAAGAGAAGGGAAAACAATATCTGGAATATGGATCATGGAAAATGAATTTATTGTCATAGGGTCAGTAACATGTGCACACATTCATTTCAGTTTCACTCATCAATAAACAAAAGGCTAGGAGGAGATGGAGAGACTCAATGTGTTTAAAATATGAGGTTTTATACCACGTGCAAGAAGTGTCACATCCTTGTGCCAGGATACATGAGAAGTGGAGTTCTACACAAATAGTCCCAAGAGCAAAGCAGTTGCCATCAGTGTAATATTCCACAGAACAGCAGATTTCTCTCCCTTGAGTTAGCTTTCTAGGTCATAGAATCAGAGTTGCCACAGATCAGGTAAGGCTGAAACTGACATTTTTTAAACCTATCTTCTGCCTGATACCAAAAGAAATGTATGGTATTTGCCTGAGACCCAGAAAACTGAACTAGTTCATGATGTACTTTCTCTAGGGATTATTTTACCTATGTTAACAGGTAGTAATTTTCTTGTGTCTTCTAAATTGTGGGCCAACAATGGTCTATGGGAAAACGAAGAACAGAGATTTGGGGCCCAGATTGATTTACACTATGAAGACTGATGCAGATAGATGACCAGAAGAGATGGCCCTCCAGAGAGCCATTCTTGAGAGTACTTGGAATTCATCCATCAGGGAAGACTCCTTATGTATCTGCAAGAGGTAGAGTGTTGAAATAAACTTTTATTTGTAATATATAAATGGAAGATTTTACTGGGAGGTCTTTAATTACTTTTTCCAGGCTTTATAGTATAGAGTTTATAGTTGGGTACCAGAACACTTTCAGCATTATTTCATTTTATGTGGTTTATGTTATTTTGTACTGTTTATCATAGAATATTCTTTGATACTCTCTGGAAGATAACTCTAAAGATAAGCTGATATGGTGATTTGAATAAGAATGGTCACCATATGTTTACATACCTGAATGCTTAGTCACTGGGGAGTGGAACTGCTGGAGAGGATCAGAAGGATTAGGAGGTGGGACTTGTTGGAGAAAGTATGTCCACTGGGGGTGGGCTTTGAGGTTTCAAAAGCCTGTGTCGGACCCAGTACTGCTTTCTTTGTCTGTGGATCAGGATGTAGCTTTCAACTACTTCTCCAACACTATACCAGCCATGCCTGCTCCCATGCCCCTGACATGGTGGTAACAGACTAAGACTCTGAAACTTTAAGCAAGCCTCCAATTAAATGCTTTCTCTTATAAGAGTTGTCATGGCCATGATGTCTCTTCACACCAATAGAACACTAAGACAGCTGGTATAAGAAATAAAACAAGGAAAGAATTTTTAATCAAGGATATTTTGATTTGTTGGGTTTAACTCTGCTCCTATTTGTCATGTTTCAGAAGTCCCAGGATCACACAAAGGGTAGATATGGGAGTCAAGAAATATGCCATGCAGAGGGAGATTTGTACATTTCATGGGTGATACTTGCATCTTTCAACCAAACCCAGGTGGATGAAAGGACCATTTGTGATTCCCAGTTGATTAAGAGAATGAAGAACCTTGATATTGTGAGCATGGCCCCTCCTCTCCTCTTTTTCTTCCCTCCTTGGGAAGAGGGAGGAATTACCACTCTTTCAGGAAAAGAGGTGATACTGGAGTTTTGACTTTTCTTTCCCTTGGTCTGACTGAGGGGAAGCTCTACACCATTGCCCCACGTTTATTAATAATACAAGGTAAAAAGTCCCTATTTCTATGTTTGGGCACTTATCTCTGGCTTGTATGTGGACAGGCCTGTGTTCAGATACATTAAGTTCTCATAGCTTGTCACAGCATGAGGATGAGGTGTGACCATTAGCCACTCTTGACTTCCATTGCCTAGTACCTAGTGACAGCAATTTGAAGAGTATTTTAACTGGTCATTTGAAGCTTAGGCAAATTGGAAAGGAGATGTCTCAAGTTTATTGAGGGCCACAGAGAAACAGAATTATGAACAGAATAGGGTAGCATTTTCAAATTCCATTTGTGGCATTTTGGCTGAGTTCATTCAATTTTATATGACCTCATTCATCACCCTACAAATGTGTTGAGGATTTACCACGTGTCACACATTGGCCCAAATCCCAGGGTTAAAACTGATTAAGGCAAAGCTATTACCTGCTCTCTTGGAACTCATAGTCTCATTGGGAACATATTTGTTTGTATAATGTGTAATTTCAAGTGCATTGAGTTTGACTCAAAGGAGGCTGTGATAGGTAGTGTTTCTTTATTGCAGGCAACAAAAGCTAATCTTGGTTTACTCAATAAAAACTGAGGGCCATAGAGATGGCTTAGTGGCTAAGAGCAGATATTGCTCTTGCAAAGGTCCTAAGTTCAGTTCCCAGCATCTCTGTCTGGCAGCTCACAACCACTTGTGACTCCAGGTCTAGGGGATCTGATATGTTCTTCTGGTTTCCATGGGCACTGCACTCACATGTGAACATACTCATACACAAACAAATATACATAATTAAAATTCAAATGCATCTTTTAAAAATTGGAAATGTATACAAGGGAGATTGTAAAATGAGGAGGGTATCAGATTGTTGTTTGTAGAAGTTCTGCATAGCCAGGAAGTCCCAGCAAAAAGCACATCACAGTATACTCTTCAAATGTAGCCTTCATACCACAGTGCCATCACCTACTGGATATGGGGATTTCCAAGTTTACCCCAGACTATTTGAACCAGAATATGTCTGGTGTGTGTGTGTGTGTGTGTGTGTGTGTGTGTGTGTGTGTGTGTGTGCTGATGTGTGCATTTGTTTCTTTGATTGATGTAGGATCTCTTCACTGACCAGGAGTTCATAGGTTCAGGTAGACTGATGGGTCAGTGAACTCCAGGGGTTCTTTTGAGTCTGTTTTCTCAGGGCCTGATCTTCCCCCAATCCCTATAGGTTCTGAATATTAAATGCAGGTCCCCATATTTGTATGGTAAGCACTTGACTGACAGAGCCATTTCCTCAGGCCCAGCCTGGTGTTTTTTATGCAATTAGTAGATTTAAAACAGTCTTGTAAAAAGCTATGGATAACTCCAGATAGAACGGAGACCAATGGCGGGGTGCAGCAGGCAAGAATAGAAATAGAAAGCTGGGCAGGTGTTGGTAGTCTATTGCTAACGATATGGTCTCTGTGAAGTACTGAAGCCCCTCCAAAGAGGGGTAACACTCAACACAAAGAATTTTATACATAGTTAAGGTGAGGAATGTATTAATAGGCCATTCCATAATGGACACACATACCATAACATCAAATTGCACCATATATAAATATATAAAATTATATATATATATATATAATAAATATTTGTCACCTCTTTTTTTCTTTTTTCAAGAAAATTTTTTATATTCATTTTACATACCAATCACAGATCCCTCCCTTCCCTCCTTGTGCCCCTCAAAGTACCCTCCATTCCCTCCTACAAGAAGGTAAGGCCTCCCATGGGGAGTCAGCAGAGCCTGGTACATTCAGTAGAGGCTGGTCCAAGCCCCTCCCCCTGCCCCTCAACCAACAAATGGATTAAGAAAATGTGGCACATATACGAAATGGAGTACTACTGAGGAGTAAAAAAAAAAAAAAAATGACTTCATGAAATTTGCATGGATGGTACTGGGAGATATCATCCTGAGTGAGGTAACCCAGACTCAGAAGAACAAACATGGTGTGTACTCACTCATAAGTGGGTACTAGATGTAAAGCAAAGGATAACCAGAACACAAGCTACAGCTCCAGAGAAGCTAGCTAACACGGAGGACCCAAAGAGGGATGCAAGGTCTTTGTCATTTCTTAATTTTGCAAAATGCCTTTAAAAAAAGATTTTATTATTTTAAGGGCATGAGTTTTTTGCCTGTATGTATTTATATGCAGGGCATGGATGCCAAAAGAAGGAGTCAGATCTCCTGGAACTGAAGTTCCAGAAGGTTCTGAGCTGCCTTGTGGGTGCTGGGAACTGAACTCAGGTCCTCTCCAAGAACAAGTGCTCTGAAGCACTAAGCCATTTCTCTAGCTGCATCATCACAAAATTTGAAAATAGAATTATTTTTTCATGTACCTGCATCTTAAGAAGAGAGTAGAGAGAAGCCAGATTAAATGGTTTTCTCAGGAAAGTGTTCTACCTCTGTTTACTTTCCTTCTGTACCTCATCTACTCCCTGACCTACACAATTAAGAAAAGAAATCTCTCCTTTCTGTGCATCTTTTTAGTTGTAAGAAGCTGTGCTATTAATAGCAGAGAACCGTGGTGGCACATGCCTGAGATCCCAGCACTGGGTGTACTGAGATAGGGTGATCACGAGGGAGAGGCCAGGGCTGTCCTTTCAAACAAAAACCATAAAGTGAAACAACACAAAACACAGCCAAGAGCAGTGGGCAGTGTAAGGAAGAAAAAATCCCTTACTCTGTGGACCCTTGAAACAGCTGTGGAAGCAGCCAAACAAAAGAGTTTTAAAAGTAATGTCAAGGTACAAAGTCACAGGCTTTCCCTGGTGATTTTGGAATGGGTGCGGAGGGCACACTTGAAAGAAAACAGGACCCCAAGAGAAAGAGTTTGTGAGGTGAAAGATCTTAACACTAAATATTACATATGATGTTGGTCCATATGGGGGTGGGCTTGTTTTATTATTATATAAATACCTTTTTAAAGCATCAGCATTTCAATACTTGGCAACAAATGGCTCTTTTGTAAACAATGATCTTCCTTTAAAGAAAACGACTCTGTGGGAAGGAAAGACCTGCATCTATGTTCTGAGAGAGAAACAAAGAAAACCTATTTTTGCCAAGTACATGCATGGGCATAGAGGCAGAAGAGAGCTGAACCCAGTGGGAGTTAAGGACAGAGCAGGAACCAAGAGGATGTGTGGCCCCAGAGAGATCCTGAAGGTCAGAGCGTCTGAGGGGCTGTTCAGAACAAGACCATCAAAATCCACCCTTGTGTTTGATTATACATTCTTCCAGTATAACCTCACTCACCTCCAAACCCTTTCGGAAAAATATCACTTTTTACAGAGATCCATGTTAAAAACAGCCAGCCAACTAACCAAAGATATAGTTAGGTTCTGTGCCTGAAGCAGAGGAGAGCAAATTCCCTCAGAAGGAGAAGTGAAGGCAAAAAGAACAGAGATACAAAATTCAACCACAAGAAGAATTTCCAGCAAGATATGACCAGGGAAACATGATATTCTGGTATTTGGCAGAAATCTAAGGGAAAGCTAGGAATGTCCCAAAGGATGCGACAGGAGCCAATTTTATTTAAGTCTCAAAGGATCCTGTGACCTTAGGTGACATGGCACAGTACCTGATGCTCTCTGAGTTTCTCTCCTTCTGTGGTCATTGTGATGCTCAGAACACCTTGAAGCCCAGACTGGCTGCTGGTGTGAATATTGGAAGAGGTCCTGGAAGGGCTGGTGATTTGGGACCAAGAAGTTTTCCCCTCAGAATCCTGCCCTCAAGTTGTACTAGCATCAAGGACCCTGGAGGAGCCTGCAAGCCCACTGGAGTATCCAGTCACCTGTTGGCAAGTCCTAAGACATTGAAACTAGGATCCCTTAGAACAGCAGAATCTATGGTAATTGGCTATGATGGGGCTTGAAAAAATAAACATGGCTTTCTACTTTGGAATGTGTAGTTCCCATGTGACAGCTGATGAGCCTAGAGAAATTATTTTATGTAAAACATTCATAGGCTGCGGATCTCAGTGGTCAGGGAGAGGACTGTGTGTTTACAGAGATTAAAAACCGGCTGTTATTTTACAAGAACTGATGGCACGAGGAGAGATGTGCCCAGCAAAAATCTTGATGAAGGGCTGGAGAGACGGCTTAGCTGGTTAAGGCTTTTACTACCAAGTTTTATGACCTGAGTTCAATTCTAAGTTCCCACACAGGGGAAAGCAAGAACTAACTTTCCAAGTTGTCCTTTAACTTACACACACACACACACACACACACACACACACACACACACACACACACACACGTCATGGCATGGGTGTACACATGCACAATAAATTTAAAAAGTACATTTAAAATGCATTTAAATCCCAGAGATATGTTCTATGACTTTCCTCTAGCTAATTTTTTTTTTTCAGTTCACTTACGAAAATTGCTTTGCAAAACCTTAAGAAGTTTGTTCCTTTAGGTGTTTCCCTTATCAGAAGGGTCTCCAAGGGGATACACAGGGTATAGTAAAACTAATTGTGTCTCAAAGTCTTTCCTTAAACACCTTTCCTTATCTATGTCTCTTGCGTTGTCTTTGTGGCCTAGGTGGGTGCCAGACTCACCGCCTGTGGCTGCACTGGAATCAGCTGTTTCTCATTAGTAAAATGAATGCATATTAAACAAGATAGGTTCCTGAAAACAGAGTGAGTCAAACGTGCACTGATGCACCTTCAGAATGCAGCTCAGGGCATGGCTGGGAGGGTTTTGATTCAGCACTCGTTGCTCTTTAGAAGGTTATTTTAGTATCCTTGCCAGGAAAAACCCAAAGTGAAAAAGGCTGAATTGAATTTCAAAAACTGTGGTGTTTGAGATAAAAGTCTCTGTCTCTCTCTCTGTCTCTCTGTCTCTCTCTCTCTCTCTCTCTCTCTCTCTCTCTCTCCCTCCCTCCCTGTCCCTCTCCTTCTCCCTCTCTCCCTCTGTGTCTCTCTCTCCTTCCCTCTCTCTGCTCTCTCCCTTCCTTTCACCACCCCTCCATACATACAATGAATTTCATATATTTTATAGATTTTCCTGATGACTGTTCTGAGTACACAGGGTGAGGCAAACATGAATGTCCCTCTGCTTCTTCATCTTCTCCTTTCAAAATGCACATAGAAAAATCCAGTTGCATGTAGCATCTCTAATATGCCGTCTCAGCACCCAGGAAGCTGAAGTAGGAAGATTGCTAACAGTTTGAGGCTAACCTGAGCTACTTAGTGAGTTTCTGTGTATCCTGAGCTGTATAGCGTGAGAGCCTGTATCAGAGAGAGAGAGAGAGAGAGAGAGAGAGAGAGAGAGAGAGAGAGAGAGAGAGAATGATTAATCCATGCCTAAGCTATTTTTCAGATTCCTCTCCTCATAAACAAAGAAGGACCCCCTTTTGGGGAGGTTCAGTGCGGATCTCTCTATTTGTGACTTTGGTGGCTTCTTACATGGGCATGTTACATGGATGATGCTATCTACCTTATGCAAAGACACAGAACTGATATCAACAACAGCCACTCCAGGGCACAGGGCTGGAGAGATGGTATCGTTGGTAAAGCGCTTGTTGTGCAATCACAATGACCTGAATTCAAGTCTCACAACCTACATTAAAACTATCAGAGACAACTGAGCCAAGCTCGTGGGAACTCGTGGACTCTAGACTGACAGCCGTGGAGCCTGCATGGGACCGAACTAGGCCCTCTGCATGTGGAGGTAATTGTCTAGCTTGGTCTGTTTAAGGGGCCCCCGGCAGTGGGATCAGGATCTGTCCCTGGTGCATGATCTGGCTCTTTTGAGCCCATTCCCTGTGGTGGGATGCCTTGCTCAGCCTTGATGCAGGAGCTTGTTCCTGCCTCAACTGAATGTACCAGACTTTGTTGACTTCCCATGGGAGGCCTTACCCTTTTGGAGGAGTAGATGGTGGATGAGTCATTGGGGAGGCGGGGTGGGGGTGACAGGAGGAAGGATGGGAAGGGGAATTGTGGTTGGTAAAATGAAAAAAAAATTAAACAAATAAAAACAATTAAAGCAAACCATCAAATAAAACCCCAAAACACACCATGTAAGACATGCTGGGTGTGATTGCACCTGCTTGTAATTCCAGTTTAGATGAGGCAGGGACAGGAGGAGGCCAGGGTCTATTGACCTGCCAACCTAGCCAAACTGGTGAGTTCTAGGACCTTGTCTCAAAAAACAAGGTGGACAATATTTGAGAACTACACCCAAGGTTGTCATCTGGACCATTATAAGCACATGCATGCCCATGTAAACATATAACCCTATACACACACACACACACACACACACACACACACACACACACAAGCCACCATAGCCTGTATGTTCACTTCATACCAAGAACTCTAATCTAGTGAATAGTAAGTTCCCACTCTCTGCTTCCACAGTAGATGGATCCTGACACAGCCAGATAGAACCATTCTTTCTTTTAAATTTAGCGTGATTGAAACAAAATAGATTTAGAATAAGGAAAACTGGGCTTCACTTTACCAGTTCTGGGATGTAGGGAAAATAGCAGATACACACAGAAAATTTGTGGAAGGAAAATCTGGATGTGAACTTAGCCCTCACTATTGGTCCATGGGAATGAAGATCAGGAAACCCCAAAGAACACACTGAAGCAGGGATGTGTTATGTGGTGCATGTAGGAGACATAGCCTGTGTGCTCTGGCCCCTCTTCTGTGTTCTTCCTAACCACAGGCAGACTCTCATTTCTCAGCTGAGTGTGGAAGAAGAGCCTTGAGTCTGGAGGCAGTCCAGCATTTTCAATGGGGTAGAGCTGAAGCTTGAGTCTTATTCCATCTCTTACAGAGACTTCTGTCAACTATTCCATCATCAACTTGGGGACACATCTGAATATTTAGAGTAGGGGTTATGTACATGCATTATTCTGTTAAGATTTTTAGGTACCAGCACTGTGCAAGTGGAGGGTGGGCATAGTTTTATCTTGCTACTTTGAGAAGCTTTCTAAGAGACTATGTCATGGCAAAATTGCTACATATACACAGTGAATGCACTGTGGTATAGAGCATGTGCCTTAACCCAAGAGAATCTTGGATCAATTATCCTCCACCAGTATCAATGCCAGCAGGTTCCAGTGTCTTATATTACCTAATTTGCTAAATAGGATTCCTGTTACCACTCTGAAACTAGACCAACTATCGGAATTTCAAAGTTAGATGTAAGATCCAGCTTTGGTTTTGTCTTAGTCGTGTGGCACATCCTTCTGATGTCTGTCTTTCCTGATAAGTGTAAGACTGTCCTTAGGTATTTCTCCTCATTTATTTATTTGTTTGTTTGTTTATTTATTTATTATTTATCATTTATTTATTCATTCATTTAGTCATTAATTCATGTATCTCTCTATCTATCTGTCTGTCCATCCATCCATCTATCTATCTATCTATCTATCTATCTATCTATCTATCTATCTATCTATCTATGTGTGTGTGCTTGCACGTATGTGGGCATATGTATGTATGTATTCATGTAAGGAGCAGGGTGTATGGAGGCCAGAGGTTGAGGCCAGCAGGTGTCTTCTCTAATTGTTCTCCAGCCTATTTTTTTGAGGCAGCGTCTCTCACTGAATTTAGAGTTAATCCACACAGCTAGATCCTGTCTCTGTTCTGGAACTATAGGCTCACAAATGAGATACCTGGCTTTTTAGGAGGGCACCAAGGATCCATACTCAGGTCTTTGTCCTTGCACAGCAAACATGTTTACTGACCAAACCATCTCCCGAGCCCTGGTTTCCCCTCTTCTGTCAGTTTAGCTTTCTTCCCAAGCCCAAGAGCATCCCTGTGCATGGCCATTAGCAACCAAGCCAATCTGTGTTTCTCTGCCAATTTGTTTTGTAGGCTCTTTGAAACTCTTTTGTTAATGTCATAGGCCTCTCCAGATTTCTAGGTAAACACACCAGACAATTTTATTGGACATGGTTTTTGAATTTTTAGTTATGACTTAGGTTTCTGGAATCTTTTCAGTTGTACCCATATAAAAATGGGATTCTGATACACAGACTTTTATGGGATTGAATGTGAAATGGGCATTCAGCACTTGATGTCAGCTCAATATATTGCAATGCCTTTCTTCATCTGCCATGGTCAAAGGCTGTTACCCTGTACAGGATGAATACTGGTGCTTTACAGTGCTAACTCTTATATGGAAATAAATTGAAAGAAGATCATGCATATACTTTTTAAAGAGCATTTTTATGATCATCAAGTAAGGGATACACCCTATAAACTACGCAAAGTAAAAAGAAATATGTAACAAGCACCAGTTTGTCACAACCATGTCTCATGCTTTTCACTGTGCAGCCCATCAGTTAATATTTTTCTCTGTACATTCAGATATTTAGAAGGACATTCTCAAATATGTGTTTTGTTTTGAAAACTCTTTGCTCATCCTTTTGTGGTATAATTTGTACAGAAGACCATTGTCCCTTTCAAAATGCATCATTCATAGGGTTATTAAGTATATCCTCTCAGACCCACCAACATAATCATGATACAGAGCTCCTCCACTGGTCTAGAGAGATGGCTCAATAGTTATGAACACTTGTTCTTGCAAAGGACCCAGTTGGTTGACCTTCATCCATAACACCAGTTCCAGAGTGTCTGAGTCCCTCTTCTGGCCACCATGGACACTGCATACACATGGTGTGCAGACATCCATGTAGTCAAACACTCATACACATAAAAATGAATCAGTCTAAAACATTTCTTACATCGTTCCTTATTGACTCCTGCCGTCAAGAGACGACTGCTTTGTCGCGTTCATTTCTAGTTTGCAGAAACAGATCTGATTTCATGTGTTGATCTTCTGCTTTCCAACTTGGCTGAATTAATTTGCCTGTATGAACACTTAATCTATTCAAATTTTGTGGATTTTCCAGGATTTCCTCTATATAAAATCACATCTGTCTTAGTGACTGCTCTTATGCTGTGATGAGGCACCATGACTAAAGCAACTCTTATAGAAGAAAGCATTTAATTGGGGGCTTGCTTACAGTTTCAGAGGGTTAGTCCATTATCACCATGACAGGAAGCATGGCCCCAGGCAGGCAGGATGCTGATGCTCAGGAAGAAAGATGGGGGTGTGCATTAGGGTGTGGGAAGGTTAGGGTGGGGTTGGGGTTGGGGGAGGACTAGAGGTTTGGGGAGTGTTGAGGTCTCAAATCCCACCCACCAGTGATATACTTTCTCCAACAAGGCCACAGGTGCTCCAACAAGCCACACCTTCTAATCCTTCTAATCTTCAAACAGTTCTATTCCCTGGTGAATAAGGATTTAAATATATGGCCTATGGAGGCCATCCTCACTCAAACCATCATACTGTCCACATGCAGAGATAACTATCTAGTTAACTTGATTCTAGTTTAGAGTTCTCTCTTTTTTTTTTCTTCTCTAATTACTCAGGTTAGATGTTCCAGCAGGATGCTGAGCAGCAGCTGTGAGTGAGCATCCCAGTCTTCCTCCTGCTATTAAGGGACCCTTCCAGTCTTTCACCTCTGAGCATGAAAAGCCTATGGGCTTTGCATTGACGGCTTCCACCACACAGTTGAGGTCTCTCTCTATTCTTTGTTTTTTAGTGTTTTTTTTTTAATCATAGAAATTTTGGGAAGTGGCATGTTTATAGACTTGTCTAAGTGGCAAAAATAAAATCAAAGCTAATTTCTCCCCACATGAATGTTCACCATAGGGTGAACATTACAAGGGATGATTATAGAAGTTAAGAGATGTGTAACAATGGGCCTGTGTTTATAGAAGTCAAGGATCTTGCTATCATATTCTGCACTGTTCTGAAACAGATAGTTTGAATAGTGTTTTTTGTTTGTTTGTTTGTTTTTTTAACATTCAAACTGTAGTCTCTTATACCCCATACTGGCCTCCAGCTCACTACATAGTTGAAGATGACCTTGTGTGTCTGCCTTCACCTCCCAAGTACAGGGGCCACAGGTATGCACCACAATGCCCAGTTCATGCAGTGCTGGGAATTGAACCTAGGGCTTTGTGCATACTGGGCAAGCCCACTACCAGCTGCAGTCCCACACCCTGGAATGGACTTTTGAAGACAATTGGAGAACCATCTAGGTAGTGACACTTGGCAGGGTTGGGGCAAAGTTGTCTAAAGGATGTATCCATTCTAGATTCATGTCTGTTCTGCCGCAGCCAGGGTCACAAGTTCTGAATCAAGGGGTGGGAACAAGAATGGAGCCACTCACTTACTTTCCTGGATGAGATGTTTTGGCCAATGGGGGAAATGCTTCTATCAGGAGAAAAAAAATGATGATTCTACAGAACTAGAATTTAAAACTACTATTGGGCTACATCAAAGCTCTCTAGCTTCTAAATCAACAGGTAATGAAGAAAGTGACTACGCTGGCTGTGGTGATGGATCTTAACCATGAAGAAGATGTTGGATTACTACTGCACATTGGAATTAAGAAATTGTGTGTCTGAAAGATAGTGGATCATTTAGGGCATTCACTGGTGCTAGTATGACTGTCCCTTATGATTATGTCAACAAGAAACGACATCACATTGAAAACAGGGCTCCAAATGTTAAAGACTCTTCAAGAATGAAAGGTCATCTACCAGATAGAGGCCCATAATTAACTAAATTGCTTCCTGAAGGCAAAAGGACTATCAAATGTGTAGGGAAAGAACATAGTTTAAAACAACACCCGAGCACATATTCAGCTATAGAAATGAATGCTGTAATCATCAAGAAGATCAATCCTAATTTTATCACATCACATAAACTACCTGAATGTAGACACCACACAAGGTACATCACACCCATACAATTGGGGAGACAGTAGAAACAAAATCAGGAGTTTGAAATGAGCTCTGTTTGCTGTCTCAAGACAGCTTTCTAAGTGTCCTCACTGTAGTTAGAAGGGACTGAACAGAGCCAGGGATCACCATGAATGAAGGCAGTGGAGGACAGAACTTGAAATGTCTGAGAGAGGGAGAAGGGGTGCACAGAGCATGCTGCAGTTCGGCAGAGGGTCTCTTCAAGGTTCTGAGTGATGCTCAGGTTTCTTAGTGTGAGGGGGTAAATTCAATCCTTGTCCCTCCATATTCACTTGGAAGAAGAGCCAATACACCATTTTAAACGTAAATACAAATTATGAGCATTTTCCATGTCATTAAATATGCCTGTGAAATATGATTTTAATTACTACATATGTTTCCATCGCACACCTGACTTGGCTATTTTTTCATTTGGCCAGAGTCTTTGAACTTTGGTTGTGGTGTTTTGCTTAAGAAAAAAAAAGTCATGGGTCAAGGAAAAGAGCAGCCTTCCCTTAACAGTTGCAAACTTTGCATTGGTACTTAAAAAGACCAGGTAACTATTTTCTTGTACCTTTTAAAATTATGGTTGTTTTATAAGTTTTTTGTTTTGTTTTGACACTAAATTCTTTATCTGGAATTGATTTTCATATTCTGTGTAATTTTTGTACTTTGAGTTTTATTTGGTTTTCTCCACCATAATACAAAGGAAGAACATGTAGAGAAGCATTAAGAATATAAGTCAGTTCCCATCCGTATTTTCTCTTTCCTTACCTCCTGTCATGTGCTTGCTAATTTATTGCTAGACTTGAGAACTTTGCTGTTCAATGACTGAAAGCCATGGTGGCAATCAGCACTATTCTGTCTTAACTATAGCAAAGTTGCATTAACAAATAAAATGAATGGAGAAATGTGGCAACATTATGGGCTGAGAGTAAGTTCATGTCTCTTGTTCAGAAATGTAGAATGATTTCAGCCAAATTAAAAGTCTGTGCAAAACAAAATGTGATTAGTCACCAGTTATATCCAAATATAAGGTTCGTACTAGGTTTTAAAAACTAATGTAAATATTACATTGATAATTTCTATACTATATTAAAATTGTAATAGTTTTAGTTATATAATTATATTAGAATAATATTAACCTTTCCTCCTTTTTATTGAGGCTCATGCGGATTTAAAACATATGTGTGGCTCGCATGTGTGAGTGACTCTTCTTTCTGATGGACAACACTGATCCACAACCATCTCTGACCAAAAGTATCATTCCTTTTCCTACAGAAAAAGAAAGTGGCAACACAGCAAGCTGAAATGAGACAGTGCTTCTCTGTGCATCAGATATCTGTTTCTCAAGATTTATCTAACTGTAATTTTTGTAGGGGAGTGTTTATCTGCATATATGTATATGCAGCAGATGCATGTGAACCAGAAGTGGGCACCAGATCCTCTAGAACTGGAGCTACAGATGCATGTGAACCACCATATGAATGCAAGGAAATGAAACCAGGTTGTTTAGAAGGGCAGTACATGCTCTTAACCATGAGCCATATCTCTAGCTAGCATCCAAATTTTTTGAACTGTTTTGAAATTACTGATAACTAGTTAAGTATAAGTGTTTCTTACCAAAAAATGGAAGGTAGACATCACTGGCTTTTTTTTTTTTTTTTTTTTTTAGAATTTTGGGATTTCTCTGCCTTTGGCCCCCTTCAAGGTATTCCCTCCACCCCACCCCACAGCCAACCTTTTACTAAAATGAACTTCACTGGAAACAGATACTGTGAAACTTCTGTGTTGTGTAACTCTATAGTGTCTTTGTAAGTGGCTCAGAAAGATTTACTAGGCATGGAGAAGAGATGGGACTTCTCTTTTCTTTTTTTAAATTTGTGTTTGTTATTTGAGACAGTGTCCCAGGCTAGCTTCAAATTCTCTATGTAACCAAGAATGATCTTGAACGTCTTGATTTTCCTGCCTGCACCTCTCCAGTACTAACAATACAGGCATGCACCACCATGACTGGTTTATGTATTTGGTGCCAAACATGAACATTTGAGGCCAGCACCTTACAACAGAGCTACATCCCCATCCAAAATGGGACCTCTCTCTCTCTCTCTCTCTCTATATATATATATATATATATATATATATATATATATATATATATATATATATATATATATTTTGAGACAGGGTTTCTCTGTGTAGTTTTGGTGCCTGTCCTGGAACTCACTCTGTAGACCAGACTGACCTCTAACTTATAGAGATCCACCTGGCTCTGCCTCCCGAGTGCTGGGATTAAAGGTGTGTGCCACTGCCACCCAGCCCAAGATGGGACTTTTCTAATGGCAAAGTAACATTAATATTGAATGGCTAAAGAGCATTTGACACTTTGTGTTGCCAATAATTTGAGTTTTGTTTTCTAGAAAAATACATTGGTGGACCAAGATCCCTACAACATTGCTTGTGCAGAGAAGGTTGCCTCCTATTAAGAAGTAAGGCAGAATATTTTGAGAATATGACCAAGTGTGGTATGGTTGGAGTGTGGTCCAGCTGGATCATGCAGAAGGTTCCTGGCTTTTTTAGAAAACTTCACATTGATTTTGACAATGGCCATATCAGTTTCACGTCCATAAGCAGTGTGTAAGTGTTCCCCATTCCCCACATCCATATTAGCCTTTGTTGAATTGGTTATTTGCTTATTCTTTTAAGCCATTCTGTCAGGAGTAAGATGAAATCTCCAAGTAGTTAAAGATTTTAACTGGGATAAGACAAAATATTAAAGATTCAATATGCATTTTATTTCCTTAATGGCTAAGAATGTTGAACAATTAAAGACATTTCTCAGCCATTTGTATTTTGTATTTTGAGAATTCTGTTTAGTCTCATGCCCCATTTAAAAATTTTGCGTGTGTGTGTGTGTGTGTGTGTGTGTGTGTGTGTGTGTGTGTGTGTATTTCTTTGTATATTCTAAATACCATTGGTCAGCTGTAAAGATTTTCTTTTTCCATTCTGTAGGCTGCCTCTTCACTCAAATGAATGTCCTTCGTTATACAGAAAACCTTTTTGAGGCTTATGAGGTACCATTTTTTAATTGTTAGTCTCAATACCTATCCTCCTGGGGTCCTGTTCAAAAAGTCCTTTTTTGTGCCAATAAGTTCAAGCATACTCCATACTTTCCCCTCTATCAAACACAGGGTATCATGTCTTATATTGAAGTCCTTGATCCATTTGGAGTTGAATTTTGTGCAGGGTGAGAGATAAGGATCTAATCTACATAGAGCTATGGAACCCATCCTAAATAGGACATCTCTATTTTACAGACCCTTCCTCTGTGGCTCAGGGGTCATCATTGCAGAAGAAAGGGCAGAAAGATTGTAAGAGTCACAGGCAGTGGATGACTACTAGGAAACACTGTTTTCTAGACAAAAAAGACAGTTGTTTCTATGAATCAGTAGCTGTGACAGAATGGACAAGGCCTTCCCAAGCTCATGACAGACATGAGCGAGCCCAGCACGGAGAGGGGAGGTGGGCATCAAGTTCCACCCCTAGTTGAGGAGCCATAGACAACTGATAGCTTCAAGATGAAGAAGGCCAACTTTCTTTAAGGATGTGGTTCCAGGTAGGTCAAACAAACTCCAAGGGATGGCCATTCATCCAAGAGCACAACTTTGACTTTGACGGACTTTAAAAAAAGAATATAAAGTTGGGTGTGTGTGTGGAGGGAGGGATGGATATGGGAGCAATTCTATGAGGGGATTTATATGATCAAAATACACTGCATGAAATCCTTAAAGAATTAATTTAAAAGGTAACTACAACATTGATTGTGATTGTGGGAAAATGTTTAGATGGAAAACAATGCAACAATTCTCTTCTTTCTCATGGGACTTTAAGATATAAATTTACTTTTAGATTTATTTAGTTTCTAAATTAAGGTCTGATAAACTATTATGAAATTACTAATTATCTGAAATATTCCATTCTGAAAATATGATTCAATGATCGGACACACACAGAAGCAGTCATTTTTTTTCAAATACCTGCATGACTGGACAGATATATACTTGAAAACTAAGCAGTGGTTTTGAAGGCAATTTGAATGCCTAACAGTTTAGGGAAAAGCAGTAGAATATGTGGACTGTAGTTTCTGGTTTTTTCTTTTTTTCTTAAGATTTTTCAGGAAATGGGAAATAGTGGAAAAATTTTACCCCTCAAGTTCCAGTAACTCCAAACATTCATTCTTGGTATACAAGGTAGTAAACAAGAACTCTTGGGATGATGTTGAATCACTCAGGTCTTGCAAGAATACCTTTTGTTCTCTCTTCTCTCTCTCTCTCTCTCTCTCTCTCTCTCTCTCTCTCTCTCTTTCTCTTTGTCAAGAGAGACTCGGATTTAGACTGATTTGGTTTGAGCTCAGTGTTTCATTTTCTTTTGCAGTAACAGGATATTTGCTACCTATAGATGGAATGAAGCTGGTACTAGTCATGAATATTGAAATTCATTTGCAGGCTCAGATAATTACCACAATATCTTATAAACTTTTAAAAATGATAAACAGTTTTCTTTTGTCTATTTATCACAGCTTCATTAGAAATCAAAACAGAGTAGGAATATTGGGTGAGAAAATATTTTCCTACTGCTTTGGGGTTTTAATTTTCCCCACAAAATGAAATTAAGTTTATAAAAACAGTAACATCTATTTAAAAGCAAGAATATAATTTTAATCTTTCAAAGTGGTCTCGGATGTTGAAGCAAAATTCAGTTCAGTTTTAATTTCAATTGAAAAAATACAACCCAATTAGAAAAAGTCTCAGAGGAAGGTGTGAAATAATTGGAAGTTTGAAATAACAAATCAAGTCCTGGAGGCTAGGTAAAGATTTAGTCTTTAGTAAGACCACAAATTATCAAGGTATCAAAATATCAGCTCAGGTCTCTAAAATCTGTTTAAGACAAAATAAACTTAAATGTGAAGCCTAAAGAGTGCCCTCCCCCACAAAAAAATTGTAACTTGAAAACTAATTGCCCTCAATTCCTATGCTAAATGATGGCCTGTCAAACACATCGACCCCACAAAGCTTCACTTTTCTAACGAGAAGCAAATCCTTGAATCTTTGTCTTCTTGATATTGCCTTTGTAAGCAGATCTCTTAACTATGGCCATGCTTTGTTATTTTTAATATATGCAGATTGTTTCTAAGCAAAGACATAGGATTTTAATGCAATTCTACTTAGTCATAACAATCTGGATTGTTGCCTTTAGTTCCAGCTCTATATATTTTAAAACAATTTGCTGTGATAATTAAAAGTGCCATTGTTCTGAAATTAGTGCAAATGACAATTGTCGTGTGGTTAGTGTATTACGTATGGGTCCATCATAGATGCAGGGGAACTCCTTTAACTCTGTACAGTTATATTTAAAAAAAAATCATTAAAAATTGCATGTGGGGATATGTGCCTGTGATCTCAGCCCTGGAAAGTTTGACGCAGGGAGATCATTAGTTCTTCATCAATCTGGGCTATGTAATGAATTCTAGGCAAACCTGGGACACCTAGAGAGTCTCTCTCTCTCTCCCTCCCTCTCTCTCTCTCTCTCTCTCTCTCTCTCTCTCTCTCTCTCTCTCTCTTCTATTATCTCAATAAATAGATAAATAAATGCAATTTTGAAATAAAGACAAAAAATTAAATCATTAAGTTCTTTTTCTAGATTATTCTCCAGAATCAGTTTAGAGATTTTCTTCTCAATCATCCATTACACTCTGTATTAATTACTTTTTTGTTGTTGTGATGACACACTATGACCAAAAGCTATTTATAGCAGAATTAAGTTTATTTATGTTACTAGAGAGAGAGTCCATGATGGGAGAGGTGGCATGGCAGCAGGTGGCTGGTGAGGTGAGTGTTCATATTCACCAACCAGGAAGCCCAGAAAGAACCAACTGGAAATTAGCTCTGGGTGAAGCTATGACTCCCAAAGCCCACTCCCAGTGACATACCTCCTCCAGCAAGGTTCTGTGTTCCAGACTTCTATCGCCTCCTGTGGGGGCTTGAAGAAGAATGGCCCCCATAAGCTCATAAATTTGAATGCTTGGTCACCAGGGAGTAGCACTATTAGGAGGTGTGGCCTTAATGGAGGAAGTGTGTCAATGAGTGTGGGCTTTGAGGTTTCAGAAGCTCAAGCCAGGCCCAGTGGCTCACACTAATGGACTAAACTTCTGAACCTGTAAGCCAGGCCCGGTTAAGTGTTTTCCTTAATACAAGTTGCAGTGTTCATGGTGTCTCTTCACAGAAATAGAAACCCTAAGATACTTTCCCAAACAGCATCGGAATATGTTGAGCTACAAATGGATTTATAATCTACAAAGTATGGCTTTGTGTTTGTTCCATAATAAGCATGCAGTCTTGCTTCAGCAACTGAATACAAATCACTAAATTCATCACCCCTTTTTGCTTTCTTCTCGACTTTTTTAAATGTTCATTTAGCCTGTCCATCAAGATACATGTTTCGAAGATCCAGGCAAATGCAGAGGACAGTTAGGTTAGCTCGGTTTAACAATTTATCATGAAGTTTTCTGAGTTCCTGTATGTTTTCTGAAGCACATTGGACCACATGTCCGAGTAACCAAAAGAGGTAGCACATTAGGAATAAGGCTTAAGAATGGGCTTAGTTCAAACTGCCTGGATTTGAGCACAGCTATCCAGACTATCAACTAAGGATCTGACAGCGAGGAAGATAAAGAAAGGACCATGGACACCTGATAGGATGCTTATAGGAGCAGCTGCAATCTCAAGGAACAGTTGCTGTATCAAATATAAAGGAAGCAATATCTTAATTAAATAACTAAAAAATAAATGGATAAAGAAGAAAATTGACAAAGTAAGATTTTTCAATTTCTTTAATTTTTATTAAATGCTCCACCTTTAACATTTAGATACCTGATAGATATGATAGAATGTCTGTGGGATTCTTTTCATGTATTATCATAGAGAGGAATATGAGGAGAATTATGTTGGGAGAGTACTTGCCATGCCATCCCATCTTGCACAAATTCTTGCTTCAGGATGAGCCTCTTCATGTTTGCATGTCCATAAACCCTTATAAACAGAGCAATGAAGCTGTTTCTCAAATCACTGAAAACCCAAATGCCTTTGGGGCTCATGAGCCTACTTTAAGTGCTATAGGGAAGATGCATCTCAAAGGAGTCTTCCATTTTTATAATCACTGTTTCCATGTTTTTATAGTTTTTAGGATTGTTGCTAGTTTTCTTTGCACTGTTGCTAATAAGTCCTCTAAGTATGGAGTAATTTCACAGCAGATCTTTGACCAACTAATTATTTTATCACATCCATCATACAGTTCAACTCTCACCTTCAGACAAATAGACTACAGAAGAAAGGTAAACCATAGAATACTGAAATAACATGGTCACAATGTAGTGTTTCCCTCTATAGGACTCTATCTAGTCATATGGGGTGAAGGTAAATGAGAATTTTAACCTCTAGAATGAAGTCTGTAGATAGACTCATCAACACATTGAGATGAGCACTGTGAGATCCTTGCCTGAGTTCTAGTACAGAAAATGTCTCATAGAGGAGGTAAACTTGAAGTGAATCTGAAAAGTTAGTGAAAATGACACAAGTGTTGAGGAGGACATTTGCAGCTAGTGAAGGTAGTGTTATTAAGATATGAGGTTCTGGGGCAGAATACAAGTATTCTTTAATAGCTGAAGTTCAAGATGTTCATCATTATAGTTTTTAAGCTAGATGAATATGAGAACGTAGAATGTCATTCCCCATGGAGGTCATAGCTCATCATTTTAAACTGTTTTTTACTTTATATTGCTTATAGTAATGGAGTAAAAATATTGTTTCTCTTTAGTTTTATTATAATATTATTCACAGAAAATGAGGATTTTTGTGAGGAAAGAGAGATGACGTATGAGCTCCAGATGTTTCAATCATCCAAGGAGGATATGATTAGGCTCTGGACTTGGCAATAATTAGGTGATGGGGGAAGAATGAAGTGGTGAGAAGAATAAAAACACTGAGCTGGAGGGATGGTTCAGTGGTTAAGAGTGCTTGCTGCTCTGTCAGAAGACCAGAGTTCAGTTTCCAGCTCCTACATCAGGTAGCTTTCAACTGCCTGTAATTACACCTCCAGGGGATCCAACACCTTCTAGCCTCTCAGGACACGGACACACACACACACACACACACACACACACACACACACACACGTGCAGATACAGACACACATATACAAAGATTACAAAGATTTTTTTTAATTAAAAATTTGAAAAAAGAAGAAGAAAAAGATTAAGCTGAAAGTTTAGAAATAGAACACACAGTTTCCAAGGACTTTCTTAGGAATGAAGATGAACATAATTCAACTGTTTACTAGCTCTAGTTGCAGAAGTTACAATGGCCAAATATTTTTCTTTTAAACCTGCAGTGAAAAAGAAAAATAGCTTGCTACCAAAATTTTTGTGTGTATTTTACCACCTCAGCTCTTTTCTAACAGTTGAGATTCCAAAATAAGTACAAGGAAGCAGAGAAAAGCAAAACCCACTTGGCTTGCACATAGTTGTTAATTTCAAGTTGTCTCAGATGCAAATGAGGAAGGACAGATCCCCTCTTTTCCTTCCCAGGAAGGAGTGACAGTCCTTACACCTATGTGCCATCATGCAACACAACACAACTCCCCAGGCTTAGCTCACAGCAAAAACAAAACAAAACAAAAACCATGCCAGCCTCAATAGAAATTCTACTAGTCAGTATAAAACAGAAAAGAGAACTCCACCTGCCACTTGCCAGTTTAGACACTAGAGTGTTTTGTGTAATGGAAAAAAAAAAGAGACTCAACAAATAGTCTTGGGAAATACTGGGGAACACTGGAAGAGACTTGGAAAGAATCGGGCTTCCTGGCATCTCATTGCACAGAGAGATTAAAATTTGAACAAATGCTGATGTATATCAACATGAATCAAAATACAAGACATCATCATTTGTCAACTGTGTTTAGAGTGTGAAGACTTACTCAGATCTTTTCTTTTATAATACCTCTGAATAATTTCTACATGTGGTCGATATGAACCCAGCATTGGGATTTGTTATCAAAGCCAATTATATGCATTGACCTCTGTAGTCTTTGGGGATATAATGACTTAGATTTAGGATCAAGGACTTGTTGGCTTAACAAATATCTGCCATTTAGTAGAATAAGAATCATTCATATTAAAAACCGCCTCAGTTCACACAGGATATGGAGGTGAGTCTGAGAGCCATACACAATTGTCAGTTTAACTCTAAAAATCTTCCATATCAGAGAGAACAGGCCGCCTCTTTGCTCTGGAGAACATGTGTTCTACCTATATACACATGCCAGAACACAGAGAGCAGTGTGGCTTTGCTGAGGTCAAACACCCAGTTGACAATTGGCCTAGTGTGCTTATCCTCAGCTGAAAACTTAAGAAACAGACCATTTAGTGGAAGAATTATGTTTCATGTTTCCCCAGTACCTAGTCAAAGTGCTCACTATAAAGGCTTGTATAAGACACCTGAAATTCATCCATAACTGCAGAAGTAAGCTTGGATGCACTCCTTATTTGTGAGGTTATCTGACCACTACATGATTGATAAGAGGGCTTATTGGATGAGAACATTGATTCTCTGAGATGTGCAAAATGCACATTTCCTTATTTTTCAGTGTAAACTACCAATGTATGGTCAGTTCACTGAAAGAGGTTGGTAATGTGAGATTTTGTTATTGTTTCTCTGGTTTAGTTCCCTTTGCTCTTCTTGACCAACTAACTTTAATGAAACTTGGCATCTTGGTGCTAAAGTATGCTAACTTCCCTTCTCTGCCCTCATTGTTCATTGAAACTGCATGAACTCACTGCTAAATCCCAGATTCAAAGTCTTCAGATCATCTTAGTTTTCTTAGATATGACTGGAGAATCAAGATAATTTGTTTCCTCACTGAAATACAAGGCTATGACATGTGAGACACAAAGATAAGGGAGATTGGAATTGATAGGTAATCTTAATAGTAGATGCTGTGTTGTGGGTTCCAGATGCCACTTTCAGGCCAACTTATTTTCTAGTTGTTTTTCATTGCCTGTGCATCATGATTGATGTCTCTAGGAGAACATTTCTAAGAAGACAACTGTCTTGTGCAAGGTCACGAAGAGCATCCCACATCTGATAAAACACAAATTGGGAAGAATAAGGATCTGACTACTGAAGGGCCTTTTTTGTGCTAGAACTTTCTTTGGGATCAGTTAACCATTTATTGGGATCAACTGGACTATTTACTGGGATCTGCTGGACTGTTGTTTACTGGGTTGCCTGCTTTGCAACACAGCTCTATGCTTGTCCATGTTTCTTCGAATCTTTCAAAGATGTTGGTCCCCAGCATCTCCCAATTGACTTGCTACATACAAATCTCTACTGTAAAGTCTTCACCCTAGGACTGATCAAAGTAGAGAATTCAAGGGGATTTAGAAGAGGAGCCACCCTTCAAAATTGTGACACGTAACACCAAATGTGGAGAGACAGCTTTAATAGATGTTTTAATTCATGTTTCACGTGCCCCATCCTCAACAGCATATGAACAACTTTTTGCAAATGTCTTCTAAAGGCCACATCTCTTAAACATTAGGACAAAGCTTAGAAGAATGAGCTGTAACCAGGTCTCAATGAACTTATGTCAATTCCAGGGCAACTATGTGGCACCGACATTTGCTTTTGATACCTGGATCCGTACTAAAGAATCAGGTTCCCACCTTTCCTTGGGGGTAACATTCTCTAGGAATGCATCTGGCCCCTGTACTTTATAAGCATGCCAGGAAATTCATATAATTGGTCCAATTCAAGAGAATTAAGCTGTGACAAAAGGTCTGTCATTTGCAGTTATTGAGAGAAGCAAAACTATGAAAACAATGTCGTGTCTAGAGTCATCTTTTGTTATCAGCCTCCTTATTTGCAAGCTCTGAGGTCACAACAATCTCTCCTGGTCCCATGTTAGTGACCACAGAAACCACACTCATGAAGACAGTAAATATTAGAAGTGCACAGTCTCAAAGAACTATTTATTCATGATAGGAATGAACATTGCAAATGCATATTGATTAGTTCCTTTCATTTGTGTCCAGTATGTGGGATAGACTATTTGAAGGCATGTTTAATTCTGACCAGTATAGACTGTATGTCCCGTATCTCTTCCAGATGTCTATCTGCTCTTATATTGTTCATGGACTATAAAAGCCACAGTTGAGGACTGAGGAGAAGGCTTAGTCTGTAAAGTGGTTACTGAGAAAGCATGAAGACTTGGATTTGGACCACCCATCACTATTGTAAAAAGTCCAGCACAGTGGCACACCGCTAGAGTCCCAGCACCAGGGGCAGAGATGATCAAAAGAATCCATAGGACTTGCTGGCCTAATAGCTTTGCTTAGTTAGTGAACCCCAGGTTCACTGACAGACCCTGAAAAATAGAGGGAGATACTTGCCTTTGACATCATCTTCACACTTATGGGTACAGGTTCAAACACATGGACATATACACATGACTTCATCACACCCCCTAAAACACAAAGTGAATTATTAATGCTCTGTATTCTACTGTAAGTATAGCCCTAAGCCAAGCTCATTTACAGCTGTGGTACACTGCACTACTTTTCATCTGTGACTCATCAGGATAAACTTAGATGCTGTTCTCTCTCATACCTTTAACCATGACAGGCTTCAGAGATAACACTTCACTTCTGCTTCTAGGCACAGAAGTAGTCCTCCTTGTAATTCTTGATGGTTTTGCTAGGAAGTTAGCAATTTTAGAGTCAAAAATTGAATTTAGTTACTCCATCTTTCACGAGAGTTTGGGGGATATCAGCATTTCACCACTTTTAAGGGGTGATGACCAAGAAGTCTGCAGAAAATAAGCTGTATCCCATCTATGGTAATGAGGCTTGCCATTCTGAGCCTCTAATAATTCCTGTGGGTGTCTCAAGGAGTCAGAGCCAAAGCCGCCCCAACCCTGTTTTTTTGACAGTCTAAAGACTTAGCAGACATTGATTTCCTATACTTCTGACACTTGTATGGGGTTAGCGTTTCCTTTGCAAACCTTCTCGGTTTCCCTCAGGAACCTTCAGTGGGTTTCTTTGACACATTTACAGTCCTGAATAGATGTGTGATCACAAGATAAAATCTTTGACAAGTCTCCCTCCTCAGTGAGTCAAGCCCAGCTTTGTAATTAAAGCTGTGGTCTAATGACTGAGGCTTTATTGTTGACTTATCTAAGAAAAATCTATCAAATGATAACTCAAAATGCTATATATTTTGCAGAGAAAAAAGTATATAACAACTATTCATGCTATTGCTTATTTTTAATGCGCAGAGAGTAGATTCAAACGTAGACCATAAATAGGTATATTATACATAGCTATTGCATGCGGTGATCTAAGTAGTCACCAGGCTTAGAGAACCAGCTGGAGAAGAGGTGTTGAGGATTTATGAGTCAATAATTTGCTACTAAAGGACTGCTAGGTTTGAGAGAGAGAAGAGGGTGATTGTCGTCTAGAGCAGGCAGATACTCTCCTTTGATTCAATACTAATGATTAGATGTGTCGCTCGATGCTTTTGTAAGAATGGGAGAGTGGAGGCAGACTCTTGGTACTCTGATTTTGGATGTTGTGAGAGGAGCAACGTACTCCTAAAGGAGACATAACATTCTTCTTAATAGTTGCCCTAAGACTAGGTTTTGGAACTCTGAACGCACGGGAGGGACCTGAGAAGTTTATAAGATTTGTTGGAATGGTGTGAGTTTAGCTTGTCAAGACGGCTCAGTATTTCAGTAGTGCTAATAGTGAAATCACCACCTATAGACATAGGCTTGTATGCCTGTTGATTAAAGCTAAGAGCTCACTGCTACATCTAGGTTGCGGACTCTCGGATTGCAGCAGTACTAGGCATTATATATGAAAAGGGCTCGCGCATATCCAAGAGACGCTCGGTAAATCAGTGGTTTGTGATGTGGTCAATTATCCTTATCCATTAGCGTGAAGATTTAAATTCAAATCCCCATCTGGACTATAGTCTAGGTTCTTATCTCATACCACCGTTGCTACAAGAAATAATTAAAATTATTTCATATTTGATTCTATCTGTGTGTAGTGTGTGTGTGTGTGTTGTGTGTGTGTATGTGTGCATGTGTGTGATTTTATGTATGTACCCGTTTGTTTTTTTTTTTTTTTTGTAGAGACCAGGGCTAACCTCATGACTTCCAATAGGCCTCTGTTTACTTGGATTATTTAGAGACACACAGATCACATCTCTCACATGGGATTTCGCACATGTCGTTCACGACCAAAACCCTTAGAGATAAGTTAAAGAAGAACAGCCTACTGTGAAATGCCAAAGTGCTAGCTCAGAAGTCTTCAATAAAGTGGTTGTGCTTTTGTGCCCTTGACAGTGAGCTGTGAGCTCCGAGTTATAGTTCGCACCCTCAGTATTGCTCTGTATATTGTACTTTTTCTCCTCTCCTCCTGTCCTCTGCCTCCTACCTTTTCCCCTCTCCCCACTTCTCTTTACCTACTTTTGAAACAGTCGTCAGGTAGACCACTAGGCCAATCTCAAACTGGTATTTTGTCTGCAGGATTGACCTTGAACTTCTGATTCCCTGCCTGAACCCCTG